>NC_057812.1:237579383-237934210 GCF_018294505.1 Triticum aestivum
GGTGACTTCCACCAGAGGTCTCACGACTTCGATTACCCACCGACCACTAATTTATTACCATTTTTGTCCTTCATATACGCACTGACGGGTGGGCCATATGGTAATGTGCGCTGCTGAATGTGGACCATTTGACAGGTCAATTGATCGTGTTATCAACAAATTATGGAGCTGTATGGTGAGCCAGTGACCGTATGATAACCCTAAAATGTACTCCTATTTTATTAACACAGTACAGACTCAAACTACCATTTCTTTCTTTCATATACGGGCTGACAGGTGGGCCCCACGGTTACGCGCCCCGATGGTGCAACACTAGTTGCGCCACGTGGAACGTTTGACTGGTCAATTGATTGTGTCATCAACAAAATACGGAGTTGTACGGGTGAGCCAGTGACCGTATAATCATGATATGTATTTGTTTAACACGGTACAGACGCAAGGGCTCATATATACGCGCAAGCACTCACTGCTATAAGCGCACACACGCGAACCCTACCCCTATGAGCACCTTCGAGAGAGTGGGCCAGCATATATGATCTTAAGATTTTACGAAGTCACCATAGGTGCCTCGTAGTCGAGTGGAACGTCTCCTCCCACTGAACGTACATCGCCGGAAAATACTAAAATTAACACAAGATAAATGCGAGCATTGGGACTTTAACCTTGGTGGGCTCGAGAAACCACTATCCTCTAACCATCCAACCACATGTTGGTTAGCACGACAAAATGTATGTGGTGACCGTGATGAGCTTATTCTGAAGTCTAGTGACCATATCGTGCTTTCACTTCAAATACAATGACCGTAAGTGTCGTCAACAAAATACGGAGCACGCATCAAATGCAAAGTCCGTCAGTATCATCAACAAAATATGGAGACGTATCGTGAGCTAGATACCGTCGTACTATTGTATATGCTTATTTTCTTAGTGGCCGATTGCGTGTGTGGTGTGGTGGGCACATCATTTCTACTTGTGGTGGGTCAACATGAAGACTCATGGGTCGGTTCCATCCTGCGCCACATATAGGTTGGACTGAGACGTGTTATATGAAGACCCATGTGGAGGACTCGGCATACAACACGAAGCTACCAGAGTCACGGAGGACTCTATCCCCACTAGTGATAAGCCGACTATATATGATTTGTAACCTATGCCCTTAGTATGTTATACAAGCTTGGGGGCTAGTTCGTCGATAGTATACACACACGCACAATGCCTGGTATTCACGTGTACTTTGTACACACCCCTATCACTAATATGCAGTACCAGGAGTAGGCTCTTTTCTTCAACTGCAAGGGTCCGATCCGAACTAGGGTAAAACTTTGCCTCGTATTACCATCCAGCCTAACATCCAGGGATATCCTACCGAATGATATGATGAAATCATATCTGCCAACTACTAAGAGAGAGGTGTGTCAGGGGGGGCAATGTGTGCGAGAGAGGCCTAAAGATAATGTGCGTGCGAGAGACACATAGGCACATATATGTGCGTATAGAGGGCTAGTAGAGACCGTGCATGTGTATATATGCATGTGAGAGAAATAGTGTTTTCCAACTGAGATTAGTGAAAAGAGTGGTACATAGTAGTCAGAAAGAGAGAGAGAGAGAAACAGAGAGAGCATGTGCATGAGACACCCCGACACCCTAAGAGAGATTGTGAGCATGTGTGAAAGAGAAATGCCGATGCATATAAAGTGTGTGCACTTATCCGTTAGATAGAGAGATATATAACGCGTTTGTGAGAACGGGGCGAGGCATAGTGCATCTACGTGTAAAAGGCGGTTCTACGCATTAAATTAAAATATATATGGCATTATTATTTTTGGATGAGATCATGAATTTTCAAATTGCATATGGACGAAAATCGGTCTATTAAACACCCATACTCTATTGAATTCTAGCATGTGCATGTGTTTATTTCATATTATCGATCCATAGAGTGAGAGCGGTTTGAAATACCGGCAATGGATGCTTTTGCAATTCATATATAAACATTAATTAGTGCACTCCATGTTGTTAGTGTGAAGCACTTTATACATTTGTCACTTGCATGGATACATTCCAAATTGCTAGCTATGAAATAGAATACATGTCGAATTCAACATAAAGGGGGTTTCAAAGATTCAAATTCATAGGAAGTGCATTCATCTATTTGAACCCGAGATAATGGCATTTGTAAATCAGATGTAAAAGGGAGCATCAATCTTTGTTGTGAGTTTGAACATGCTATATATATTCATACGCATATCTAACTTTTTTTTGCAACCAAGGAGATTATATCTGGAACCATGCATGAACTCAGGTAAGTTGCATATTTTTTAATATATACTCATGTACAATGTATATTCAAATGTACCCCCTCCATTCCAAAATAATCGTAGGTTTAGTATTTTCAAGAGTAAAGATTTGTGAAGTTTGACAAATCTTGAAAGTTCAATTCAAGAGAACCGAAAACGTTAATGCTTCTGCTCCCAAATATTGAACGAAGTGCCAAATAGGCCTCTGGTCACCCGAAACCGCGCGAGACTAATGTTTTGGTGGTAGGAAATTACTGTCCTGACTCTGGCCCGTGTAGCCTATCGGCCCGATGTCCAAAGGTCTAAACCGGGTAGGTTTGTAACTTCACCAAGACGCCAGTCTCAACCGCCTCAGAGAAGCATTCATAGGCCATGGGCGCCTACCCATGCGCTCGGCCAAAATCTATCCCGCCCACATTTGGGACACCTGACATGACTGTCCTACCCCCAACCCGCAATATGTCTGAAATTTTAGATGGGGACAAAGTTTGTAACTTTCCCCAAATTTCAAACAAGCACGTCTCAAACCGAAACATTTTTCCCCCTTAGTTCCCCGCCTCCCTCCATTTACCCATTCATACTCCGTGGGTGCGAAAACGCCCTCTCCACCAGCCGTGAAACCCTAGCCTCCTCCATCCTCCACCCCATAGTGGACAATCCACCGCCGCCCTCCTCCATCACGCTGGAGCCGGTACCCCAACGTTGTCGTCCAACGCAACCGCAACCGCAACGCCCTCAAGGACTTAGCAGCTGAAGCCGAGGCAGAGCTGCCTCCACGATGCTGACATCGACATGCGCTGTACCAGAACCACTCCGACCACGCCGTCCTGCGCCTCACTACTGCGGCTCCACTGTCGTAACCGTCCACCGCACCAGAGCTGTTCCCGCTACGCCGTCGTTCGCCGCCTCGGATCTGCTTCCCCGCCGCTGACAGACGGCGACCGCACCACACTCAAGAAGTTGGCCATGGGTTCGTCCAAGGCTGCACCGTCCTCCACAACTTCTGGTTTCCGGCGAACAACAAGAAGATCGTCGGAAAAACAGAAGGAGGACACAGCACTGCCAGCAGAAAGAGGTACTCCTCTTCCCTTATTCGTGCAAATCTTACGTCTCCGCTCACACCGCATTCATCCCACGAAAGAAACTAGTTGAGCGCTTCTTACTGCATCTTCTTCTTGATACTAAATGCACAAGGTTTCCTCCCTTTTACTATTTCACCTTTGCTAGAGGTCAGTAGCCCGCCTGGATTTCAATTTAGGGTCAGTCGAACCGCAATTAAAAGAAGCAACACCCGCTTAGGCATGCGGAGCACCTAGTCCGCCGGTTCCCTGGGGAAGCGGCGCATCTGTGTCTATCATAGGGGTGTGGGGCGCAGGAGCTGCTTGCGCCCGATCTGGAGGTCGGCGGGGCTTGAATGGATGGCCGGGGGCGGTGCCAAGCACGGCGGTGCGGTGAGGTCGAGGGGAGGGCGCAGGCCAGGGAGGAATACTGGGCCGGTGGTCGCTGGCGTTTCGAGGAAGATCGTCAACACTTATTGGCTGGAGGTAGATGAAGGTGATCTTCCCGTTCTTTGTACATCGGACGGTGCAGAAAAAATGGACTGACCTATTTGCTTTCAGTCGACTGTTATTTTCATAGAATCCTGTAGTAATTTAGTGTGCCATGCATGTTGTAGAGCTATCATATGTCTCCCGTCATTTATTTCTCACCGACCTGCTATCTTCTACCTTTACACTGTACTAATTGTGCACACACTTCACCCATACTCACACTATTGTTTTTTATGCATGGGTATTTCAGACTCTGACGCAGTGTTGATGAATGCAGAAAAGAAAAGACAGAAGTCGCTCCAGTGTAATTCGAAGATAAGCACTAAGCATTTTTCAGCGCTCTAATGGGTGTAGTGTCTGCAGTTGGAGACAGTAAACATAGCTCTGCAGTTGATGATCTCAATTGCCACACACAACCATCCCAGGTGCTTGCTTTAACTTTGCACTGTCAAATGTGGTTGCATGTTGCATATGGTGTCTAGCTTGTATTGCTTCCAATTTAGTTAAATTGCATCTGCTTACTTTACACATTATACCTTTCATAATGACGTGCCTTCCTGTTTTTGATACATACTACATATGTCTATTAACCATGTTCGTACATCAAACTAATTCTCTTTTGTATCCCTCGTCAATCACTTATGATGAGACAGTCACCCGAGTGGGTTACTGTGAGACGCCCTACTCGTTTAAAGAGTGAAGTGTCATCCTCCCCACATGATTCTCAATAAACAGCAAGGCTAAATGAAGATAGTCAACGTAGCTCTCTACTTGATCATCGCAATTCCCCCACACCACCATCGCAGGTGCTTGATCTTACTTGGCAGTGTGATATGTTGTTGCATGTTGCATATGGTGTCTACCTTGTAATGCTTCTAATTAGGGTAAATTGCATTTGCTTAGTTAACACATTATACCTGTGAATATGACATGCCTTCCTGTTTTTGGTACATACTACATCTTTCTATTAACCATGTTCTTACATCAAACTACTTTTCTTGTGTATCCCTCATCAATGCTCCTAATTTGTTAAATTGCATCTCCTTAGCTTACACATTATACATGTGAATATGACACGCCTTCCTGTTTTTGGTACATACTACATCTGCCTATCACACCATGTTCTTACATCAAACTACTGTTCTTGTGTATCCTGCGTCTATCGCTTATGATGAGACAGTCACGCGCGTGGGTTAATATGAGACGCAATACTCTTATAAAGAATGAAATTTCATCCTCTCCACATGATTCTCAAGAAACAGCAAGCCTAAATGAAGATATTGAATGTAGCTCTGTACCTGAAGACCGCACTTCCCCTACACCACCATCACAGGTGCTTGCTCTAACTTCGCAGTGTGATATGTGGTTGCATGTTGCATACGGTGTCTAGCTTGTAATGCTTCTAATTAGGGTAAATTGCATCTGCTTAGTTTACACACTATACCTGTGAATATGAGATGCCTTCCTATTTTTGGTACCCACTACATCTATGTGTTAACCTTGTTCTTACATGAAACTACCTCTCTTCTATATCCTGCATCAATCACTTAAGATGAGTCACCTTTATTCGTTGCATATTGCATATTATTTCTAGCCTGCTGCCATGTATTGCTTCTAATTTTGCCAAATACATTTGTTAGGGCACCCTTTTAATTTGGCAGAGTGATATTGGTTTCATCTTTCATATGGTTTCTAGCTTGCATCGATTCTAACAAGTTCAAGCACCTTGTGCTTAGTTTACATTTTATACATCATACATGTCAATATGTCACGCCGTCCTATTTTTCATACATATTCCATCCTCCTATCATGCGGCTGCCTTACATGAAAGTAGTGTTCGTCAGTATCATGCATCAATGAGTTCTGAAGAGCAAATTTTATTCCTTTTTCTTGTGGGTTTGACTTGACAAGGCAAAATCAAGAAAGAGGAAGGAAAAGAGTAAGGAAGGCGATGATGGTGGTCCTCTGCAGCAACGTAAATGGAGCATCTGTACCGATTCTCCTTGTACTGATAGTGCATTACAAGGTCCAAGTCTCTGCTCCCCTACTCCAACATCCAAGGTGCTTGCTCTAACTTGGCAGTGTGATATCTGGTTGCATGTTGCATATGGTGTCTAGCTCGTATTGCTCCTAATTAGTGTAAACTGCATCTGCTTAGCTTACACATGATACATGTGAATATGACACGCTTTCCTGTTTTTGGTATGTACTATATCTGTCTATCACACCATGTTCTTACATGAAACTACTCTTCTTGTGTATCCTATATCAGTCACTTATGATGGGACACCTTTAAGTTGGCAGTGTGATATTGGTTTGCGTCTTGAATATGATTTCTAGCATGTATTGCTTCTAGTTTGATGAACGCCACCTATGACGAGACAGTTTTAACTTGGCAGAGTGATATTGATTGCACCTTCCATATGGTGTCTTGCAGTGTTTCTAATTTGTTAAAGTGCCTTCTGCTTAGTTACCACATCATAGGTGTGAATATGTCAAGCCGTCCATTTTTCCGTACATATTCCATCCTCATATCATGACTTTGCCTTTCATCAGAGTAGTGTTTGTCAGTATCATGCATGAATGAGCTCTGAAGAGCGAATGATATTCCTTTTTCTTGTCGGTATGACCTCACAATGCAAAATCAATAAAGCTGAAGGAAATTGGCAAGGCATTGGATGATGGTGGTCCTTCCGAGCAACTGAAATGGAGGTTCTCTACAGATTCTACTCCGCCATCCTCCCAACAAGATTCGCAAGACAACACAAGGCTAGACAGTCAACGTAGCTGTGTAGATGATGAGCACATCTCCCCTACTCCACCATCACATGTGCTTACTCTAACTTAGCACTATTATATGTGGTTGCATGTTGCGTATGATGTCTAGCTTGTATTGCTTCTAACTTTGTTGAATTGCATCTGCTTACTTTACACATAATGCCTGTGAATATGACATGTGTTCCTGTTTCTACATCAGACTACTATTCTTGCATACCCCGCATCAGTCACTTATGATAAGGCACCTTTAAGTCGCCACTGTGATATTGGTTGTGTCTTGCATATGATTTCTAGCATGTACTGCTTCTAATTTGTTGAAACGCCATACAGTTTGAACTTGGCACAGTGATATTGGTTGCATATTTCATATGGTGTCTAGCTTGTAGTGCTTCTAATTTGTTGAAATGCCTTCTCCTTAGTTACCACATCATAGGTGTGAATATGTCACACCGTCCTATTTTTCATACATATTCCATCCTCGCATCATGTGTTTGCCTTTCATCCGAGTAGTGTTCGTCAGTATCATGCATGAATGAGTTCTGAAGAGCGAATTTTATTCCTTTTTCTTATCGGTTTGACTTCACAATGAAAAATCTTTACAGCTGAAGGAAATTAGTCCGACAGTGGATGATGGTGGTCCTTCGGAGCAACTCAAACAGGGGGTCTCTATAGATTCTACTCCACCATCCTCCCAACAAGATTCGCAAGACAACACAAGGGTGGACAGTCAACGTAGCTGTGTAGATGATGAGCACATCGCCCCTACTCCACCATCACAGGTGCTTGCTCTAACTTGACACTATTATATATGGTTGCATGTTGCGTATGATGTCTAGCTTCTATTGCTTCTAACTTGAATTGCATCTGCTTACTTTACACATAATGCCTGTGAATATGACACGTGTTCCTGTTTCTAGAACATACGTGTACATGATGAGCACATCTCCCCTACTCCACCATCATAGGTTCTTGCTCTTACTTGGAACTGTTATACGTGGTTGCGTTTTCCGTATGATGTCTAGTTTGTATTGCTTCTGATTATGTTGAATTGCATCTGCGTAGCTTACAACTTATACCTGCAACGATACTTACCCATAAGACACATTTAACTTGGGACTGTGATGTAGGTTGCATCTTGCATTGTCTTCTAGCTTGTACTACTTCTAATTTCTTGAAATGGCACTTACGACGAGACACTTTTGACCTGATAGAGTGATATTGGTTGCATGTTCATATGGTGCCTAGCTTTCATTTCTTCTAATTTTGTTGAAATGCCTTCCGCTTACTGTTTTTTCATACATATTCCATCCTCTTATCATACGTGTGAATATGAAATGCTGTCTTTTTTTGTATATATTCCATCCTCCCATCCCGCGCTTGCCTTACATCAAAGTAGTGTTTGTCTGTATCATGCATCAACCAGTTATGCAGAGCTAATTTTATTCATCTTCTTGTGGTTTTGACTTCATAAGGCAATATCAGAAAATAGGAAGGAACAGAGTAAGTTAGGGGATATTGGTGGTCCTCTGCACCGACGCAACACAGAGACTCTCTAGATTTGCCACTGCTACTGCTAATGAAGTTGAAGTCCCAATTCTACATGATGAGTTCATCTCCCGTACTCCACCATCGCAGGTGCTTGCTCTAAGTTGACAGTGTGATAATTGATTTCATGTTGCATATGTTGTCTAGCCTGTATTTCTTCTATTTTGATTAAATTGCACCTGCTGAGTTTATACGTTATACATGTGCATCTGACATGGCTTTCTGTGTCTAGAATACACTGCATCTATCTATCATACCATGTTCTTACATCAAAGCACTACTGTTGTGTATCCTGCACCAGTCACTCATGATTGGACACTTTTAACATGGCAGTTTGATAGTGGTTGCATCTTGCATTGATTTCTACGTTGTACTGCTTCTAATTTTTCGAATTGCCACTTATGACAGACACTTTTAACTTGGCAGAGTAATATTGGTTGCATCTTTCATATGGTGTCTAGCTTGCATTACTTATATTTTCTTGAAAATCCTTCTGCTTAGTTTGCACATGGCAGCTGTGAATATGTCATGTCGTCCTGTTTTTCTTACATATTCCATCCTCGTACGGTTGTCTTACATCAAAGTATTGCTTGTCTGTATCATGCATCAATGAGTTCTAAAGAGTGATTTTATTCTTTTGTGTTGTGGGTACAGCTTGACATGGCAAAGTCAAAAAAGAGCAAGGAGAATAATATAGTAGGGAGTGCTGTTACTCATCGGGTGAAACGGAAAAGGTTCTGCCGTCGAGATTCTGCTGGTACTTATAGTGCAGTAGAAGGTCCAAGTCCACCGGCTAAATCTACAAACACAGTATCAACTACTCCACCAGCTGCAGCATCTGCTTCAACTGTACCAGCATCTCAACCATTTACTCGTTTGTTTGCTCCAAAACTGGCCAGTTCCCAAGCTGCCTTCACACCTAACACTACTTCTGAAGCACTGCTGACACAACAGGACTTGGCAAGATCAGATGAACCTCATGAGCATCAACACCAAGATGGTACCTGACCGAGTCAAGTTACAGTTGCATGCTCCTTTATATGTACTCTCACATTTTGATGTACACTAACACTTTCCATATTCGTTGTTGAACTAGCACCACGGTGCAAGCGGAAACAGACATCAGGGATAATGCTTGATAGATTAACAAAATCTAAAGGAGGAAGAATGGAGATCCATTTTGAGGCAGGTTTAAAAAGGCCACGTGATGCTACAGAATCATCCAAGTTAGTATCAGAGGCAGCAGTTGCCGTTAGGTGTCATGCACGTATCCTCCCAACATGGATCCAGTACAGGAATGAGAAAGAAAATACCCAGTTTAACACCTTCCTTGACCATTTATCCGTAAGTAATGTTATTCATCGCAATTAGTAATATTGTCTTGCTCTGTTCCATACTTTCTAGCTTACTCCTAATAAGATTCACATTCTTTTTTCAATAGATGAGGTTCAAGTTGGATCTGAAAGATGATGCAACTAAACAAGCATGCACTCATGTTTTTCAGTATGCTCTGCGACAGTATCGGTACCACCTTAGAAAATCTCACTTTGAAGGCAAGGCTAACAATGAAATCGCCCAAACATCTCCAGTGGAATATATTACAGATGAAGACTGGACAACCCTCATTAAACATTGGTCTGATCCAAAGTATCAGGTAGGCTATATTTATTTGATCAGACCACATATTGAACTTGTATTTATGTATGTGCCTTACACGTGTATCTTCTTCTAGGCTAACTATTTGAAGAACAAAACCAACCGTTCTAAAGTGAAATTCCAATAGACAACAGGATCTTGTAGCTATATTGCACACTGCGAGGCTCTTGTAAATAGTTGCTACTTCCTTCTTTTTTTGTGCCATATTATTGTATCTATATTGACTTGTTCCAAATACAGAGGAAAGCCCGTGCGGACCAAAAAGAACCTGAACCGAATGCAGTGCAAATCTTCAAGGATTGCCACACCAGCAAGATGAAGGGCATGAGCACACCAGTTCAAGCCGCTGTCGTAAGTCCTTACTCCTCCTGCCTTGAACTGATTGGTATTGTGATGTGGTCATTTAACTACTTGGTTTGCAGCCAATGTTAGTTACTCTGTTCACTTTTATTCACAGTTGTCTTAACGTATCATTTCACCTTACATGGTTTAAAAGAGATGAAGGATATTCTTTTGGTCTTGATCTGTAATCTAGTTGTTATGTTCACGTGCGCACACAATGATAAAATAGCATGTTTGTTTTATATCTGTTTGCCCATGATATGAATGATGTCATACTATGTTCATCCTACTTTAAACCATGTCTCTTTATCCTTAGATGTCAACGAATGTGACGAAATAGACAATACAGTAGGCATGCTACATGGACATATGTTCCGAAAGTGATTTTATTATGTAGTTGGCACTACAATACATGCTAATGTATTACAGTAGTTCAGCAGAATAAGTTATGTATAAATGTTTAACCTACTTTGTTTGTTTTTGTCTCATTAGTAACTTATCTGGTACACTAATCTACAAGTTCAAACTTTCAGGAAGCTATGGAACAAATGATTGAACAACCACAACCACCTGAAGGTGACGAGGCTACTAGAGGCACAATGTCACCTCTTGCTGCAATGCGTCAGTATCTCTCTACTAATACTGCAAAAAGCACCTTCCTGTGTAATTCTGGGTTGGTTGTCAAGGTAACCTCGTCCAAATCGCCTACTGAACAAAATCTTCGTGCTAGACAGAGTGATATATCTATGCTCCAGACACAAGTCCAATCCCTAATGGACGTTGTTTCGGAAACAAGAATAGTGGTTGAGAAAT
Organism: Triticum aestivum; assembly: GCF_018294505.1. NCBI lineage: Eukaryota > Viridiplantae > Streptophyta > Magnoliopsida > Poales > Poaceae > Triticum > Triticum aestivum. The sequence goes on from NC_057812.1 coordinate 237,590,364, forward strand.
GTCGTCAAGATATGAATGGTTTTGAAACCAGACTATCAGACATTCGCTTCATTGTTCAAGAGCAATGGCGGAAAAAAGGTGGAGATCGTGCTGCTCCATCAGATTCTACAGCCTAAACCATTAGCACTCAGGTCAAATGATTTGTGCTTCTATACATTTGATGGTGCTTTTATCTGGAAGGACTGTAAACTTTATGCCAACATGCCTTTTGTTGTATGGTTGGAATTTATTTTGTTGTGATACAACATTTATGATGCTGCCTCAGGATGCAGTAATTACGACGCTATTTTTGTATAGTGTAGGTTTATCTTAGTAATGTATTCGGCCGAAAGCTTCGTAGGATCTCAACATGCCAACATTCGTCGGGCCCATTCCAATTGAGCTAAAAACGATTACGGGCAGAAATTGGCATGTAGCCCACTAAAAATATCTGGGCCTAAATCAGCATAAGCTTTCATATTTTTCTGGTAGGCCCGTGCCCATAGTGGGCCTTTAACAGGCCTAAACATAATTTGGGCCCTCAGTAAAAATAGGTCGTTTACAGGTGTAAATATCTCGAGCCCATAAAAACATGGGCCTTTAATAGACCGAAAGTGAGATTGGGCCCTGACTGGGCCAAATAACCCACTGGACTTAGCAGGCTGAAATTGTGGCCCATTTACGATGCGGATCTTTGACAGGCCAAAATTTGGACGGGCCGTAAATGCGCCGACCTAATACACGGGCATTTAACAGGCCAGAACTTCGGTCGGGCTAGATTATCGTCATCTTTATATGGGCCGTTAATGGGCCTGATATGACGATGGGCCACATATGGCCCATGGTTTATGTCCGGCGTTAACAGGCCAAAAATGACAACAGGCCGAAAGTGGCCCAAAGCTATAGTGGGCCTCTAACAGGCCGAATGTCAGACATGGCCGAATATGACCCAAATCCTTCACGGTCGTTTATGGGCCGAAAGTTTTGATGGCCTATAAATGGGCCCAAATGAAGCCGAACCTTTAACAGGCCGGAAATGCACCGGGCCGTAATTCGGCCCAATTACTTAGCGGACTGTTAACGGGCCAGAAGTGACCATGGGCCGCGTTGATGACAAGTTTAGGACAGGCCATTGACGGGCCGGTTTGACAGAGAATGTTGGTCCTTTATCTGGGCCGGCCCATTATGGTCTGTAGAATCTTGTGGGCCTTTAGCTAGGTCGGCCCATTGTGGTCCGCAAAATCTTGTGGGCCTTTAGCTGGGTTGACCCATTATGATCTGCAAAATCGTGTGGGCCTTTAGCTGGGACGGCCCATTATGGTCCGCTAAATCTTATGGGCCTTCGGTTGGGCCGGCCCATTTAAACTTTGTGGGCCACTTTTTGGCTGGTCCACGTGTCAACATATCATAGGCCCATCTCTACCGTTGGATGAGTGACACCTGTGCCAACGCAGAGCTGACGCGTGGATCCGCCAGCCAATGAGAATTTTACACATGGAAAATCGGCATTGATCGTGGCTGTTAACGGGTTATCGAATCCAAAATCCGACCCGATAGCTTAACGCCTTAACGGCGTTCCATTACGGTGGATGCCACGTGTCGGTCACCCTTGACGAAAGCACTTCTATGATGCACGATTTATCATCATGGAAGTGGACACTTCCGTGATGATAGTTTTGGCAATGTCATGGAACACTTCTACGACAACACAGGTATGACTATCTTGATTCTGTCATAAATTTGTCATGGATGTACATGCATGACAGAAAACGCGACCTACTGTGACAAACACGTATCATCACGGAAGTGTATTTTTTTTGTAGTGCGGCCTCTTGCCTTTCGGCATGTGTCAGCGTCCTAGGAACGGGGGTCCCCAGACTTTCCTGCCTGCGGCCCACGGCGTGGCTCCACCAGCGGCCCTGTACAGCCCATCTTCATCAGCAAACACTCAAGACCCTCGCGAGGGGCCAAGCCTCGCGAGGCGGACGACACAAGGCTTCCTCGGGGGCGGCCTTGCTAGGTTAGCTCGCGAGGGGCGGAGAGGTCAAGGCAAGGGTACATCGCGAGGTCCCTGTGACGCAAGCCATGACGACCAAGGCCAGGCGGGCACCAGGCAGGCGCCAGCGTGCGCAGTGTCCTCATTTCCTCTTTGGTGCTAAAGAGGCAGTCACAGGCGAGGAGTCTCGAGGCATCAGACAAAGGTTTCCATATCGGTGCAACAAGACCAAGACCAGCAGGACGGAAGGACGGAGGTCACCATGGAGCCCAAGACGGCGTCACCACCAGAACCTTTGGCAGGCGAAGACCACCTTTTGTTAGGATAACTTGTACTAGTTGTCTCCCTTCAAATTTTGCCATTGTTGGATCCCTTCCCACCTAATATTGGGGAAGAGGACCAGGGCCCTATAAATAGGACTAGCCACCACCGTAGGGAGGCATCTGATCTTGGACTGGATCCATTCCACCAAGGCCACCAGACAAGCTCACTGAGCTTAAGAAAACCTCTCCTCAGGAGGCTATTCTTCCCTTGTACTCGTTCATCCTCAGCCCAAGAGGCAATCCACCACACCACACTAGAGTAGGGTATTACACCACATCGGTGGCCCAAACCAGTATAAACCCTGTGTCCTTTGTTCTGCGAGTTTGATGTGCTGAGCTTTGAGATTGCAGTGAGAACATGAGCTAGGGGCAGGAGAGATCTTCATGCGCACCCCAGAGTTCAAACCTCAAGGGTTTTCCCGGAACCCGAAATCCGAGATTTGGTGCCCCAGGTAGGGGGTGCACCGAAGCTTCGCCTCTCTGCTTGCTTCATCCAGCTCCACGGTAGACGTCGTCCCTCTAGTTAGGCTAGCGGGCGCGTGCGGATGTGCCGTGGGCATCCGGGGCTTCACCCACACCTTGCGACAGGTGCGGTGGCCATGCAAGTTCAATCCAGAGATGCCGCCCCGCTATGACGGCACGGCAGATCCGGCGGCCTTCCTGCAGGTGTATGAGGAGGCCGTCCTTGAAGCCGGAGGCGACGACCAGGTCATGGCCAGCTGGTTCCCCCTGGCCCTAGCCGGTGTGCCACGCGCTTGGCTGCTCAGCCTGCCAGGATCTTCGGTGGCCTCCTGGGAGGAGCTGCGCGGTCTCTTTGTCGTGCGCTTCGCGGCACGGGCGCCTCTCACCGTAGCAGCCCTCCTCGGCGGCTCGTGAGTACCGCCCTCTGACTGTCACACCAAGCAGTTCTTCCGCCAGATTGGCGCCGCATCCGTGCGGCAAGGAGATCCCCCGAGTTGGGAGGCACCCAAGGCCGACCTCGCCTTCGACTCGGGGGATCACCCCGTCACCACCGTCGGCTCGGGCGTTGTCCAATGCTTTGCACGCCCACCACATGCAGCGTAGCTGTCACCAAGACCCTCATCGATGGTGGCGCCGGTCTCAACGTGCTCTCTGTGGAGGCTTTTAGCCTTCTTCACGTACCACTCGAATGGCTCCGCCCCAGCAAGCCCTTCTCTGGGGTCGACGGCGGCTCCACCAGCCCCTTGGGGCAGATCCGCCTTCCTGTGACCTTCGGCACTCGCGACAACTACCGCACCGAGGTGATCGACTTCGACATCTCCCGCATCGGCCTCCCATACAATGCCATCCTCGGATACCCGGCTCTGGATCAGTTTATGGCGGCGACCCATCCGGCCTACAACCTCATGAAGATGCCCGGGAGCAAGGACGTCCTCACCGTAGTTGGGGACACCAAGGAGGCTCTGTCGGTGCTCAGGTGTGCCCTCAAAATCGCTGCGGTAGCGCAACCGGCCAATGAGGCCACCCTAGGGGTTAAAGAGGCCGCACCAGCAAAGAAGAAGCAGTTGTTCACTCAAGATCGGGCTGAGACCAAGCAGGTGCTAGTCGAGGAAGATGGGTCCTTGGGAGCCACCTTCACCATAGGAGCCAACCTCAACCCGGATCAAGAGGAGGCATTGGTGAAGTTCCTGCGCACGAACAAGGATGTATTCTCCTGGGAACCCAAGCAGCTAGTAGGGGTCCCAAGAGGGGTGATCAAGCATCACTTGAGGGTGTGCCCCAATGTGCGCCCTGTGAAGCAGAAGGTGCGGTGATAGTCCACAGATAAGCAGTCCTTCATCGTCTCGGAAACCCGCAAGCTGGAGACAGTAGGTGTCATTCATGAGGTTCGGTACCCTGAGTGGCTGGCGAACCCCGTCGTCGTACCGAAGAAAGGCGGGAAGGAGCGCATGTGTATCGACTTCACCAACCTCAACAAGGCCTGTCCCCAAGACCCGTTCCCGCTCCCATGTTCCACCGCCGAGTCTGACCTACTGTGCTTTTTGGACACGTTTTCAGGCTATCACCAGATCAAGATGACAATGGAGGATGTGGAGAAGACGGCCTTCCTGACCCCGTGTGGGGTGTACTGCTACACTTGCATGTCGTTTGGGCTGCGCAATGTAGATGCGACCTTTCAGCGGCTGATGCACATCGCCCTAGGTCAGCAGCTCAGGAGGAACGCTTAAGCCTACGTCAACGACATTGTGGTAAATTCTCGGGAGGCAAGAACTTTGATTCAAGACTTGGAGGAGACCTTCGCAAGCCTGCGCCAGGTAGACCTGCGGCTAAACCCAGAGAAGTGTATGTTTAGTGTCCCCTCTGGCAAGCTGCTAGGCTTCCTCGTGTCCCACAGGGGGATCTAGGCTAACCCGGAGAAGGTCAAGGCGATAGAAGACATGAGCCCACCACAAACTCTCAAGGAGATGCAGAAGCTTCCAGGCTACGTGACCTCGCTGGGACGCTTCATCTCCAAGCTAGGAGAGCGAGCCCTACTATTCTTCAAGCTGATGAAGAAGAAGGGCCCATTCGAGTGGACCCCGGAGGCTGACCAAGCATTTCAAGACCTCAAGAGATACCTGACCAGCCCTCCGGCGATGGTGGCGCCTCGCCATCTCGAGCCCCTGGTGCTATACCTTGCCGCCACTCCCTACTCTGCTAGCACACCTCTAGTGGCGGTTCGAGAAGAGCGCCAGGACAAGGGTCTGTCGCGCCATGACACGCCCCCAGCTGGGGCGATACAGGACCCAGAGGGCACCACAAAGGCTGCTGCAACACCAATGATTGACCAGGACCAGCAAAGCAGCATTCGTGGGCCAGCAGAGGCCCTAGTGGGCGACCAGGCTCTTGGGGTCCCGTCACCTTAGGAGACGCCCCAACTTCTGGTAGGCGCAGGCTCCGTCGACGCTCCCGCCCTCGTCGAGCACCCGGTGTACTTCGTTAGCACGGTACTGCGGGGTGCAAGGGCACGGTACCCATGCCTCAGAAGCTCTTGCTCACGCTCTTGGTGGCCTCGCGTAAACTGCAACACTACTTCCAAGGTCACCCAATCAAGGTCGTCTCGGCCTACCCGCTCGAGAGGGTACTCAGGAGCCCCAACGCTACTGGAAGAGTCGCCGAATGGAACATCAAGCTGCAAGCATTCCAGCTAGAGTTTAGCACAATAGGGTCATCAAGGGGGCAACGCTCACCGACTTCGTGGCAGAATGGACTGATGCCCCGGGGTTTGAAGCAGGTGATGACCGATCCCTCTCGCCAGGAAGTGAAGCACCAGATGGTCGGGTCATGTATTTCGATGGCGCGTTCGCATGCCAGGGCGCGGGAGCTGGAGCAGTGCTCATCTCGCCCACTCAGGGCAAGCTCTACTACGCCGTGCAGCTCTGCTTCCAGCAAGGTGAGAAGGTCCCCAACAACATTGCGGAGTACGAAGGCCTCATCGCTGGCCTCAAGGCCGCGGTTGCCTTCGGGGTGAAGCGCCTCACCATCAGGGGCGACTTGCAGCTCCTCGTCAACTTCTCCACAAGGTATACGAGCCGAAGGACGAGCACATGGAGGCATTCCTCGTGGAGGTATGCAAAATGGAAAAGCATTTCCTGGGTCTAGAGTTGCAGCACGTACCCCGTGGCACCAACAAGGAAGCCGACAACATCGCCAAAAGGGCGTCCAGGAGACAACCCCAAGAGCCTGGTGTCTTTGAGGAGCGACTCTTCAAGCCGTCGGCAGCACCTCCGCTTTCGGGGCCGGCGCCGCCTCAGGAGGAGCTCCCCCAACCACCTGCCTCGGGAGCCCTACCCTGCGGCCCAACCTCGGGAGCACGCCTACTCCTGGTGCTCGAGCCTCAAGAGGGGTGCTGGACCAAGGAGTTAAAGGAATACCTAATGCAAGGGATGCTGCCGGAAAAAGAGGAGGACGCGGAGCGCGTGGCCCAATAGGCTACGGCATACTGCATCCAGGATGTTGAGTTATATAGGAAGCAGCCAGATGATATTTCCTTGCGATGCATCTCCAGGGAACAGGGGAACGAGTTGCCGGCTGACATACACGGCGGCGACTGCGGGCACCACTCGTCATCATGAACCCTCGTCGGCAAGGCGTTTCGCAACGGGTTCTACTGGCCTACGACGCTCAATGACGCAACCGAGCTGGTGAACTCCTGTGAGGCCTGCCAATTCCACGCCAAGCAGATCCACCAGCCAGCTCAGGGCCTCCAGACCATCCTGCTCTCGTGGCCGTTTGTAGTCTGGGGGCTGGATATCTTAGGCACGTTCCCTCGAGCGCCTGGGGCTACCGCTGCCTCTACGTCGACATCGACAAGTTCACCAAATGGGCGGAGGTAGAAGCTGTCCGCACCATCCCGGCCGGATCTGCGGTCAAGTACATCAAGGGTCTCGTGAGCCGGTTCGGGGTCCCTAATCGCATCATCACCGACAACGGCTCACAGTTCACTAGCAATCTCTTCAAGACATATTGTGCTAACCTTGGAACGCAGATCTGCTACGCTTCGGTGGCACACCCCAGGAGCAATGGCCAAGCCGAACGCACCAACACAGAGGTCTTGAGAGGCCTCAAGACCAGGACCTTCAAGAAGAAGCTCGAGGCCTGTGGCAGGGGCTGTCACAATGAGCTCCTGTCTGTGTTGTAGTCCATCCGCACCGCCGCCACAAAGCCAACGGGCGAGACCCCGTTCTTCATCGTCTACGAAGCAGAAGTGGTTCTCCCTCACGAGGTCAAGCATCGCTCCATGCGGGTCCTGGCGTTTGATGAGATGCAGCAGGACGCCATGCAAGGAATGGACCTTGTGCTGGGGGAGGAACGCCGCTGCGAAGCCACGCTCCAAGCGGCAAGATACCAGTAGGCGCTGCGGCGGTATCACTGCCGCATCGTCCGCTCCTAGACGCTCGCGGTGGGCGGCCTCGTCCTAAGGCGGGTGCTCTCTAGGGAAGAGCTGCATAAGCTCTCGCCCATGTGGGAGGGCCCGTTTAGGGTTGCTCGCATCTCCAAGCCTGGCGCCGTGCGCCTGGAGATGCAGGACGGGGTCCCCATCCAGAACGCCTGGAACATCCAGCACCTCCGAAAGTTCTGCCCATGAAGTAAGGCCCCGTTCCTGTGAAGTTCTCCGCTCGTGACACTCTCACGTAATAATGAGTGGGGCTGTACACGCCCCGGAGTCTCAGAAGTGCAGCCCTCAGGCCTCAGGGGCTCCCTCCCATGTCCTAGTGGCAGCACTTAGCTCCGCGCTGGTGAGAAGACTAGACTAGGTGCCGGACGCGGCTTTTCATTTGCTTTCCGTAGTTGGCTTGCCCCTTTTTTAATGGAAGTTCGCATTCTGGTTTTTCTGGTCATCTTGGTTCGATCACCTTTTCCTCCGTTCTTCCCTCGGTTCTTTGTTTCGGCCCGTACTCTCCCTCACATGCCTCACGAGGGGGCTGGACAGTGCACTCATGAGCGCTTTTCCCGTTCTTCGCGAGGCACCGCTCGAGATCGCAAGCTGGCGCTCCTACCTTAATCCGTGCCCCTCGAGTATTGTGATGCGGAGCTCTAGGTCATGGCCGGCCGCGCCTACGACCTGGGCTTGGAAAAATAAGAGGTTCTTAACAATTTTTTGCAGTTCCTCGACGCCTCCCAAGCCAATGGCAAGGAGGTCTCACCAGGTATTGGGAGAGGCACGCCTCACGAGGTGGAAACTACTTTAGACACATCAAGCTAAGTTATCTCTACACGTCTACATAGAACGCTGATACTGCAATAGGACACAGGAACGATAAACATGACATAGCGACTTGGAAATCATGATTCGTTGCACGCCCCTGCAGGGCCCCATACTTGTTTCTTTTTAGATGCATGAAGAAAGGAAAGAACAAAACGAAAGCAGCACGGACCCCCGCGGCAGTTTGTAAGGGTAGGCCCTCGGCGCCCCATGGACTCAACCAGACCCCTCCTCATGCTTCACTGGGGCGCGGCGACGAGACGATCCGCTACCACCTTCAATGCGGGCGCGGTGGCATGGCGGCTGGTCATAACCGCTGTTGCTGGAGCTATCGCTGGAGGAAGAGCCGCTGTAGCTGGACGAGCCGCGGCCAGTGCCGAGGACGAGTCCACCTTCATCCTCGTCACGGCTATCGCCAAGGTCGAGAACCTCGCCGCTGTCATTGTCCTCAGGGCAGCATCCGACGGGGCGACCATCTTCCCCGAATACTTGAAGTGGAGGGTACACCGCCTGCCCAGGCCGCGCGCATGGGCAAACGTCTGCCAGTCGCGGGCCAGGGCTGCGTTTCCTACGACGGAGACTTCCACCACAACCCACAAAGCCTTGCTGCAGCAGCCGTCCGCCTACAGCCAGAGACCGCCTGGACCCATGACCGGCAGTTCGCCGGCGAAGAAGCACGGGAGCAGAAGCCACGTGCCGGCCGGGTTCTCCAACCACACAACGAACTCCCGCAGCACCTCCGCTGAGTGGAAGCGCGGCCGAGGAGGCCGCGCAACCATGGCGCACCTCACTTTGTCGACGGGGCTGCCACGACCTGGGCGAGTCCCACCACGCGAGGAGGCGCCGCCGCGGCCGCAAGGGGCCACGACGGGGGTCGCGGCATGCTTACACGGGAGACTGCGCCCTCTCTTGGGCGGCGGCGAGCCAGGCCCCTCCTGGCGGGCCTTCCCCTTCTCTACGGCCGAGAACCTCTTCACCGACGCCATAAGGTGTCACTGCTAGTAGTGAAGCAAGGGAGAAGAAGCGAGTGGAGCAGGAAGAGATGAGCGACGGGGGATCTGCCCCCCTCCTCATTTATAGCAAGAGAAGGCCAACCGACGACTCCCACGATCACAGGTAATTATGGTTTTCTCTTCATGCAGCAGGGACTCGTCAAGTCGGGCAGTTGACGAGGCGGCGTGAGGAAGCGGAGGCGCCCACGTCCCATCAATCACCACGCGTTAGCTGAGGCCACAGGCTGTTGGGGCCCGTGGAGCTCCGCACTTTCCCCTTGGCTTCACCTCGTAGCCAAGTCCGAGCGCGCCTTGGGCCCGGGGGCTACTGTCGGCGTCCTGGGAATGGGGGTCCCCAGACTTGCCTTCCTGCGGCCCACGGCGTGGCTCCACCAGCGGCCCTGTACGGCCCATCTTCATCTGCGAACACTCAAGTCCCTCGCAAGGGGCCAAGCCTCGCGAGGCGGATGACACAAGGCCTCCTCAGGGGTGGCCTCGTTAGGCTAGCTCGCGAGGGGCGGAGAGATCAAGGCAAGGGGCACCTCACGAGGTCCCTGCGACGCAAGCCATGATGACCAAGGCCAGGCAGACACCAGGCGGGCGCCAGCTTGCGTAGTGTCCTCGTTTCCTCTTTGGTTCTATAGAGGCAGGTGCAGGCGAGGAGTCCTGAGGCATCAGGCAAAGGTTTCCATATTGGTGCAACAAGACCAAGACCAGCAGGACGGCAGGATGGAGGTCACCATGGAGCCCAGGACGGCGTCACCACCAGAACCTTTGGTAGGCAAAGACCACCTTTTGTCCGGATAACTTGTACTAGTTGTCTCCCTTCAAATTTGGCCATTGTTGGATCCCTCCCGCCTAATATTTGGGAAGAGGACTAGGGCCCCATAAATAGGACTAGCCACCACCGTAGGGAGGCATCTGATCTTGGACTAGATCCATTCCACCAAGGCCACCAGACAAGCTCACCGAGCTTAAGAACACCTCTCCTAAGGAGGCTGTTCTTCCATTGTACTCATTCATCCTCAGCCCAAGAGGCAATCCACCACACCACACTGGAGTAGGGTATTACACCACATCGGTGGCCCGAACCAGTATAAACCCTATGTCCTTTGTTTTGCGAGTTCGACGTGCTGAGCTTTGAGATTGCAGTGAGAGCGTGAGCTAGGGGGAGGAGAGATCTTCGTGCGCACCCTAGACTTCGAACCTCAAGGGTTTTGCCGGAACCCGAAATCCGACAACATGTTGTTTAGCCACATACGCGGCCTTCAGTTTCTCTTCCAGCTTACCCGATGCTCCTGCCATCGTAAATCCGACGGTGTTTATTTGAATAAACATTACTAGCACATGATTATATTTTTCGGGCAGAAGGGGATATTACTAGTCAGTGCCTCCTTGGACTTCTCTAGTTCGGCGGTAATAGTAGTTAACTGGGTCTGACACTTTTCCAGCTCCTGAGACAGCATGTTGTTCTTCTCTGTGAGTACCTGATTATACAATGATCCTTAAAATCAGTTGCTTCAACTGTGTCAACTCTCAGGGGCTACTGGTACATGATTTTTAAATCTACGCATTACGATCTTACCCGCATGTCCTTTGAAAGCTGGTAAGTGGCTCCAGCAAGCCCATCCCAAGCAGCTCGGATGTATGCATCCACCGAGCTGAAGGCATTAAATGCCTCTTCAGTAAAGTTGGGGTCGCGCATAGCAGCCCTCCGGCACCGATGGTTCATTGCACTCTCCTCTTCGGAGTTGGTGACAGATACATTATCTGAATCTTCAGAGAGAGGACAATCCGGCATTGCACCCTTATCAACTCTAGCCCTGGAGGCAGGGTCCAAGGTCGGATTGGTGGACGCATGTCCGGCGAGGTCTCCGGATACAGTCCAACGAACGCTCTTCCTGAAATATGGTGAAGTAAGGAACGTTACAATTCGCTATGATTGCCATGGGACATATTAAAAACCATACCTCTTCGATGAAGGCTGGGCAGTGTCGCTATCCGACTTTGCCTTCAAATACCCACCTCGCATAGGCTCCGCTCTTTTAAGGGATGCCTCTGGTGCGGAGTGGCGAGACGAGCGCTGCCCCTTTAAAGCACGAGAAAGTGTAGTGGGTGAAGCACAGTGAGAAAACTCTTTTGGAGGAGACGTCTTCGGGGTACTTACGTGAGAGGAACGGAGAAGGCCGGGGTAATCGGCTGTAATGGCCACTTTTGTGCCATCGTAGCTCGCGTGATAGAAGACCCCTCCTTGAGCTCTACAGAAATATCCGGATCTTCCTCAAATCCGGGATCCAGGTCCTCTAGCTGCGGAGCAGGGCTATAAATCCATGCGACAGCCTTCCTCCATTCCTGTTAAAGATACTTGGATTAAAAGTTCAAATAAGTACGACTCAGGAAGGAGATTGAATAAAGTTACAAAGCAAAGGCTCACCCAGCTGGGAGGATTGTACATGGAAAATCCTTCTCGGCATTTAAGGCGAGTGAACTCTTCTTTCTCCCCTTTATAAAGATCAGCCAACATGGCGGCCAGGGCGGCGAAGTTGTCCAGACCCTTGCGCCCGTAGCAAGATGTGTCATCCTCCCTATTGTAGTTCCACATGGGGAGTCCTCTGGATTGGAGTGGCTGAACACCTCGTGTTATGGAAATCACCATGACCTCAATTATGGACAGTCCGGATTGGGTGAGTATCTTTATCTTGTCCATTAACTTCTTAACCTCTGCACTGTCTTCCTCCTCGAGGCTCCGGGGGTGCTAGTTGTGGCGCTTTTTAACGGGGTGTTGGAAAATTCGGGTAGGCCTCGTCGGATTGGGACCGAGAGAACGACCTCTTCAATATAAAACCACTCCGAGGGCCACTCTTCGGATGCCCTCTTCGGAGTGCCGGGTAGGTATCCTGTCTCGGCTATGCGACATACTTCGGCACCGCCCACCTTGAATATGGATCCCTTTTGGGAGCGAGGGACGAGGCAGAAAAGCTTCCTCCATTACTCAAAATGGGCCTCGCAGCCTAGGAACAACTCGCAAAGAGCGACGAAGCCCACGATGTGCTGAATGGAGCCCGGCATGAGATTGTGCAGTTGGAGGCCATAGTACTCCAGGAGGCCTCAGAGGAAGGGGTGGATTGGAAATCCAATGCCTCTTAATAGAAAGGAAACGAAATACATTTGCTCCCCTTCTGAAGGATTAGGGAAATTTTCTGCTAGGGCTTCAGCAGTAAAAGAAGTTAATCCCACTCGAACAGGGACTAGATCCGCAGGGGGGAGATATCCTTGCACCTGGAACTTGGTCAGGTGGGCATGGGACATAGAACATTTCTCCCAATTGCCTTTTTGAGGACCGTGGGGGGAGGAAGAACTGGGAGTGTTGGCCATGCTTGCGTGGTTTCTTGTGGCAAGCTCTAAGGATTTTGCGCCTGGTGTGGAATGGCATCTGAGATACGATCTCCTTAAATAGACGCCTTCCCTACATGGCCCGAGTGTTATGTGTAAAAATACTTGGACCCTTCATATTCGTCTGACACGTGGGAGCCGAGGCGATGATGGCGCACAAGCCGAAGGATATAACATTTAATGTGAAGACGAACTGTTCGAAGAACTCACCTTACCAAGACCGAAGATGTAAAAGCCAAATACAGTCCTTTGGTTCAGATGCTCTGAAGTCTCCGGAGGAGGAACCCTCCTTGCAATGCCGAAGACAATTTGCGTGCTGGACACATCGTCATTGAACACTGGTTCGGGGCTACTGAGGGAGTCCTGTATTAGGGGGTCCTTGGGTGTCCGGGTATGTGACATGGGCCGAACTCGTGGGCCTAGAAGATACAAGATGGAAGGCTTTCCCCCGTGTCTGGATGGGACTCTCCTTGGCATGGAAGGCAAGCTAGGCGCTTGGATATGAAGATTCCTTCCTCTGTAAACCGACTCTGTACAACCTAGGCCCCTCCAGTGTCTATATAAACGAGAGGGTTTAGTCCATAGGGACGATCATAGTCATACAGGCTAGAAATCTAGTGTTTAGCCATTACGATCTCGAGGTAGATCAACTCTTGTAACCCCTATATTCATCAAAGTCAATCAAGCAGGAAGTAGGTTATTACCTCCATCAAGAGGATCCGAACCTGGGTAAACATTGTGTCCCCTGCCTCCTATTACCCTCGATCCTCAGATGCACAGTTCGGGACCCCCTACCCGAGATCTGCCGGTTTTGACACCGACACTCCCCACCCCTTCTTTCGGGCTTTCTTAGACTATTTTGGGGTGCAGCTCCACCATCTTCCCCCCAATTCCATCATTTATCTTTTGGCTTTCGTTTCCCTCTAGGAAAACTTCCTTGGTTGGCATCCCCATTGGGGCCTCTTCAAGCATGTGTTCACTTGCCAGTCGATAACCGTAAAAAAGGATTCGTCGACTGGCGAGAAGACCCATGTCACCCAACTGTGCAGTGGACTGGGCATCCAACTCTAGGGCGGCGGCGTCTTCCCCAAGATGAGCTTTCCTAACTCGGTCAAGGGGTGGCAGGGGACCTAGTTCTACTACAGGGATGTTCCCGGAGCCAAAAACCAATCGGGCCTGCCTCTGTACTCGACAAAAAACATGCGGGCCCCTGAGTCCCTTTGAGTGATGAAGGAGGAGAAGACAAAGGTCAGCATCTTGGCCACTACCCTGGTTGGGGTCGTGACCGCTGGCGTGAGTGGGATGGATCTACCGGAGACCTTCCTCCCTCGAAGGATCCAGCCTCTACAAGCTAGGGCCCATCCCATGTGGATGTACGAGGGTCCGAGTGACCCCACCCGAGTGCACCCAGAGGAGCTCATGGAGAAGGATGTGGGGGCCAAGATCCGAGCGATCACTTGCGCGCGGGACAACTCGAGGGGGACTCGGAGGTAAATGTCTTTTAAGCAGTCGGACTCCTCATATGTTATTCCGAGTGTGTCTAATTTCCATGCTGCGATGAATCTGTTCTCCCAGAGTTTCCAGCAGATGATCTCCAACATCCCGGTGGTTAACCGGTCCCCGGAGGATGTGACGAGTGACACCGAGCACTCTGAAACAAACAAGCAATTGAACTGTTGAGTTGGTAGTATGCATATGCTACCTCTTGAGCACTGCGTTGGTTTTCCCTTGAAGGGGAAAGGGTGATGCAGCAAAGTAGCGTGAGTATTTCCCTTAGTTTTTGAGAACCAAGGTATCAATCCAGTAGGAGATCACGCTCAAGTCCCACGCACCTACACAAACAAATAACGTTGCAACCAACGTGATAAAGGGGTTGTCAAGCCCTTCACGGTCACTTACAAGAGTGAGATCTGATTGATATGATAAGATAATATTTTTGGTATTTTTATGATAAAGATGCAAAGTAAAATAAAAGGCAAAAGAAATAACTAAGTGTTGGAAGATTAATATGCTGGAAGATAGACCCAGGGGCCATAGATTTCACCAGTGGCTTCTCTCAAGAGCATAAGTATTACGGTGGGTAAATGAATTACTGTCGAGCAATTGATAGAATTGAACATAGTTATGATAATATCTAGGTATGATCATGTATATAGGCATCACGTCCTAGACAAGTAGACCGACTCCTGCCTGCATCTACTTCTATTACTCCACACATCGACCGCTATCCAGCATGCATCTAGAGTATTAAGTTCATAAGAAGGGTCTACCAAATATAATGGGACAAAAGCTATCTTTTGCAGTCTATCCTAGCATTAACAGTATTTAAGAAGGGTCTACCAAATATAATGGTACAAAAGCTATCTTGTGGGGAAACAAGAACAAGAAAATCAGCAGGATATTTAGTTTTCCCACACAAGACTTCAACATCTCTAACAATCCCAATTGGTGAAATAGTATCTCTATTGGCAGGTTTAATTGTGACATCAATATCTTCTAACTCAGCAGGTGCAATATCATGCATAATTTCTTTGTATAATTCAATAGGTATTGAACTAGCACTAGCACCCATATCACACAAGCCATAATAACAATGATGTCCAATTTTAACAGAAATAACAGGCATGCCTACCACATGTCTATGTTTATCTTTACCACAAGGTTTAGCAATTCTAGCAGTTTCATCACAGAAATAAATAACATGCCCATCAATATTATTAGACAAGAGATCCTTAACAATAGCAATATTAGGTTCAACTTTAACTTGCTCAGGAGGTGTATAGGTTCTAATATTGCTTTTACGAACCACAGTTGAAGCTTTAGCATGATCTTTTGTCCTAACAGGAAAAGGTGGTTTCTCAACATAAGAAGTAGGAACAATAGGATCATTATAAGTGATAGTCTTTTCTTCAAATTTAATAGGTGAAACTACTTTTACTTCGATGGGAGGATTATATTTAAACCACTTCTCCTTAGGGAGATCAACATGAGTAGCAAAAGATTCACAGAAAGAAGCTACTATCTCGGAGTCATGTCCACATTTAGTGCTAAATTTACGAAAAACATCGGTATGCATAAAAGATTTAACACAATCAAACTTAGGCGTCATACCTGACCCCTTACCTTCATCGAGATCCCAATCTTCACAGTTGCATTTAATTCTTTCCAATAAATCCCATTTGAATTCAATAGTCTTCATCATAAAAGAGCCAACACAAGAAGTATCGAGCATGGTGCGATTTTTATCAGAAAGCCGAGCATAAAAATTTTGAATAATCATTTCTCTTGAGAGCTCATGATTAGGGAATGAATATAACATTGATTTAAGCCTCCCCCAATCTTCAGAGATGCTTTCTCCTCCGCGAGGCCCAAAATTATATATATAATTACGATCACGATGAACAAGATGCATAGGATAAAACTTCTGATGAAATTCCAATTTCAATCATTTGTAGTTCCATGATCCCATATCATCACATAGCCTATACCATGTCAATGCATCTCCCTCCAAAGATAAAGGGAAGACCTTCTTCTTGATAACATCATCGGGCATACCTGCAAGCTTAAATAATCCACAAACTTCATCCACAAATATTAGGTGCTGATCAGGATGTAATGTTCCATCTCCTGCAAAAGGATTAGCTAGCAGTTTTTCTATCATACCCAAAGGAATTTCAAAGTAGACATTTTCATTTTTAGTAGGTTCAGTAGGTTGAGTAGGTTGAGGAGCAGCTCTTTGCTCTACTAGTCAAGGTGAAGATACCCCGAAGAAGCCCCTCAGAGGATTACTTTCCATAGTAACAAGTGGCAGTAAATTTAAGCACACTATATAAATTTTTCCATACCAAATTCCACCTACCAAAGGCGCTTCACTCCCCGGCAACGGCGCCAGAAAAGAGTCTTGATGACCCACAAGTATAGGGGATCTATCGTAGTCCTTTCGATAAGTAAGAGTGTCGAACCCAACGAGGAGCAGAAGGAAATGATAAGCGGTTTTCAGCAAGGTATTCTCTCCAAGCACTGAAATTATAGGTAATAGATAGTTTTGTGATAAGATAATTTGTAACGAGCAACAAGTAATAAAATTAAATAAAGTGCAGCAAGGTGGGCCAATCCTTTTTGTAGCAAAGTACAAGCCTGTACAAACTCTCATATAGAGAAAAGCGCTCCCGAGGACACATGGGGATTATCGTCAAGCTAGTTTTCATCACGTTCATATGATTCATGTTCGGTACTTCGATAATTTGGTATGTGGGTGGACCGGTGCTTGGGTACTGTCCTTACTTGGACAATCATCCCACTTATGATTAACCTCTATTGCAAGCATCCTCAACTACAACAAAAGTATTAAGGTAAACCGAACCATAGCATGAAACATATGGATCCAAATCAGCCCCTTACGAAGCAACACATAAACTAGGGTTTAAGCTTTTGTCACTCTAGCAACCCATCATCTACTTATTACTTCCCAATGCCTTCCTCTAGGCCCAAATAATGGTGAAGTGTCATGTAGTTGACATTCACATAACACCACTAGAGGAGAGATAACATACTCATCAAAATATCGAACGAATACCAAATTCACATGACTAGTAATAGCAAGACTTCTCTCACGTCCTCAGGAACAAACATAACTAGTCACAAAGCATATTCATGTTCATAATCAGAGGGGTATTAATGTGCATATTGGATCTGAACATATGATCTTCCACCAAGTAAACCAACTAGCATCAACTACAAGGAGTAATCAACACTACTAGCAACCCACAGGTACCAATCCCAGACTTAGAGACAAGAATTGGATATAAGAGATGAACTAGGGTTTTAGAGGAGATGGTGCTAGTTAAGATGTTGATGGAGATTGACCCCCTCCCGGTGAGAGGATCGTTGGTGATGACGATGGTGATGATTTTCCCCTCCCAGAGGGAAGTGTCCTCGGCAGAACAGCTCTGCCAAAGCCCTAGATTGGTTCCGCCAAGGTTCCACCTCGTGGCGGCGGAGTCTCATCCCGAAAGCTTGCTTATGATTTTTTCCTCAACGAAAGACTCCATATAACAGAAGATGGGCATTGAAGGGCCACCAGGGGCCCACGAGGCAGGGGGCACGCCCAGGGGGTAGGGCGCGCCCCCACCCTCGTGGCTGGTGAGTGGCCCCCCTCTGGTACTTCTTGCGCTTAGTATTTTCTATATATTCTGAAAATAACTTCCGCGAAGTTTGACTTTTGGAGCTATGCAAAATAGGTCTCTAATATTTGCTCCTTTTCCAGCCCAAAATCCCAGCTGCCGGCACTCTCCATCTTATGTAAACCTTATAAAATAAGAGAGAATAGGCATAAGTATTGTGACATAATGTGTAATAACAGCCCATAATGCAATAAATATCAATATAAAAGCATGATGCAAAATGGACGTATCAACTCCCCCAAGATTAGACCTCGCTTGTCCTCAAGCGAAAGCCGAAATCAAAAAATATGTCCACGTGTTTAGAGATAGAGGTGTCGATAAAATACGGACATGAGGGCATCATGATCATTCTTAGAACAATAGCTTATATAATTATTGTCATATGATCTCTTATGCTAATGTAAGAATTCAATCACAATTTCAAGTATGAATCATAAACTTCATTGAGAACCAACAAACTCTAATCTCGGTCATTGAGGCAATTGCAATTTATCATAACATAGGAAAGAGTCAATACAAGAGCTTTTTAGCAAGTCCACATACTCAACCATCATATAGTCTTTCACAATTGCTAACACTCACGCAATACTTATGGGTATGGAGTTTTAATCGGACACAGGGAAAGATAGGGGCTTATAGTTTTGCCTCCCAATGTTTTACCTCAATGGTAATGTCAACAATAATAGTTTATGAAAACTCACATCCAATTAGCCATATATACCAGGATCTTTCCAACATATTGTGCTTGCCAAAAGATAAAATGTAAAAAGGAAAGGTGAGGATCACCATGACTCTTATGTAAGGTAAGTGATAAAATTAAAAGATAGGCCCTTCGCAGAGGGAAGCAGAAGTTGTCATGCGCTTTTATGGTTGGATGCACAAAATCTTAACGCGAAAGAACGTCAGTTTATATTGCCACTTGTGATGTAGACCTTTATTATGCAGTCTGTCGCTTTTATTTCTTCCACATTACAAGATCGTATAAAGCTTATTTCCTCCACACCAATCAATCATACATATTTAGAGAGCAATTTTTATTGCTTGCACCGATGACAACTTACTTGAAGGATCTTACTCAATCCATAGGTAGATATGGTGGACTCTCATGGCAAAACTGGGTTTAAGGGTATTTGGAAGCACAAGTAGTATCTCTACTTGGTGCAAAGAGTTTAGCTAGCATGAGGGGGAAAGGCAAGATCAACCATGTTGGATGATCCATGGCAATATAATTTATCTTAGATGTAAGAAAACATAACCCATTACGTCGTCTTCCTTGAACAACGTCAACTCTTTAGCATATCATATTTTAATGAGTGCTCACAATCATAAAAGATGTCCAAGATAGTATATTTATATGTGAAGACCTCTCTTTCTTTATTACTTCCTATTAATTGCAACGATGACCAAAACTATGTTTGTCAACTCTTAACAACTTTTATTCATAATACTCTTTATATGTGAGCTCATTACTCTCCATAAGATCAATATTATCTCTTTTATTCTTTTTGTTTCTTCTCTTTTATTTTATTCCCTCAAGATCATAGCAAAATCATCAAGCCCTTGACTCAACACTAATCTTTATTATATAGCTCACGGATCGATTACGTAGAGGGATCATAAAGCAAAACTCAAAACTAGATCATACTAAAAACTTATATTCTACTAGATCAAAATATTATCAAAAGGATCAAACTAAGAAAAATGGTAAAGATGAAGGTGATGGTGTTACGATACCGGGGCACCTCCCCCAAGCTTGGCAGTTGCCAAGGGGAGTGCCCATACCCATGTGATTATATCTCTTTTGTCGGTGAAGGAGTTGGAGTTGTTGATGATTTAGGCTTGTCGTCCCTCTTCCAAGGCATAGGCTCACCATCATAGAAGGATGATCGAGTCTCCTGAGTCCTCAAATCTGCAGCCAAACTCATCCTTTTGAATCTATATTCATACTCACAGTTTTGATTTTGCAGGTCATAGATCTGGGCTTGGAGGTGCTCGATTTTCTCATGAAGGTTGAAGATGGCCTCCCCAATGTCCTTGACGTCCAGCTTGTGGTTGTTGGTGAACTCCGTGATCATAATGTGATTGGAGTCGAGTCCACGCTCCACCATCTACTGACACTTGAAAAATTGTTGCTCCAATCCTCGAGCCTTGCCTCCATGCTTCCGGTCTTCCTTGGTCCCTGAACATCGCGGATGTGCAACAACCCCTCACACATCTCAATGGTTTGAGGGTGTTTCAGCACCTCCGCGAGGTAGGGGTTGATGACCTTCTTGAAGAACTTGTCCTTGGGGGCACTTGAAGACGACATGACGACCTAGATCTGTCAGGAAAACAGCTCGAAACAAAGACGAGAGATATTTGCGTGATATAGGAATCAAAACCTCCGGGAGATTATATAATGATTTTTTACTGACCAAAATATGTAACATGAAAGAAAATGGAGTTCGGAGAGCGCACGAGGTGCCCACGAGGCAGGGGAGCGCGCCCACGGGGGTAGGGCACGCCCTCCACCCTTGTGGAGCCCTCGTGTCCTTCCCGGACTGCTTCTTATTTTTCTATTTTTCTAAATATTCCAAAAGGAGAAAAATTTCCATTAGAACTGTTTTGGAGTCGGTTTACTTACCGTACCACGTACCTATTCCTTTTCGGAGTCTGAAACGTTCCGGAAAGTGTCCCTTATGTATTCCTCCGGGGTTACGGTTTCAATAACATTGGTTTCAACATTTATAGGATTACATGAGATATAATGTTTGATTCTTTGACCGTTCACCACCTTCGGATTCGTGCCTTCGAAGTTGTTGATTTTTATGGCACCAGAATGATAGACCTCCTTGATAACATAAGGACCTTCCCATTTAGAGAGAAGTTTTCCTGCAAAAAATCTTAAAGGAGAGCTGTATAACAATACATAGTCACCTACATTAAACTCACGCTTTTGTATCCTTTTGTCATGCCATCTTTTAACTTTTTCTCTAAACAATTTGGCATTCTCATAGGCTTGGATTCTCCATTCATCAAGTGAGCTAATGTCAAATAACCTCTTCTCACCGGCAAGTTTGAAATCATAGTTGAGCTCTTTAATAGCCCAATAAGCCTTATGTTCTAGTTTGAGGGGTAAGTGACATGCTTTTCCATAAACCATTTTATACGGAGACATAGCCGTATGATTTTTATATGTAGTTCTATAGGCCCATAATGCATCATCAAGTTTCTTGGACCAATTCTTTCTAGATCTATTAACAGTCTTTTGCAAAATTAATTTAAGCTCTCTATTGCTCAATTCTACTTGACGACTAGACTGTGGGTGATAAGGAGATGCAATTCTATGATTAGCGTCATACTTAGCAAGCATTTTACGAAAGGCACCATGAATAAAATGTGAACCACCATCAGTCATAAAATATCTAGGGACTCCAAACCTCGGAAAAATAACTTCTTTAAGCATCTTAATAGAGGTGTTATGATCAGCACTACTAGTTGGAATAGCTTCTACCCACTTAGTAACGTAATCAACAGCAACTAAAATATGTGTATATCCATTAGAGACGGGAAAAGGTCCCATATAGTCAAAGCCCCAAACATCAAATGGTTCAATAACAAGTGAATAATTCATAGGCGTTTCTTGATGTCTACTAATATTACCAATTCTTTGACATTCATCACAAGACAAGACAAACTTACGGGCATCCTTGAAGAGAGTAGGCCAATAAAAACCTGATTGCAATACCTTATGTGCAGTTCTATCTCTAGCATGGTGTCCTCCATAAGCCTCGGAGTGAAACTTGTGTAGGATCTCTTCCTGTTCATGCTCAGGTACACAACGTCTAATAATACCATCTACTCTTTCTTTATAAAGATATGGGTCATCCCAAAAGTAATGTCTCAAATCATAGAAGAACTTTTTCTTTTGCTGGTATGTGAAACTAGGTGGTATAAATTTAGAAACAATATAATTAGCATAATCAGCATACCATGGAGCAGTCCGAGAAGCATTTATGACATTTAATTGTTCATCGGGAAAGCTATCATCAATAGGTAGTGGGTCATCAAGAACATTCTTAACCTAGACAAGTTGTCTGCAACGGGGTTCTCAGCTCCCTTTCTATCAATAATATGCAAATCAAATTCTTGTAGCAAGAGAACCCATCTAATAAGTCTAGGTTTAGCATCTTTCTTTTCCATAAGATATTTAATAGCAGCTTGATCCGTGTGAATAGTTACTTTAGAATCAACAATATAAGGTCTGAACTTATCACAAGCAAATACAATTGCTAAGAATTCTTTTTCAGTAGTAGCATAATTTCTCTGGGCATTGTCTAGAGTTTTACTAGCATATTGAATAACATTTAATTTCTTATCAACTCTTTGCCCTAGAACAGCACCTACAACATAATCACTAGCACCGCACATAATTTCAAAAGGTAAATTCCAATCAGGTGGCTGAACGATAGGTGCAGAGATTAATGCTTTCTTAAGTGTTTCAAATGCTTCTACACAGTCATCATCAAAGACGAATGGTATATCTTTTTGTAATAAATTAGTCAGAGGCCGAGAAATTTTTGAGAAGTCCTTAATGAACCTCCTATAAAATCCGGCATGACCAAGGAAACTTCTTATACCTTTGATGTCCTTGGGACACGACATCTTTTCAATAGCATCAACTTTAGCTTTATCAACTTCAATGCCCCTTTCAGAAATTTTGTGCCCCAAGACAATACCTTCATTAACCATAAAGTGGCATTTCACCCAATTCAAGACAAGGTTAGTTTCTTCACATCTCTACAAAACTCGATCAAGGTTGCTTAAGCAATCACCAAAAGAGGATCCATAAACGGAGAAATCATCCATGAATACCTCACATATCTTTTCACAAAAATCAGAAAATATAGCCATCATGCATCTTTGAAAGGTAGCAGGTGCATTACATAAACCAAAAAGCATACATCTATAAGCAAAAGTATCGAAAGGGCAAGTAAAAGTGGTCTTAGATTGATCATTAGCTGATACAGGTATTTCAAAGAAACCAGAATAACCATCTAGAAAGCAAAAATGTGTATGTTTGGATAATCTTTCTAGCATTTGATCAATAAAAGGTAAGGGGTAATGATCCTTTTTAGTAGCCTTGTTTAATTTGTAGAAATCAATTACCATCCTATAACCTGTAATAATTCTTTGCAGAATCAATTCATCTTTATCATTAGGAACGACAGTAATACCTCCCTTCTTAGGAACACAATGGACAGGACTTACCCACTGACTATCAGCAACGGGATAAATTATACCTGCCTCAAGGAGCTTTAGTATTTCTTTTCTTACCACTTCTTTCATCTTAGGATTCAGTCGTCATTGGTGATCAATAACTGGTTTGGCATCTTTTTTCCAAATTTATTTTGTGTTGACATATATTGGGACTAATGCCGTTAAGATCGTCAAGAGTATTGTAACACCCACGATGCGGCTATATCTCCCACGTGTCGGAGCACGACTTAGAGGCATAGCCGCATAGTTGGCATGTCGCAAGAGGGGTAATCTTTAAACATCCCATGTACTGAATAAGAAAGGGAAAACGAGTTGGCTTACAATCGCCACTTCACACAATACATAAATATAGCACTACATCAACCAAAATACAATCAAGGTCCGACTACGGAACCACAAATAAAGACAACCCCAAATGCGTAGATCCCCGATCGCCCCGACTGGGCTCCACTACTGATCAATTGGAAACAAAACAACACAACGAACACGATATTCATCGAGCTACTCCTTGAGCTCGGTTGCGTCACCTGCACGGTTATCATTGACACATGCAACTGTTTGAAGTATCTGTGAGCCACGAGGACTCAGCAATCTCACACCCGCGAGATCAAGACTATTTAAGCTTAGGTAGTGAGGTGGAGCTGCAGCAAGCACTAGCATATATGGTGGCTAACTTACGCAAATGAGAGCGAGAAGAGAAGCAAGGCACGGTCGATAAACTATCATGATCAAGAAGTGATCCTGAAAACTACTTACGTTCAAACAAAACACAAGAACCGTGTTCACTTCCCGGACTCCGCCGGAAAGAGACCATCACGGCTACACATGCGGTTGATGCATTTTAATTAAGTTAAGTGTCAAGTTATCTACAACCAGACATTAACAAATTCCCATCTTCCCATAACCACGGGCATGACTTTCGAAAGTTCAAAACCCTACAGGGGTGTCCCAACTTAGCCCATCACAAGCTCTAACGGTTAACGAAGGGTATTCCTTCTCCCAGGAAGACCCGATCAGACTTGGAATCCCGGTTACAAGACATTTTGACAATGGTAAAACAAGACCAGCAAAACCACCCGCTGTGCCGACAAATCCCGATAGGAGCTGCACATATCTCGTTCTCAGGGCACACCGGATGAACACTACATACAACTAAAACCAACCCTCAAGTCTCCCCGAGGTGGCGCTGCAAGTGGCTCTGTTTTGGACCAACACTCAGAGGAGCACTGGCCCGGGGGGTTAAAATAAAGATGACCCTTGAGTCTGTAGAACCCAAGGGAAAAAGGCTTAGGTGGCAAATGGTAAAACCAAGGTTGGGCCTTGCTGGAGGAGTTTTATTCAAAGCGAACTGTCAAGGAGTTCCCATTATAACCCAACCACGTAAGGAACTCAAAATCAAGGAACATAACACCGGTATGACAGAAACTAGGGCGGCAAGAGTGGAACAAAACACCAGGCATAAGGCCGAGCCTTCCATCCTTTGCCAAGTATATAGGTGCATTAAAGTAAACAAGATATAATAATAATGATATCCCAACAATAACCACGTTCCAACAAGGAACAAACTCCATCTTCACCTGCAGCTAGCAACGCTATAAGAGGGGTTGCGCAAAGCGATAACATAGCCAAACAACGGTTTGCTAGGACAAGGTGGGTTAGAGGCTTGACATGGCAATATGGGAGGCATGATATAGCAAGTGGTAGGTATCGTGGCATAGCAATAGAGCGAGCAACTAGCAAGCAAAGATAGAAGTGATTTCGAGGGTATGGTCATCTTGCCTGCAAAGTTCTCCAAGTTGACGAAAGCTTGATCCTCATAAGCATACTCAACGGGTTCCTCGAACACATAATCGTCTCCCGGCTCTACCCAAAACAAGAACACAAGCAAAGGGAATGACAATCAACCACGGTGCAATGCGCAAGCAACATGATGCAAAACATGGCATGATATGCGGGATGTGATATGCAATGCATATGCGTGCTTCGGAAGGGAAAGATTGAATTAGGCCTCAACTTGGAAATCCAAGAGTGCCAATGGAAATATGAGTTGATTTTGGTCAAAATCGATATAAAGATCACCGGAATCGGATGCACGGTTTGCAAATGGCAAGCAAAACAAAAATGGCACAATTCTGCGATTAACAGCACGATGCCATTTAGAATGCAACAAGAAACTAAGCTACTACACTCCAACATAGCAACAAAGCACATGGCAGTGATCTACTCAAGATGCTTGACAAAAGATGAACACTGAGCTACGACTAAATCACACAAGAGCAGGTTCAAACAAGCATGGCAAAAGTGCAAAAGATATCAGCTTCACAGACTTAGTGAAAATACTAACATGTCAGGAATTAACATCAGGAAGCAATGTTTAGAGAAAGTAAACAACATGCTATAGGAACAGAACATAGCAATACAAGGCATGGCATGAATCTACTCAAAGCATATACCAAAAGTCCCTTACTGACCATAAGCCAAAAAGGATCAGAAGATATGATGGCACCCATGTAAACATAGCAAGTTTCGTTAACAGATTCAGACTTAGCAGAAAACTGGACATGGCATAAACAGAATTATGAAGGCACGTTTGAGAGCTCGATTCACTCAACACAAGGCATTGCATGACAAGCTAAGCATACTATCGGCAAGAATACATGATCAAGAAGCTAACCATGGCAAGAACAACCTCATAGCATGCATGGATCAACTACAAAACCTTGGCAAAATTGATTAACACGTAAACAATCTGCCAGGAACATTTTATAGCAAAAGTAGAGCAAGATTGAGTCATGCTAGGGCACTCCATAAATGCAAACAGAGGCATGTATGGATAGAGCACAACCATATGTCCAAATCATCCTTACTTAACATACTCAAAAGATGCATGGATTACTCTGTAGCAACATGAATACATGGCATATAAATAACAGCAGGGAAATGACAGTGAAATTCTAAGTCCCTGAAATCAGTAATATCACGAGAGCTACTTTGCATGCATGTGCTAGTCACCACATTGATCACGAAAATACATGGCATACACCCATGTAAAGATGGCATGGCATAGCCCAAAACACATGTAGAGCTCATGCTCATATGCAGCACACAATAATCATGGCAAAAATGACAAATGATCAAGATCTGATAAGAATCAGGAACTAACATTTTATAGCACTCTTGAAACAGTCATTTGGGCATCAAGATGGACTCAAACAAGCATGGCACAATGGAACAAAATGAAGAGTGCATCATGATGAACATTTTGATATATCATGCATGCAAAAGGAGCTACGGGTGAGAAGTTATGGCATGTTGAACAGGGCTTGAAAATGTATGGATCTGGGGACTTAGAGAAAAATAGACCTTCGGATCTCAGATCTAGGGTTTGCATGTCTCTCGAGGATGGCCCGGGAGCTCACCGGAGTTGGAGAGGTAGACGATCGGAGAGGCGCTGGCGGGGTCGGGCCGGACCAGATCTGGCCGGACCCGGCCAGAGTTGGAGCGGGCGGCGACGGAGGAGAGAGAGGGCGCGGACGCGGGCGAGGTGGCGCGACACGATTTGCGCGGGAGGCGGCGGCGGGTGATGTGGCGCTTCGCCATTGGCCGGAGCGAGGTGGCGGCACCGGCGGATGCGTCCGACGCGGGATGGATGTGTGCGGCGGTGCGAGGAGGGAGATGGCTAGGGTTAGACTGCGCGAAAAATCCGGGAGGAGCTCATATATATAGGTAGGGGAGCTAGGAGTGTCCAAATGAAGTGCGGTTTTCGGCCACGCGATCATGATCGAACAACCGAGAGGATGGAGGGGGTTTGGATGGGTCATTGGCCCACTTTGGAGGGGTGTTGGGCTGCAACACACACGAGGCCTTTACGGTTCCCCGGTTAACCGTTGGAGTACCAAACGGGCTCCAAATGGCACGAAACTTGACAGGCGGTCTACCGGTGGTGTACCAAGGCCGCTTGGCAAATCTCAGTCCATTCTGAGAAATTTTAACACCCGCACAAGAAAAGAGACAAAGGGGGGCGCCGGAGGACGAAGGAGTGTCGGATTGCAAAACGGACAATGGGGAAAATGCTCGGATGCATGAGATGAACACGTATGCAAATGCGATGCACATGATGACATGATATGAAAAGCATGACATGGACAAAATGCAAAAACAAAGACAAGAACCCAACCACGAGGGAATATCGTATCGCATCACCAGAAAAGGCAAGAGTCGGAGTTACAAATATGGAAAGTTGTATCCGGGGCGTTAAAAGTATATCTAATAGCAGCACGGTGCTTCTTCAGAGTTTTCAATAATTTTTCTTCCTCCTTCTCTGAAAGGTTAGCACTAATAATAACAGGATATATCTTCTTTTCATCAAGATAAGCATATTTAAGAGTATCAGGCAATGGTTTAAGCTCAAACACAGGATCACCCTTGGGTGGAGGAGGATCCCCTAAGATTTCAACAGGCAAGTTGTGTTTCAGAATAGGTCCATGTTTAAAGAACACCTTATCTATTTCCCTTCTTTCATTCATAAACATATCATTTTCATGATCTAGCAAATATTGTTCTAAAGGATCACTAGGAGGTACGGCAATAGAAGCAAGACCAATAATTTCATCGTTACTAGGCAATTCCTCTTCACGGTGTTGTCTACGAAATTTAGAAAAGTTGAACTCATGAGACGTATCACCAAAACCAATAGTAACAACATCCTTTTTGCAATCTATGCTAGCATTAACAGTGTTTAAGAAGGGTCTACCAAATATAATGGGACAAAAGCTATCTTGTGGGGAACCAAGACCAAGAAAATCAGCAGGATATTTAGTTTCCCCACACAAGACTTCAACATCTCTAACAATCCCAATTGGTGAAATAGTATCTCTATTGGCAAGTTTAATTGTGACATCAATATCTTCTAACTCAGCAGGTGCAATATCATGCATAATTTCTTTGTATAAGTCAATAGGTATTGCACTAGCACTAGAACCCATATCACACAAGCCATGATAACAATGATCTCCTATTTTAACAGAAATAACAGGCATGCCTACCACAGGTCTATGTTTATCTTTAGCACAAGGTTTAGCAATTCTAGCAGTTTCATCACAGAAATAAATAACATGCCCATCAATATTACCAGCCAAGAGATCCTTAACAATAGCAATATTAGGTTCAACTTTAACTTGCTCAGGAGGTGTATAGGTTCTAATATTGCTTTTATGAACAACAGTTGAAGCTTTAGCATGATCTTTTATCCTCACAGGAAAAGGTGGTTTCTCAACATAAGAAGTAGGAACAATAGGATCATTATAAGTGATAGTCTTTTCTTCAACTTTAATAGGTGCAACTACTTTTACTTTAATGGGAGGATTATATTTAAACCACTTCTCCTTAGGGAGATCAACATGAGTAGCAAAATATTCACAGAAAGAAGCTACTATCTCAGAGTCAAGTCCATATTTAGTGCTAAATTTACGGAAAACATCGGTATCCATAAAAGATTTAACACAGTCAAACTTAGGTGTCATACCTGACTCCTTACCTTCGTTGAGATCCCAATATTTAGAGTTGCATTTAATTCTTTCCAATAAATCCCATTTTAATTCAATAGTCTTCATCATAAAAGAGCCAGCACAAGAAGTATCGAGCATGGTGCGATTGTTATGAGAAAGCGGAGCATAACATTTTTGAATAATCATTTCCCTTGAGAGCTCATGATTTGGGCATGAATATAACATTGATTTAAGCCTTCCCCAAGCTTGAGCGGTGCTTTCTCCTTTGCGAGGTCAATAATTATATATATAATTATGATCACGCTGAACAAGATGCATAGGATAAAACTTTTGATGAAATTCCAATTTCAATCGTTTGTAGTTCCATGATCCCATATCATCACACAGCCTATACCATGTCAATGCATCTCCCTCCAAAGATAAAGGGAAGACCTTCTTCTTGATAACATCATCGGGCATACCTGCAAGCTTAAATAATCAACAAACTTCATCCACATATATTAGGTGCTCGTCAGGATGTAATGTTCCATCTCCTGCAAAAGGATTAGCTAGCAGTTTTTCTATCATACCCGAAGGAATTTCAAAGTAGACATTTTCATTTTCAGTAGGTTGAGTAGTTGAGGAGCAACTCTTTGCTCTATTGGTCAAGGTGAAGATACCCCGAACAAGCCCCTGAGAGGATTACTTTCCATAGTAACAAGTGACTGTAAATTTCAGCACACTATATAAATTTTTCCTTACCAAATTCCACATACCAAAGGCACTTCACTCCCCGGCAACGGTGCCAGAAAAGAGTTTTGATGACCAACAAGTATAGGGGATCTATCGTAGTCCTTTCGATAAGTAAGAGTGTCGAACCCAACGAGGAGCAGCAGGAAATGATAAGCGGTTTTCAGCAAGGTATTCTCTGCAAGCACTAAAATTATAGGTAATAGATAGTTTTGTGATAAGATAATTTGTAATGAGCAACAAGTAACAAAAGTAAATAAAGTGCAGCAAGGTGGGACAATCCTTTTTGTAGCAAAGGACAAGCCTGGAAAAACTCTTATATAGAGAAAAGTGCTCCCGAGGACACATGGGTATTATCGTCAAGCTAGTTTTCATCACGTTCAAATGATTTGCATTTGGTACTTTGATAATTTGGTATGTGGGTGGACCGGTGCTTGGGTACTGTCCTTACTTGGACAAGAATCCCACTTATGATTAACCTCTATTGCAAGCATCCGCAACTACAACAAAAGTATTAAGGTAAACCTAACCATAGCATGAAACATATGGATCCAAATCAGCCCCTTACGAAGCAACACATAAACTAGGGTTTAAGCTTCTATCACTCTAGCAACCCATCATCTATGTATTACTTCCCAATGCCTTCCTCTAGGCCCAAATAATGGTGAAGTGTCATGTAGTCGACGTTCACATAACACCACTAGAGGAGAGACAACATACATCTCATCAAAATATCGAACGAATACCAAATTCACATGACTACTAATAGCAAGACTTCTCCCATGTCCTCGGGAACAAACGTAACTACTCACAAAGCATATTCATGTTCATAATCAGAGGGGTATTAATGTGCATATTGGATCTGAACATATGATCTTCTACCAAGTAAACCAACTAGCATAAACTACAAGGAGTAATCAACACTACTAGCAACCCACAGGTACCAATCCCAGACTTAGAGACAAGAATTGGATACAAGAGATGAACTAGGGTTTGAGAGGAGATGGTGCTGGTGAAGATGTTGATGGAGATTGACCCCCTCCCGATGAGAGGATCGTTGGTGATGACGATGGTGATGATTTCCCCCTCCCGGAGGGAAGTGTCCCCGACAGAACAACTCCGCCGGAACCCTAGATTGGTTCCGCCAAGGTTCTGCCTCGTGGCGGCGGAGTCTCGTCCCGAAAGCTTGCTTATGATTTTTTCCTCAACGAAAGACTCCATATAGCAGAAGATGGGCATCAGAGGGCCACCAGGGGGCCCACGAGGCAGGGGGCGCGCCCCCCACCCTCGTGGCTGGTGAGTGGCCCCCCTCTAGTACTTCTTGCGCTCAGTATTTTTTATATATTCTGAAAATAACTTCCATGAAGTTTCAGGACTTTTGGAGCTGCACAGAATAGGTCTTTAATATTTGCTCGTTTTCCATCCCAGAGTCCCAGCTGCCGACATTCTCCCTCTTTATGTAAACCTTGTAAAATAAGAGAGAATAGGCATAAGTATAGTGACATAATGTGTAATAACAACCCATAATGCAATAAATATCAATATAAAATCATGATGCAAATGGATGTATCACGTTGAACATAAGATGGAATTGTTTGTAGGGTACGAAACCACCTCAAAGCTATTCTTTCTCATCAATCTATCCTAGAGTTCGTACTAAAATAACACCAAGCTATTCTTTCCGATCGATCTAAGCAAGAGTTTGTACTAAAATAACACCAAAGCAAATTCAGATTCATAATATTCAATCCAACACAAAGAACTTCAAAGAGTGCCCCCGGATTTCTACCGGAGAAACAAAGACAAGAACGTGCATCAACCCCTATGCATAGATTACCCCAATGTCACCTTGGGAGTCCGCGAGTTGAGTGCCAAAACATATATCAAGTGAATCAGTATGATACCCCATTATCACCACGGGTATTCATAGCAAGACATACATTAAGTGTTCTCAAATCCATAAAAGTATTCAATTCAATAAAACAAAATCTCAAAGGGAAAACTCAATTCATCACAAGATAGAGAGGGACAAACACCATATGATCCAACTATGTTAACAAAGCATGCAATGCATCAAGATCATGACATCTCAAGAACACGAGAGAGAGAGAGAGAGAGAGATTAAACACATAGCTACTGGTACAAACCCTCAGCCCCGAGGGTGGACCACTCCCTCCTCATCATGGTGGTCACCGAGATGATGAAGATAGCCGCCGGTGATGATTTCCCCATCCGGCGGAGTGCCGGAACGGGGTCTAGATTGGTTTTTCGTGGCTACAGAGGCTTGCGGCGGCGGAACTTCTGATCTAGGGTTATTTCTGATGGTTTCTCTATTTATAGGATTTTTGGCATTGGTTTCACGCTAAGATGGGCCTTGAGGTGAGCACAACCCACCGGGGCAAGCCAGGCCCACCAGACGCGCTTCGGTGTCTTGTGCCCTACTACTTCACCTTCTGGTCCTTCCACGAAGCTTCGGGGGTTTCTTTTGTTCCAAAAAAATTGTCAAAATATTTCAGCTCATTTGGGGAACTTTCATTTCTACACAAGAAACAACACCACGGTAGTTCTGCTGAAAACAATGTTAGTCCGGGTTAGTTCCATGCATATCATACCAAAACCATATAAAATTATTATAAACATGGCATGAATACTTCATAAATTATAGATACGTTGGAAACGTATCAGCATCCCCAAGCTTAATTCCTACTCGTCCTCGAGTAGGTAAATAATAAAAGAAATAATTTATGAAGTGAATGCTAGCAAAGTGCATAAGTTTGATCAATGATAATTTCAATCACTTTTCCTTGGATCATAACAACAATTATTTCTCATAAAACTTATCATGATAAAGTAGCAATTGAAAATGGAATATTTGTTGTGGAAAGCTACCTATCATATTTATCACATATTCGTTTCTTTTGTAGAATGGACATTTGGACTTTTATCACCATGTCTTTCAAAATATCAACACTAAAGAAAGTTATCCCTATCGCATCATGCTCAATCATTGATGCATTCATGAAACACACTCGCATATTAGCTACATCCAATGCTCAAGTATGATCATAGTGCACCTTAGTTGGTGCTTTATAAGAGAAGATGGAGACTCAAATAAAAATAAAAATTGCATAAAGTAAATAGATAGGCCCTTCGCAGAGGGATGTAGGATTTGTAGAGGTGCCGGAGCTCAAAGCGAAAAACAGAGATAAAAACATTTTGGGTGGCATGCTTTTCCTGTCAACGAAAATGATCGAGTAGTTCCCAATACTTTCCATGCTAGATATGTCATATGTGGTTCCCAAACAGAAAATAATGTTTATTCCTTTTCCACCAAACTTTCACATTCCACAGCTAACCGAATCCATGGGTGCCATCCATACCAACACTTTCCAAGGAATTTATTATTTGACAACATAACGTAAATTCATTTTTCATTTCGGGACTGGGCATCCCTAATACCTTTGTCGTACTCTCGTGCAATGACAAGTGAATAAACACTCATCTTGTGAATAACACATCTAGCATGGAAAAATATCAGCCACCCCCTATTGTTTCATGAGCGGTACGAGCACACAAAAAGGAAATTTATTTTGAAGATTAGAGACGGCACATACAAATTTGCTTAGAACGACACGGAAATACCGCATATAGGTAGGTATAGTGGACTCATATGGCAAAACTGGGTTTAAGGATTTTGGATGCACAAGTAGTAATCCCACTAGTAGAAGGGAAGGCTATCAAATAGATTGAGAAGCATCCAACCAAGAAACAAAAAATCACATAAGTGAGCATTAAGCTTAACAAACACCGAATAATGCACCACAAGTAGGATATAGTTTCATTGCATAACTATTGACTTTCGTCCTTGCATAGGGAATCACAAACCTTAACATCAGTATTCCTACTAAAGCATAATTACTCACCAACATGACTCACATATCACTATCATCATATCTCAAAACTATTACAAAGAATCAAGTTTATTTTGTCCAATGATCTTCAAGAAACTTTTTATATGTTGCTTTCGATAAGCTCAAACAAATTTAAGTGAAGAATATTAGTGTAAATGTTTTCATCTCTCAAAAATATATAAGTGAAGCATCAGAGAAAAAGACAAACTACTCCAAAAAGATATAAGTGAACATCAAGTGAGTAGTTAAGTAAATAGGTAGCTATGTGAGGACTCTCTCTTATTTAAAAACTTCTAGATCTAAGTATTTTATTAAAACAACAAACAAAACAAAATAACTGACATTCCAAGAATAGCACACATCATGTGAAGAAGTAAAAATTTAGGATCAACCGATACTAACCGATGATTCTTGATCAAGAAAGGTGGGATGCCTACCGGGGAATCCCCAAGCTTAGATGCTTGAGACTTATTGAAATATTATCTTGGGATGCCTTGGGCATCCCCAAGCTTGAGTTTTTGTGTCTCCTTAATTCCACTTATATAACGGTTTCCCTAAATCTTAAAAGCTTCATCCACACAAAACTCAACAAGAACTCGTGAGATACGTTAGTATAAATCAATGCAAAACCTTATCATTTTCTACTGTAGAAAATCACTAAAATTATTATTTAACATTGCATACTCAATGCCTCTTCATATTTAATGCTCCTATCCGCAAATAGAATCATTAAAAAAGTAAACATATGCAAACAATGCAACCATAACAGCAATCTGCCAAAACAGTACAGTTTGTAAAGAATGCAAGAACAATCATACTTCTGTAACTCCAAAAATTCTAAAAATTTACCACACTGTAGAAAATTTATCAGAACTTATCTTACAAAAAGTTTCAACATTTTATCACATTCTGAGTTTTCTGGGGAATTTTTGCAACAACGATAAACTTTCTGTTTTAAAACACCAACATGTAGACTTGCAAAATAAGCATGGTAAAGGCTATCCTTGACATTTCTATTGAAAATAAAGATGCAAAACATTATTCTAAATAACAGAAAGCAAATATTAACAAACGGAAATGATGCTCCCGGCAAAACACATATCATGTGACAAATGAAAATATAGCTCCAAGTGAGGTTACCGATAATGTTGGAGACGAAAGAGGGGATGCCTTCCGGGGCATCCCCAATCTTAGGGTCTTGTGACTACTTATTCACCTCATATCGACATATCACCCAAAACTTGAAAGCTTCAATCACACAAAACTTAACGGAACTTCGTGAGATAGGTTAGTATGACAAAGAGCAAACCATTTCACTTTGGTACTATCAAAGACAAGATTCATAATTGTTTCCACACAATGTCTACTGTAGCACATCATTCCCACAATTTATATTGAGCAATATAAGCCACAGAAACTAGAAAACAAGCAAACTATGCATTGAAAACATAACCTGTCAAAAACAGAATAGTCTGTAGTAATTTGTACTCCAACCATACTTTTGCTACTCCACAAATTCTGAAAAATTAGGAAAACGTAGGGAATTTGTATATCTATCACCTGTAAAAAAATCAGATCGAAAGCACGTTCCAGTGAATTCTATAAATTCCTAGACTGAGCGCAAAAGTTTTTGTTTTTGCACAGATTCAAGTCAACTATCATCCACACTATCCCAAAGGCTTTACTTGGCACTTTATTGAAACAAAAGCAATAAAACATGATTACTACAGTAGCTTAACCATGTGAACACGCAAAAACAGTAGGTATAAATGTTGGGTTTCCTCCCAACAAGCGCTTTTCATTAATGCCTTTTAGCTAGGCATGATGAGTTCAATGATGCTCACATAAAAGATAAGAATTGAAACATAACAAGAGCATCATGAATCACATGGAAAGCACATTTAAGTCGAATCCACTTCCTATGCGTAGGGATTTTGTGAGTGAACAACTTATGGGAACAAGAATCAACTAGCATAGGAAGGCAAAACAAGCAAAACTTCAAGATTTTCAACACATAGAGAGGCAAATTGATATTATTGCAATTCCTAAAAGCATAATTTCCCCCTCGTAATTATTTTTAGTAGCATCATGAAGAAATTCAACAATATAACCATCACATAAAGCATTCTTTTCATGACACAAAAGCATAGAAAACTTATTACTCTCCACATAAGCAAATTCCTTCTCATCAATAGTAGTGGGAGCAAACTCAACAAAATAACTATCATGAGAGTGAAAATTAAAATCATGATGACAAGTTTCATGGTTACCATTCTTTATAGCATACATGGCATCACCATAATCATCATAGATAGCAACTTTGTTCTTATAGTCAATTGAAAGCTCTTCCAAAATAGTGGATTCATCACTAAATAAAGTCACGACCTCTCCAAATCCACTTTCATAGTTATAATCATCATAAATAGGAGGCATACAATCATTATAACAAATTTGCACACCAAATCTTGGGGGACTAAAAATATCATCTTCATCAAAAATAGCATCCCCAAGCTTATGGCTTTGCATATAATTAGCATCATGGATATTCAAAGAATTCATACTCACAACATTGCAATCGTGCTCATCATTTATACCAAACATTCTATTGAAACCTTCTTCTATCAATTGAGCACAATTTTCCTTTCCATCATTTTCATGAAATACATTATAAAGATGAATAATATCATGCAACCTCAATTCCATTTTTTGTAGTTTTCTTTTATAAACCAAACTAGTGATAAAACAAGAAACTAAAAGATTCATTTGCAAGATCTAAAGATATACCTTCATGCACTCATCTCCCCGGCAACGGCGCCAGAAAAGAGCTTCGTTGACGGGATGTGAGTGCCGCTTACCTAGCCTCCCCGGCAACGGCGCCAGAAAAGAGCTTGATGTCTACTACACAACTTGTTCTTGTAGACTCGTGTTGGGCCTCTAAGCGCAGAGTTTTGTAGGACAGTAGCAAATTTCCCTCAAGTGGATAACCTAAGGTTTATCAATCCGTGGGAGGCATAGGATGAAGATGGTCTCTCTCAAACATCCCTGCAACTAAATAACAAATAGTCTCTTATGTCCCCAACACACTCAATACAATGGCAAATTGTATAGGTGCACTAGTTCGGCGAAGAGATGGTGATAAAAGTGTAACATGGATTGTAGAAATATATTTTTATAACCTGAATAAATAAAAACAGCAAGGTACCAAATGATAAAAGTGAGCACAAATGGTATTGCAATGCTTGAAAATGAGGCCTAGGGTCCATACTTTCACTAGTGCAATCTCTCAACAATGCTAATCTAATTGGATCATATAACCAGCCCTCAAAGTGCGATGAAGAATCACTCCAAAGTTCCTATCTAGCGGAGAACATAAGATGGAGTTGTTTGTATGGTACAAAACCACCTAAAAGCTATTCTTTCCGATCAATATATCCTAGAGTTCGTACTAAAATAACACCAAGCTATTCTTTCCGATCGATCTGTAGCGACCTGACCCGAATGGATCAAGTCTCTGTGCTTAAGTGTCATCCCTGGATCGGTATGCTGACACACACAGTACTCGAAGGATTTATAACAGAGGTAAATCACATGTATAAAGTAACGTAAATACTATTACCTCAATCCATATAGTGGAAGCAACAAGGTTGTGGATTCCTATCAACACCAACGGCAAAGTTGAGTGTAGAAATCGTAACCCTAACATATCACTTACTCGTCGTAAGATAATCCTGCAACATGAGACGTTGCAGCCCGAAAAGGGTCAGTACATTGAATGTACTGGCAAATTCACACCATAGAGAATGATGAACAATGACTATCACTACATGCATATTTGGCTGGTGGAAAAGCTCTATGGTTATAAGGTTTTTGCGTAAAGCCAATTTTTCCCTACTGCAAAGGAATAAATTTATTTAACTATCATGGTGGTTGTTGAACATTAAGAATGGTTGACAGCATTCTCAATCCCAATTAAGTAACATCATTAAACCCAACAATATTCATTTAAAGTAACGTGATGAGATCAACAGGATAATCCAAGAACTAGATACTCAAGATGTCCATAACCGGGGACACGGCTAATCATGATTAGTTTATACACTCTGCAGAGGTTTGCGCACTTTTCCCACAAGACTCGATCGCCTCCGTTTGGTTTCTCGCACTACATGGTGTTTCAGAAACGGATGACCGAGACATAGTCTTTCAGAAGCGCTAGCACCTTACATGTGGGGTAGACCGTACCACCTACAACCCCTACATCTGCTAGTCCACCCCGTAAGAGTTCGCACAACTTAGTCAACTATGCCAGAGCCCATAGTAGCATGTGGCTGCACACGGAAGTTTCTAGCATGAAAGATCTTATGATCCCTTTGAGCCTGGGTGGCGGTTCGAAAAAAATAGGCAAGTCCTGATATACATCAGGTGCCTTAATCCACCCAGATGTGTGTTTAAGTTGCCACCTTAGATAAACCATTAATTAACAATACTCACATCTGTCATGGATATGACTCACCCAATCCACGTCTACTAGCATAGCATGGCATAATAAACAAACGTAGAAGTAACTCCCAAAGGTTTCATAATAATACAGGTGATAGGTACTACCTCATCTACTTCCCATCCCACAGTTTAATTAGATCCTAATCATGCAATGTGTGAGGGTTGATCTAACGCAATAAAACTGGGTTGTAGAAAAGGTATGATCAAAGTGTGAACTTGCCTGCAATGTTGATGAAGATGATTCGCACTCAAAATTCTTGATAGCTCTACTCGTCACACTCCGGTCAATCTATCGTAAGCAAGCAATAGTAACCACACATAAGCAATCACTCAAAAGATCAGAAAGATCGAAGAAGACGATTCGGAAACATCAAAACCAAGCAAATAACTCTTGCAACATAAAACAATTTCTAACAGTAGCAAAATTATGTGAATTTGGCCTTATTAGAATGTTTAGGTCAAGAGCTTCAATTTGCAAAAAGAATCAACTCAAACGGAGCTACGAAACTCAAGTTATGATCAAACGAAGTTTGAATTCAAATCTGATCTAATTCAAATTTTAAACTTTTCAAAAACATTTTTGAGTTGGATTATTGGATAGAGGAGATCATAACGAAGACGTGGGCGTTGGTTTCGTTGGATTTGGACTAACGAGCAAAAAGTTACAAGTGTTTGAAGTTCAGGGGCTAAACTGTAAAGAAAACCTCACAGATAAGTCCCTGGCCGGAAATAACAGAAAAAGAAAAAAAACTAAAAGGCGAATGCTCGCTTATAAGGTCTAAACAGTGGACATTCGTTGTTTAATAAAACCAAAAAAACAGATCTAGTCTAGGGTTTTTTTTAAATAAACCGAACTTAAAAATAAAACCGAATCGGACCGGGCGGTTTTATTACCGGTTCGGGGGTTTTCTTTTTGAAAACCGGCAACGGCGTTTTCCGGCAGCGGCGGTTACCACGGCGATCGCCGGAGTCAGGGAGGACGACAGCGGCGGCTTCGGTCTTGGCCGGAGCGGCGGCTCCGGGCGTCGCGGGAGGCAGGGAAGAGCACGGGGAGGGGCGGCGTGGAGCGGCGGTTGCAGTGGTGGCGTCGGTGGCGGTCGAGGGTGGCGGTGGAGCACGGGACGAGGCGACGGATCTCCGGCGGAGTTCGCAACTCCGGCGGCGGAGTGCGGCGGCTAAGGAAGAGGAGAGAAAAGGGGGTCGGGGTCCCGGGATTTATACGGGAGGGGGCGGAGGAGACGTGGAGGAGGGGGCAAGGGAGGAGGAGTCCGGGCGGACTCGGCGGCGGTCGCCGGCGTGCGGCAGAGGGACTCCTGCCCGAGCTCGGGGACGAGCGGGGCGTGGCGCTGGGCTGGGCCGCGGCCTGGCTGGGAGCTGGGCCGGCCCAGTTCGGCGGAGGAAGTTTTTTAAAAAAAAACAATAACACAGAAAAATAATAAAATAAAATAAAACAAATATATTATATGGGCATATAATATATCAAAATTTTCAGAAAAATATTTTCTACAACGTGGACATTTTTAATATGCCAAATAAAATCCTCACAAAACCAGATAAATCAAAGAGTGCTACTGGTCTAATAAAATTCAACAAAAATCATTTTAAAATTACCAAAATGATTTCAAATTAATTTTCCTCCAATTTTCTAATGTAGGGAATCATGTTACCCTATTTTCCATATATTTTTATTTTGGAGAAAAATAATTTGAATAAAACTCAAATAACTCCAAATTGAAAATAAATTCAAAAGAACTTTGAATTTAATTCTTTGAAACTCCCAACTCATATTTCATATAATTTGAAGAAGTCATTTTATCTTCTCTCATGAAAATCATTGAGTTGCATAAAGTTTCAGAATTGAATTATTTCAAAATGAAACTCAAATATTTCCAACAACCCTTGTCATTTAAATAAATGGAAGAAGTCATGTCATCTTCTCTCCGGGGTTTTGTGTTTGAAAAGAATTTGAATTCATGGAGATCAGAAAGCAAATATGAAAGTTTGGGAAAGTCCTTTTATTCCCTCTCATTTAACTTTCAAAGAGTTTCGAATTCACTCACTTTCAGTCAATCAATCAAACAATCAATCAAATCTATCTATTTATTATAACATTCCAAAATTTAGAATTTTGGGATGTTACACGATCTAACCAAGAGTTCGTACTAAAATAACACCAAAGCAAATTCAGATTCATAATATTCAATCCAACACAAAGAACTTCAAACAGTGCCCCAAGATTTCTACCGGAGAAACAAAGACAAGAACATGCATCAACCCCTATGCATAGATTACCCCAATGTCACCTCGGGAATCCGCGAGTTGAGTGCCAAAACATATATCAAGTCAATCAATATGATACTCCATTGTCACCACATGTATCATAGCAAGACACACATCAAGTGTTCTCAAATTCATAAAAGTATTCAGTCCAATAAAATGAAATCTCAAAGGGAAAACTCAATTCATCGCAAGATAGAGAGGGAGAAACACCATATGATCCAACTATATTAACAAAGCCCACGTTGCATCAAGATCATGACATCTCAAGAACACGAGAGAGAGAGATATAAACACATAGCTATTGGTACAAACCCTCAGCCCTGATGGTGGACTACTCCCTCCTCATCATGGTGACCGCTGGGATGATGAAGATGGCCACCAGTGATGATTTCCCCCTCAAGTGGAGTGCCGAAATGGGGTCTAGATTGGTTTTTCGTGGGTACAGAGGCTTGCAGCGGTGAAACTTCTGATCTATGGTTATTTCTGATGGTTTCTCTATTTATAGGTTTTTTGCGTTGGTTTCACGCTAAGATGGGCCTCAAGATGAGCACAACCCACCGAGGCAAGCCGGGCCCACCAGGCGTGCCCCGGTGTCTTGTGCCCTACTCCTTCACCTTTTGGTCCTTCCACAAAGCTTCGGGGGTTTCTTTTGTTCAAAAAAATTGTCAAAAAGTTCTAGCTCATTTGGAGAACTTTCATTTCTGCACAAAAAACAACACCACGGTAGTTCTGCTGAAAACAACGTCAGTCTGGGTTCGTTCCATGCAAATCATACCAAAACCATATAAAATTATTGTAAACATGGCATGAATACTCCATAAATTATAGATACGTTGGAAACGTATCAAGAACCCATCTGATAAGTCTAGGTTTAGCATCTTTCTTTTCCATTAGATATTTGGTAGCAGCATGATCGGTGTGAACAGTTACTTTGGAATCAACAATATAAGATCTGAACTTATCACAAGCAAATACAATTGCTAAAAATTCTTTTTTAGTAGTAGCATGATTTCTTTGAGCACTGTCTAGAGTTTTACTGGCATAATGAATAACATTTAATTTCTTATCAACTATTTGTCCTAGAACAACACCAAAAGCATAATCACTAGCATCACACATAATTTCAAAGGGTAGGTTCCAATCAGGTGGTTGAACACAATAGGTGCCAAGATTAAGGCTTTCTTAACTTTCAAATGCTTCTACATAATCATCATAAAAATGAATGGAACATCTTTTGAAAGCGGTTAGTGAGAGGCCTACAAATTTTAGAGAAGTCTTTAAATAAATCTCCTATGGAAACCTACATGACCAAGGAAACATCTTATACCTTTGATATCTTTAGGACACGACATTATTTCAATAGCATCAACTTTAGCTTTATCAACTTCAATACCTCTTTCGGAGATTTTATGCCCAAGACAATACCTTCATTAACCATAAAGTGTCACTTCTCCCAATTCAAGACAAGATTAGTTTCTTCACATCTCTGCAAAACTCGATCAAGGTTGCTCAAGCAATCATCAAAAGAAGTTCCGTAAACGGAGAAATCATCCATGAAAACCTCAACAATCTTTTCACAGAAGTCAGAGAATATAGTAGTCATACATCTTTGAAAAGTAGCAAGTGCATTGCATAAACCAAAAAGCATACGTCTATAAGGAAAGGTACGAAAAGGGCATGTAAAAGTAGTTTTTTCTTGATCCTCCTATGACACGAGTATTTGGGAAAAACCAGAATAACCATCTAGAAAGCAGAAGTCTGTATGTTTGGATAGTCTTTCTAGCATTTGATTAATAAAAGGTAAAGGATAATGAGATTTCCTAGTAGCTTTATTTAATTTTCTAAAATCAATTACAATTCTATAACTGGTGACAATTCTTTGCAGAATCAATTCATTTTTATCATTGGGAACAACAGTAATACCTCGTTTCTTAGGGACACAATGAACAGGACTTACCCAGCTACTATCAGCAATAGGATATATTATACCTGCGTCTAGAAGATTTAATATTTCATTTCTTACCACTCATTTCATCTTAGGATTTAACCGTCCTTGATGATCAACAACTAGTTTAGCATCAGGCTCCATTAATTTTGTTTTGACATAGAGTGGGACTAATGCCCTTAAGATCATCAAGAGTATATCCAATAGCAGCACGGTGCTTCTTCCGAGTTTT
The DNA here is from genome assembly GCF_018294505.1 of Triticum aestivum. Classification (NCBI taxonomy): domain Eukaryota; kingdom Viridiplantae; phylum Streptophyta; class Magnoliopsida; order Poales; family Poaceae; genus Triticum; species Triticum aestivum. The sequence continues at coordinate 237,632,297 of NC_057812.1, forward strand.
CAATAATTTCTGTTCTCCATGCTCTGAAAGGTTAGCACTAATAATAACATGATATATCTTCTTTTCATCAAGATAATCATATTTCAAAGTACCAGGTAATTGTTTAAGATCGAACACAGGATCACGCTTGGGTGGTAGAGGATCTCCAAGAGTCTCAACAGGAAAATTGTGTTTCAACACAGACATCTGTTTAAAGAAAATCTTGTCTAATTCCTTTCTTACATTCATGAACATATCATTTCCATGGTCTAGCAAATATTGTTCTAAAGGATCGATAGGAGGCACAACAATAGAAGAAAGACCAATAGTTTCATCTTTATTAGTCAATTCTTTATCGTGGGGTTGTCGACGAAATTTAGAGAAGTTAAACTCATGAGACACACCCCCGAAACTTACACTAACAGTTTCTTTCTCACAATCTATCTTAGCATTAATAGTGTTATGAAACGTCTACCAAATATAATGGGACAAAAATCATCTTGTGGGGAACCAAGAACTAGAAAATTAGAAGGGTATTTTACTTTCCCACACAAGACTTCAACATCTCTAACAATCCCAATTGGTGAGATAGTATCTCTATTAGCAATCTTAATAGTAACATCAATGTCTTCTATTTCAGCGGGTGCAATATAATTCATAATTTCTTGGTATAAAGTAAAGGGTATTGCACTCACACTAGCACCCAAATCACATAAGCCATGATAATAGTCATCTCCTATTTTAACATAAACAATAGACATGCCAACAATAGGTCTATGTTTATCTATATCACCGGCTTTGGCAATTCTAGCAGCTTCATCACAGAAATAAATAACATGCCCATCAATATTATCGACCAAGAGATCTTTAACCATAACAATACTAGGTTCAACTTTAATTTTTTTAGGCGGTGTAGGTGTTCTAGTATAACTCTTACGAACCACAGCTGAAGCTTTAGCATGTTCTTTTATCCTAACAGGAAAAGGTGGTTTCTCAATATAAGCAGTAAGAATAACATGATGAACATTATAAGTAATAGTTTCCTCTTATGCTTTAATAGGTTATACTATTTTTACTTCAATGGAAGGATGATATTTAAACCACTTCTACGTAGGGAGATCAACATGAGTAGCAACTGATTCACAGAAAGAAGCTACTATGTCAGAGTCAAGTCCATATTTAGTGCTACATTCACGAAAAGCATCGGTGTCCATAAAAGATTTAACACAATCAAACTTAAGGTTTATACCTGACTCCTTACCTTCCTTGATTTCCCAATCTTCGGAGTTGCATTTAATTCTTTCCAATAAATCCCATTTGAATTCAATAGTATTCTCTATAAAAAGAACCAGTACAAGAAGTATCGAGCATGGATTGATCATTACGAGAAAGCCGAGCATAAAAATTCTGAATAATAATTCCTCTCGAGAGCTCATGATTGGGGCATGAATATAACATTGACTTAAGCCTCCCCCAAGCTTGAGCGATACTTTCTCCTTCATGAGGCCAAAAATTATATATTTAATTCCGATTACAGTGAACCAGATTCATAGGATAAAACTTCTGATGAAATTCCAATTTCAATCGATTGTAGTTCCAAGCTCCAATATCATCGCATATCTTATACCATGTCAATGCCTTTCCCTTCAAAGATAAAGGGAAGACCTTCTTCTTGACTTTGTCTTTAGGCAAACCTGCAAGCTTAAATAATCCACAAACTTCATCCACATATATTAGACACATATTAGGATGTAGTGTTCCATCTCCTGTATAAGGATTAGCTAGCAGTTTCTCTATCATACCCGAAGGAATTCCTAATATTTTTGGTAGGTTCAGGAGCAAATCTTTGCTCTTTCATTCGAGTTTAAGATACCCCAAACAAGCCCCTCAAAGGATGATTTTCCATAGTGACAGGTGACAGTAAATTTCAGCACGTAACATAGATTTTTCCGTACCAAATTCCACTCACCAAACGCGCTTCACTCCCCGGCAACAGTGCCAGAAAAGAGTCTTGATGACCCACAAGTATAGGGGATCTATCATAGTCCTTCTGATAAGTAAGAGTATCGAACCCAACAAGGAGCAGAAGGAAATGATAAGCGGTTTTGAGCACGGTATTTTCTGTAGGCACTGAAATATCGGTAACAGATAGTTTTGTGATAAAATAATTTGTATCGGGTAACAAGTAACAAGTGTAACAGAAGTGCAGCAAGGTGGCCCAATCCTTTTTGTAGCAAAGGACAAGCCTGAACGAACTCTTATATAAAGCAAAGTGCTCCCGAGGACACATGAGAATTGTTGTCAAGTTAGTTTTCATCCTGCTCATATGATTCACGTTAGTTACTTTGATATTTTATACATGGGTGGACCGGTGCTTGGGTGCTGTCCTTACTTGGACAAGCCTCCCACTTATGATTAAACCCTCTCGCAAACATCCGCAACTACGAAAGAATATCTAAGATAAATCTAACCATAGCATGAAACATGTGGATACAAATCACACTCTTATGAAGCAACACATAAACTAGGGTTTAAGCTTCTGTCACTCTAGCAACCCATCATCTACTTATTACTTCCCAATGCCTTCCCCTAGGCCCAAATCATGGTGAAGTGTCATGTAGTCGGTGTTCACATAACACCACTAGAGGAAAGACAACATACATCTCATCAAAATATCGAATGAATACCAAATTCACATGATTACTTATAACAAGACTTCTCCCATGTCCTCAGGAACAAACGTAACTACTCAAAAAGCATATTCATGTTCAAGATCAGAGAGGTATTGAATATCATTAAGGATACAAACACATGATCTTCAACCGAATAAACCAACTAGCATCAACTACAAGGAGTAATCAACACTACTAGCAACCCACAGGTATCAATCTGAGGTTTTGAGACAAAGATCGAATACAAAAAATGAACTAGGGTTTGAGAGGAGATGGTGCTGGTGAAGATGTTGATGGAGATTGACCCCCTCTCGATGAGAGGATCGTTGGTGATAATGATGGCTTTGATTCCCCCCCCCCCCGGGAGGGAAGTTTCCCCGGCAGAACAGCTCCGCGGGAGCCCTAGATTGCTTCTGCCCAGGTTCCGCCTTGAGACGGCGGCGCTTCATCCCGAAATCTTCCTTCTGATTTTTTTTCCAGGTAAAAACCCTTCATATAGTAGAAGATGGACACCGAAGACCTGCCAGGGGGCTCACAAGCCCTAGGGGTGCGCCCAGAGGGTAGGCCGTGCCCCCAGGCTTGTGGCCACCTGGTGGGTCCCCTCTGCTATTTTCTTCACCCAATATTTTTGATATATTCCAAAATAATTCTCCATAAATTTTCAGGACTTCTGGAGTTGTGCAGAATAGGTCTCTCAGATTTGCTCCTTTCCTGTCCAGAATTCCAACTTCTGTCATTCTCCCTCTTCTTGTAAACCTTGTAAAATAAGAGAGAAAAGGCATAAGTATTGTACCATAATGTGTAATAACAGCCCATAATGCAATAAATATCAACATAAAAGCATGATGCAAAATGGACGTATCAGTGGTTAGCCGAATGAAGGTAGATTAGGTGATCTTGTCCTCAATCTTCTTCATTGTCGACTCGATGGTCAATTGAATGAAGGTAGATTAGTGATCTTGTCCTCAATATGCTTCATTGCTGGCTCGATGACCAGCCGAGTTGCAGTAGATCAGTGTGTTGCTGTCCTCTATCTTCTTCATCACCGACTTGCTGGTCAGCCGAGTGATTTTAGACCTAACGTAATTTGTGTTAATTTAACCTCCATGCTTTTCTGCCTGGCCAGTTCTTGTGTGGTGCAGAGGGCCTGTGAGTTGGGATTGTGTTATGCTGACCTGGAGAAGGAAGTAGCGTCGCTTCGAGTGGACCTAGAGGTGGAGAAGAACAAGAGTGTGCGAATGGAGACAAAGAAGAAAACCCTAGGAGGTTAGCTATTTTCATCACTGGCATCTTGTTTTCCCTCTTGATCCGAGTCATCCTGCTTGAATCAGACGTCCGTAGTGAGAATGCTCAACTCATAAAGAGGCCCAGGACTTCTATTTCTTTAGATACCATGAAGCAGGCCTCGGAATACAAGGACAAGCAGCTGTCACTAGCCCAGAAGGAAGCCATGGCCAAGACCAAACTTGCCGAGGAGAAGTTGGCATCAGTCGGCAAGCTGGAGAAGGAGATCCAAACCCTCAAAGCTGCAGCTGTCATGACTAAAGGCGAGTCCGTCGAGTGGGAGCAGAAGTGTACGGGTCAAGCCTTCATCTTTGAGCAAGAGAAGAATACCTTGGAGGAGAAAGTCACACAGCTTGAGAATAAGAATGCGCTCAAGCAATATATCGATGACTTCTTGATACGTCTCCATCATATCTATTATTTTTTATTGTTTCATACCAATATTCTACAACTTTCATATACTTTTGGCAACTTTTTATACTATTTTATGGACTAACATATTGATCAAGTGCCCAGTGCTAGTTCCTGTTTGTTGCATGTTTTTTGTTTCGCGGAATATTCGTACCAAACAAAGTCCAAACGCGATAAAAACTTACAGAGATTTTTTTGGAATACATGTGATTTTGGGGAATTGGAATCAATGCGAGATGATGCCCGAGGGGCCCACAAGCACTGGAGGCGCGCTCCCTCCCCAGGGCACGGCCAGGAGGCTTGTGGCCACCCCGTAAGGCGATTGGTGCCCTTCTTTCTCCACAAGAAAGCTAATATTCGCATAAAAATCGTGTTAAAATTTCAGCCAAATCGGAGTTATGGATCTCCAGGAATTTAAGAAACGGTGACAAGCCAGAATTTGGGAATGCAAAAAGAGAAGGAAACAGAGAGAGAGATCCAATCTCGGAGGGGCTCCCGCCCCTCCGCCGCCATGGAGTCCAAGGACTAGAGGGCAAACCCTCCTCACATCTAGGGTGGAGGCCAACGAAGAAGAAGAAGGAGGGGAGCTATCTCCCACTCTCTCTCGGTGGCGCCGGAATACTGCCGGGGCCATCACCATGACGACGATCTACACCAACAATTTTGCCGCCGTCATCACTAACTCCCTCCCCCTCTATGCAGTAGTGTAACACCTCTTCTCCCCGTTTCAATCTCTACTTAAACATGGTGCTCAATGCTATATATTATTTCCCGATGATGTAAGGCTATCCTATGATGTTTGAGTAGATCTGTTTTTTCCTATAGGTTGATTGATGATCATGATTGGTTTGAGTTTAATGTTTTATTATTGGTCTGTCCTATAGTTCTCTTTGTGTCACGCAAGCATGAGGGATCCCTGTTATAGGGTTTGCAATACGTTCATGATTCGCTTATGATAGCTGGCGTGAGTGATAGAAGCATAGACCCGAGTAAGTAGGTTGTTTGTGTATGGGAGTAAAGAGGACTTGAGACATTATAATGTTGTGGTTGGGTTTTACCTGAATGATCTTTAGTAGTTGTGGATGCTTGCTAGAGTTCCAATCATGAGTGCATATGATCCAAGTAGAGAAAGTACATTAGCTTATGCCTCTCCTTCATATAAAATTGCTATAATGATTACCGGTCTAGTTGTCGATTGCCTAGGGACAAATAACTTTCTTGTGACAAAAAGCTCTATACTAAAACTAACTTAGTTGTTTCCTTATCTAAATAAATATCCCATATCTTTTATTTACATGTTCTTTATTATCTTGCAAACCTATCCTATCACACCTACAAAGTACTTCTAGCTTCATACTTGTTCTAGGTAAAGAAAAAGTTAAGCGTGTGTAGAGTCCTATCGATGGTCGATAGAACTTGAGGGAATATTTGTTTTACCTTTAGCTCCTCGTTGGGTTGGACACTCTTACTTATCAATAAAGGCTACAATTTATCCCCTATACTTGTGGGTTATCAAGACCTTTTTCTGGCACCATTGCCGGGGAGCAATAGCGTGGGTGAATTTTCTCATGTGTGCTTGTTTGTTTTATCACTAAGTAGATTTTATTTGCTGTGTGAAGTTGTTCTCTATCTTTAATTATGGATATGGAACACGAAATACCAAAAAATAGGTGTACTTGCTACTCATGGAGATGGGGAACCTCCTAAAACCCTCGATGCTCGTTATGCGAAAAATATTAAACACTACTTTGATAATCCTAAGAAAACCCCATTCAACTTCATAATGGGAGACACGTTGGATCAACGTGAATACTTTAGGGATTATCGCTTGACTCAAAAAGGGAAACTCTTATGTGATCAAATTCATATGTTGCATTGGTATGCTTGGAATTTATGCTTGAGATATTATTATACTTGTTGCCCTAGGATGAAGGCTCCGCACCTTCCCCTTTCATGTAAATTTAGTGATAATGAAACCTTGGTTTTTTATACTAATGGTATATATGATTACTATGATGTGGAAAAAATAGAAGAATTTGTTGCTTTTTAGGGTGCTTATGAAATTGAATATTTGTTTGAAAAGTGTGAAAATTATGATGATGCTGTTTAGAGACCTGAAAATTATATTATACTTAAATATTTCTATGAGAATTATGAATATAATGCCGATATTAATGAGTTTATTGAGAAAGGTTGTCCAAGAAGAGACTAATATTTTGCAGGAATCTATGGCAGAAGAAATTGATGACACTGTGAGCTCATGGGATGAAAAAGATGAGGAGGAGAGCGAAGAACAAAAGGAGGAAGAGAGGATGGATTACCCGTGCCCACCTTCTAATGAGAGTAAATATTCAAACCATACATTGTTCAATTTCCCTTCGTTCTTATTGAAGGATGATTGCTATGATAATTGCTCTGATCCATTGGATTCATTTGAAATATCCCTTTTTGATGAAATTGATGCTTGGTATGCTTGTGGCCATGATGCCAAGATGAATTATGATTATGGAGATGAACTTGCTATAGTTCCTTATGTTAAGAATGAAATTGTTGCTATTGCACCCACACATGATAGTCCTATTATCTTTTTGAATTCTCCCAACTACACTATACCGGAGAGGTTTGTGCTTATTAAGGATTATATTGATGGGTTGTGTTTAACCACTACACATGATGATTTTGATAGATGTGATATGCATGTGCTTGATGCTCCTACTTGAAATTATTATGAGAGAGGAACTCTCCACCTCTCTATGTTTCCAATACGATAAAATTGCAGGCAACTGCTTATGTTATGTATTGGCCTTTACTTGATGTGCATGAATTGTTCTTTTACGACATGCCGATGCATAGGAAGAGACTTATACTTCGTTATTGCGTGATATATGTTGCTTTGTGCTCACTACTAAATTAAAAATCATTGTTAATTAAAATTGGATTTGATATACCTTGGGATCCGGGAGGATCAATTACTTGAGCACTATATGCCTAGCTTAATGACTTTAAAGAATGCGCTGCCAGGGAGACAACCCGGAAGTTTTAGATAGTCATTTTATTCTATTGTGTGCTTTTATAAAGTTTAAAAACAAAAAAAAATAGAGGGGAACCTAAAACTTTTTCAAAAAGAAAGTGAAAGTAAGAAAGACGAGCACCGTTGAAGTGGGGGAGCTCCTTGAACTTTGTTCATGCCCATGGAAACTTTGCAAATCTTAAACTACAGAAAATTTTCAACAAAAATAATTATCCCCTTGTACAAATCCATTGTATTATAAAAATAATGTGCCAATATTTTCCTTTAGGATGATTAGATTGCTTGTTTGGTATGTGCAGTGGAAAAACAAAAACTTTGGCTGTAGCATGTGAATTTACATTTTTACTTGAATGTTAAGAGTTTTTGAAATTTTTACAAAGTACTTATATACAAATTGTTTATTTTTTTCCTAATTTTTCAGAATTTTTGGAGTTACAGAAGTATGGTGAATGTCCAGATTACTACAGACTGTCCTGTCTAAGACATATTCTGTTCTTGATGCATTGTTTTGCTAGTTTTGATGAAACTATCGATTTTATCTATGGTAAAATTCATGGAGAAGTTATAATACAGTAGCTACAATGCAAAAATATATGAATGGGTTTGCAACAGTACTTAAAGTGGTGATTTGTTTTATTATACTAACGGGTCTCGCGAGGGTTTTGTTAAGTTTTGTGTGATTGAAGTTTTCAAGTTTTGGGTGAGATCACGATGGATGAAGGAATAAGGAGTGGCAAGAGCCTAAGCTTGGGGATGCTCGAGGCACCCCAAGGTAAATTCAATGACTCCCAAGCAACTAAGCTTGGGGATGCCCCAGAAGGCATCCCCTCTTTCTTCTAATGATCATCGGCAATTTTACTTGGAGCTATATTTTCATCCATCACATGATATGCGTACATCTTGGAGCGTCGTGTGCTTTTTATTTTTCTTTTAATAAACCACCATGCTGGTATGAGATGGTCCTTGGTTGATTTATAGAATACTCTTTGCACTTTACTTATATCTCTTCAGTATGGCTTTATATAATGCATCATGTGCTTCACTTATATCATTTGAAGTTTAGATTGCATGTTTCTCTTCACATAGAAAACCACCATTTATAGAATTCTCTTTTGCTTCACTTATATTTGTTAGAGCGTGGGTAAATTTTTTGTATGAAGAACTAAACTCTCATGCTTTGCTTATATCTATTTAGAGAGTTGACTAGAATTGGTCATTCACATGGTTAGTCATAAAATCCTACATAAAACTTGTAGATCACTGAATATGATATGTTTGATTCCTTGCAATAGTTTTGCGATATAGAGATGGTGATATTAGAGTCATGCTAGTGAGTAATTGTGGATTTGTAGAAATACTTGTGTTAAGGTTTTTGATTCCCGTAGTATGCATGTATGGTGAACCGTTATGTAATGAAGTCAGTGCATGATTTTTTCTTGCTTGCCATCCTTTGTGTGGAGGTTGGGAGCACGCGATGGTTAACTCCTACCAACCTCTCCCCTAGGATGTAGCGACCCGACTCGGTAAGAGTCAAAGTCTCTGTGTTTACCGTGCTAGTCCCTGGATCGACTTGCTAGCACACACAGTACTCGATGAAATAACAGAAACAACACACATCTCTTTATTACATCGATAGTCCAGGAGCAATACATTTGTTACAAAATAGGGCATAGAGCCAATAAGCAAATACTGCAGAAGCAAAGTAGTAAATGAGTCCAACTCCACGAGCAAGGTTGAGTGTAGAACATCGACCTATCGCACCTTAATCCTCGTTGGATATATTTCCAACGTGATAAGTTGCAGCCATATAGGTCAGTACATTGAATGTACTGGCAAGTGACATCATAAGTGTACAGAATCTACTTGTACATGCAATTTGGCTGGTGGAAAGCCCTAAGTTTAGTTTTTTTGCATAAAGCTAGTTTTCCCTATTAGAGAAGGCGTTATTTTACTACTACACATTTGCATAGGATGAGTTGGCAAACCCAACTCCATCCGTTCCCAAGTTTCATTTAAAACCCAAATGTTTAATTAAAGGTGAGGAGATCTCCCGGCATTTCCACTACTAGATGCTCAAGTTGTCTGTAACCGGGGACACGTCTAATAGATTAGGTTGAGACTCTGCATAGGTTGCACACTTTTCCCCACAAGACTCGACCACCTCCATGATCGGAAGATCGAGACATAGCCTTTCGAAAATGCTCCCCCTTAACCCACGGATAGGCCGGTACACCTACATCATTCTACATCTCCTAGCCCATCCCGGAAGGGGTCACACTAACTACTCAACTAAGCCAGAGCCCATATTGTCTTGTGGCTGCACACGTAAGCTTCTAGACATGGGAATACAATTGATCTCTTTGAGCCCGAGCGGACGGTCCACTAGTGGTGCACCACCATGGATTTCCCATGCGTGCCCCACTGTACTTCGCCACCATTCCAACAAGTTTCCGCCCAGGTAGTTCGTGAATTATCTTAGGTCCTATTTACTACATTGTCACTCAAACTTTACAATCATAACTCCCCAATCCACATCTACTTAGCGAAGCAGCATAATGTAAAATGATGGCGACAATGTTATATGGTTCAGACCTACCTCAATGAACTACTGGGTGAAAAGCATAGTCATGCGGCATCAATTTCCTACCATGCAGTCCTACCGCAAAGAATTAAGTGCATAATAAAAACATAGGTAATGAAACATGATCAAGATGCAACTTGCCTTGGTACTGGTGGTTGAATTCTAAAGACTGATAATATTCTGCTTCGCACTCCGGGCAATCTATCACAAAGAAGGTAAACAAAAATAAGCAAACATTACAAAGAACCAAAAGAACATGCACAGCAAAAAGTCTCGGAAAAACCAAATGAACATACAACACACTAAGCTACTACAGAAATATTCTAAGTGCAAAACAACATAGGCCTATGGTTCAAAAAGTGATGTGAAATATAGTGCATACTATGCATACTAGTAAAATATTAGAGGGCGGATTCTAGTGTGTGAAAATTATTGTGACAAAGTTCCAGGTGATAGGGTTTGGCTACGGTGACAGAATGCAGAAATAAATAACTAAATCGGAGCTTCTGTTTGGGAGATATGGCCATTTGAAGTTCGAATTCAAATCTGAACAAATTCAAATTTGAATCTACCAAAATTTTGCAAAAAGGATACCACTGGATAGAGCTAAACATCATGAAGAATTTGCCGTTGGTTTCATCGAGTTTGGATCTACGGTTAAAAAGTTATGGCTAATCTAAGTTCAGGGCCTAATCTGCTAATTATAGGGACTAAACAGTGAAGAAAAACTATCACAAACAGGTCCTTGGCACGTGGCAGATTCCTACTGGCCGAAAGGTGTTCACTGCGTAGCTTAAACAGCGGATGGCCACAATTTAACCAAAATGACGGCGGTGACTAATTAACGAAAAATCGACGCTCGGTTTTGAAAAAAACCCGCGGTTAACTAATGAAAACCGACCGGTAGTTTTTAAAATAAAAACCGTGGTTAACCGCGTACCGGTTCGACTAAAAAAACAACTAAAATCTAATCTAAGCCGTTGATATTCGATCTAACAAACAAAAGGAGGTCCGGCGGCTTACAACGGCTGGCGACGAGCAGAGGACGGCGGCGCCACGTCGGGTGATGGTGGGGCAGCGGCTACGGCGGTCCTCTGTGTTGGGGAAGAAGACGGGGAGGTGCGGTGCGGCTTGGGCGTCTGGATGGTGGCGTCGGGGCTCCTCGGGGTCGGCGTGGCGAAGGCGGTGGCGCTCCGTGGGCTCCAGCGAGGTCGGGCGTCGTCGGGGCGTCGTCTCCGGCGGGACCTAGGCGAGGAAAAGGAGTCAAAAAGATGCGCGTTGTCGCAGGAAAATGTTTGACAAAGAAGGTGGAGGCCATGGTGGCTTATTGGCGACGGAATGCTCGGCGGAGTGATGTGGCTCCGGCGAGATGCGAACGATAACGGCGGCGGCTATGGGCGGCGTGGGAAGAAGAGGGACGATGAGGATGGAAGAGGGTGTTCGGGGGCATTTATAGGTGCGGCTAGGAGCTCTACGGAGCTGCGGATAAGCCTCATCCGCGAGGGAGCCGAGCGGCGGTTGCGGGAGTGCCGCGAGGATGCTTATCCTACGTGGTGCGGGAGGTTGGGAATGAGCTGATGAGAGGGGCCCGCCTGGCAGCGGCAGCGAGAGGAGGCGAGCGAGGGCGAGTGCGGCGCGGTCCACCGAGCGGAAGGCTTCGGGCGCGCGGGCGCTGGGACGCTGGCCTTGGGCCAAATGGCTAACTGGGCCGATCGGGGTGCTCCTGGGCCGAACCTAGTTTCGGTCCAGGCTGCGTGCGGTGTGGCTTGTTTTTTTAAACCGAACACTAAATTGGCTATAAATAATTCAAATTAATTAATAAAAACACCAAAATAATTTCTAAAATAACTATATAATATTTAGAACCTAATGAACATTTACTTAAGCACAGAACATTTTGAAAAAATTTTCCTAATGCAATTAATGCACTTTTTGCAAATAAAATAAATACCAAAATAAACTCCAAAACTTCAAATAATATTCAAAATAAAATTTCTCATTCTTTTATATTTTGAGGAAGTCATATTATCCCCTCTCATTTGTTTTTCTCGAGTGGAAAAATATTGTTCGAATATTTTAAAACTCCAAAATGCAAAGAAATATGGTATGCATTGAATGATTCTAATAACATCCAAATTTAAAAAAATAGGATGTTACAAACCTACCCCCTTAAGAAGAATCTCGTCCTCGAGATTTGGGTTGGCCAGCAAAAAGGTGAGGATGGTCCTGTCTAAGATCTTCCTCTCGTTCCCAAGTGGCTTCCTCCTCGGTGTGGTGACTCCACTGAACCTTGCAGAACTTGATGATCTTGGTGCGAGTGATCCTCTCTGCAGTCTCAAGAATCTTAATAGGCTTCTCCTCATAAGTCAGATCATTCTCCAACTGAATTGCCTCTAGTGGCACTGTAGCTCTCAAAGGAATGTATGCCATCTCTGCATGACACTTCTTCAGCTGGGAAACATGAAACACATCATGAACTCCTGACAAAGCCTCTGGTAATTCCAACTGGTATGCAACCTCTCCTCTATGTTCCAAAACTCTGTATGGTCCCACAAATCGTGGTGCTAACTTTCCTTTGACTCCAAATCTCTTAATACCTCAAAGTGGAGACACTCGAAGATATGCTCTATCTCCCACTTCATAGATCACTTCCTTGCGTTTAGCATCGGCATAACTTTTCTTCCTTGACCGAGCTATCTTAAGTATGTCACGAATCAACTTGACCTTCACCTCAGAATCCCTGATCAAATCAGGACCCCACAATTTGCGATCTCCAACTCCATTCCACACCAAAGGTGTCTTGCATTTCCTTCCATACAATGCCTCGAAAGGGGCCATATGCAAACTGGCTTGGTAGCTGTTGTTGTACGAGAACTCTATGTAGGGTAAGTTATCATCCCAACTAGACCCATAGTCTAGCGCACAAGCTCTCAACATGTCCTCCAGAATCTGATTGAATCTCTCTGTCTGCCCACCAGTCTGTGGATGGAAGGTTGTACTGAACTCTAGCCTGGTACCCAAAGTTTCATGTAACTGCTTCCAAAACTTGAGGTAAACTGCGTCCCTCTATCTGATACGATGCTCCTTGGGACTCCATGCAGACATACGATCCTGGTCATATATATCTTTGCCAGCTTAGCACTTGTATAGGTGGTCTTCACTAGAATGAAGTGAGCAACCTTGGTCAAACGATCAACTATCACCCAAATGGAATCATAACCTGAACGGCTCCTGGGTAACCCCGTGATAAAGTCCATACCAAGGTTATCCCATTTCCAATTAGGTATTGGCAACGACTGAAGTAATCTCGCTGGTTTCTGATGTTCTGCCTTTACTCTCTGACATACATCACATATTGCCACATACTCGGCAATTTCTCTCTTCATACCGGCCCACCAAAAACTTTCCTTCAAGTCCAAATACATCTTGGTGTTGCCTAGATGTATCGAATATGGTGAGTCGTGAGCCTACTAAAGAATCAACTTCCTGATCTCTGGGTCATTGGGTACACAAATACGTTGCTCAAACCATTCGGTTCCATGTTCATCCTCACGGAATCCTTCTGTTTTCCCTTTGCTCATCATTTCTTTGATCTCAGCAATACCTTGGTCCAACTTCTGGGCTTCTCTGATTCTTCCCAACAAGGTGGACTATACCTCGAGTGCGGCAACATAACCTCTGGGGACTATTTCCAACTGTAGGTCTCTAAGCTCATCACATAACTCCTGAGGTAAACCTCCTGCTGTAAGGGTTTTAACATAACTCTTACGGCTCAAAGCATCTTCCACAACATTGGCTTTTCCTGGATTATAATGCAGACTCATGTCATAATCCTTTATAAGTTCCAACCATCTCCTTTGCCTGAGATTCAACTCCTTCTGCGTGAAGATATACTTCAAACTCTTGTGATCCGTGTAAACATCACAACGATTCCCAATAAGATAGTGTCTCCATGTCTTGAGTGCATGCACTACAGCTGCCAACTCCAAATCATGCGTGGCATAGTTCAACTCATGAGGTCGAAGCTGTCGTGAAGCATAAGCTACAACCTTTCCCTCTTGCATAAGAACACCTCCAAGTCCCTGACGTGAGGCATCACAATACACCTGAAAGTCGTTGTGTACGTCAGGCAGGATTAGCACTGGGGCTGTAACCAAACGCTTCTTCAACTCTTGAAAGCTGGCTTCACACTCTTCAGTCCAAACAAACTTGGTGTCCTTATTCAACAACGCTGTCATGGGCCTTGCAATCTTGGAGAAATTTTCAATAAATCTCTGGTAATATCCTACAAGTCCAAGGAAACTACGAATCTCGCCAACTATGGTGGGTGAATTCCATTCTGTGACTGACTCTACCTTGGTAGGGTCCATTGCAATCCCTTCACCTGACACTACATGTCCAAGAAATCCGACTTCCTTGAGCCAAAACTCACACTTGCTGAACTTGGCATAAAGTTGATGTTCTCTGAGCTTCTCCAAAACTAAGTGCAGATGTTCAGCGTGTTCCTCCTCATTCTTGGAGTAAACCAATATGTCATCAATGAATACCACAACAAACTTATCCAAGAACTCCATGAATACCTTGTTCATCATGCTCATAAAATAGGCAGGGGCATTAGTTAAACCAAAGGACATGACTGTATACTCATAAAGCCCATACCTTGTGGTAAAAGTTGTCTTGGGTATATCCTTCTCACGGATCTTCAATTGGTGATAACCCGATCGAAGATCGATCTTGGAGAAAACACTAGATCCTTCTAGCTGGTTAAACAAGTCATTGATCATCGGCAGGGGATAGTTGTTCTTGATGGTCACCTCGTTAGAAGAGCGGTAGTACACACACATTCTCAAGGTTCCCTCCTTCTTCTCCACTAAGAGTACTGGAGCTCCCCAAGATGATGAACTCGGGCGGACATACCCTTTCTCCAACAACTCATTAATCTGTTTCTTGACTTCCTCCAAATCATTAGCGGGCATCCGGTACGGCCTCTTAGAGATAGGTCATGTGCCTGGCAGCAACTCAATCTCCCGATCTGGCGGCATACCCGGTAACTCATCCGGAAATACATCGGGATAATCCTTCACCACTGGTACTTCTTCCTGGACAACTCCCGTAAGAGAGTTCACCGGAGTCCTCTTAGGCTTAAGCCTAGATACATACTTGATCCTCTTCTTCTCTGGGGTGGTGAGAAAAATCGATCTACTAGCACAGTCAATGTTTCCCTCATACTTGGACATCCAATCCATACCTAGGATTACATCCAACCCTTGCAACTCGAGTATAATCATATCTGTGGGAAAAACATGTCCCCCTATGTTCAAAGGCAATTGGAAACATCCCTAACTAGCCATAGACTCGGCTCCTGGGGAACTCACTAGAATGGGTGACTTAAGAGCAATGGTAGGCAACTTATGTTTATCTACAAATCCCCTTGATATGAATGAATGCGATGCACCAGTGTCAAAAAGAATGAGTGCTGGAAATGAATTTACCAAGAACTTACCAATCACCGCGTTAGGATGCTCAACCTCTTCCACATTGACATGATTCACATGCCCCTTAGTGAAAGGATTGGGCTTCTTGCCTCCAGAATTCCCATTGCCATTTCCATTTCCATTCTGCGCCTCAGGACACTCATTGGAGTAGTGACCTGTCTTCTTGCACTTGAAGCAGGTGATGTGACTTAGATCCTTCTTCATCGGTGTGGAAGAGTTGAAATGTTGTTGATTGCCATTTCCTCCATTGCCATTGCCATTGTCATGCTTGTGACCATGGTGGTTGTGTCCATTTCCTCCATGATGAATGTGGCCTCCATGGTTACGGTGATTCCCTCCAAACTTGCTAGTGCCTAATCCAGAACTTCCTGAGTACAAGCTGTAGCGGGGTTTCTGTTGAACTCCAAAGTTATACTTCCCATAACCGTACTTCCTCTTATGATTCTCCATCTGTTGGTGCTTGCCTTCGAGAATGGTAGCCTTATCAACCAGTTCCTGATAGTCTGCAAAGGTCGCCACAGTCAACTGAACTCCCAACTCATTGTTCAGTCCCTCCAGAAACTTCTACTGCTTGGCTGCATCAGTGGCCACGTCCTCTAGGGCATAACGGGCCAACTTACTGAACTCATCAACATACTGAGATACCGTGCGTCCTCCCTGGCGCAAGCTGCGGAACTCCTTTGTAACGCCCCGGACACACCCGCCGGTGGTCGTTACTCCTGGCGGGATCTAGACTGGCCCCACAAATCAATACTAGTCTTTTCTACGCACTTTGTCCTCACTCATGCGCACCCGGAAGCAACTTCCCGGTCGGTCACCCATCCTGAAACCACTCCAAGCCGAGCACGCTTAACTTTGGAGTTCTGTCCGAATGGGCACCCAGGAAAGAAGGAATTCCTTATTGATATGAGTAGTCTATCATCCCTAATAAGTCAGGCTATCACATACACCCCCACTCAGAGGAACCGACGTCCTCGTCGGGCCACAAGAACGTTCCCTCTTGGCACATATGTCTGTGCATCCAGTCTGGTACATGTGCCATGACAGGTGCCACGACGGGTCACAAACATCATGAACAACATGACCGCGTACCTGTCTGCAAACATCCGTGTAACCGCGAGGGTTGGCTCTAATACCAACTTGTAACGCCCCAGACACACCCGCCGGTGGTCGTTACTCCTTGCGGGATCTAGACTGGCCCCACAGATCAATACTAGTCTTTTCTATGCACCTTGTCCTCACTCATGCGCACACGGAAGCAACTTCCCGGTCGGTCACCCATCCTGAAACTACTCCAAGCCGAGCACGCTTAACTTTGGAGTTCTGTCTGAATGGGATCCCAGAAAAGTAGGAATTCCTTATTGATATGAGTAGTCTATCATCCCTAATAAGCCAGGCTATCACATCCTTCTTCTTCAGACTCATGACTCCAGCTGAGACATGAGCAGTGCGGAACACCTGCTGGAACTGAGTCCAAGTCACATTCTCCATGGGGTATGTGGTGGTGTAGTTCTCCCACCAAGCAGCTGTCGGTCCATCCAGCTGGTGGACAGCAAACTTCACCTTCTTAGCATCATTGCATCCAGCTGTGGCGAGCTCCCTTCCTATCTTGTGAAGCCAGTCATCTATGACAATCGGCACCATGCTGCTGGAGAACACGGGTGGGTTCAGCCTCAGAAAACAGGTAAGACTGTCAACTGGGGGTGGCGGCGGTTGGTTGTTGTTGTTGTTGTTGTTGTTGTTGTTCTGGTTCTGGTTCTGAATGAGCATCTGCATAAGAGCATTCTGCTGCTGGATCAATTGGGTGAGCTCTGGCGGAAAGTTGAATCCGGGGTCATGTCTTGGAGGTATCTGATGGGTTTTAGAGTGGATGAGGAGTTAGAATAAGGCCTAGTGAGTAAAATCACACTACCCATATGCACATGATATCAATAAAACTTCAAATCACTCCAATTCAATTTCAAACAAAGAGGTTCACACGAATAATCAAACCTAAGGTAAGCCATGTCACAAGATTTGACAAGGTCTTACAGATGAAATAAACTAATCGGATAACGAAATCGAATTTCTAAACTCTCATGGTGGTATAAAATCTAATTCTCATCAGATGAGGACCAGTCAACCATGTCGACATCGGGTGTCCTTGCATCACTCTCCGTGTCGTCATCTCCGAGCTCATCATTTTGGTCCCTCTCCTGGCTGACATAGGAACCATACGAGTGATCCTCCTGGATGTTTTCTCCCTCATCCAGCTTCTCCTCGGCCTCCTCAAGCTCAAGCTTCAGGTCGTCGATCTTCTCCTGTAGTGCATCCAGCTCTCCCTCGTTCTCGATGCGAGCGTCCTGGAGCTCCTCCTCTAGCTCGGCCTTGCGGGTCATGAGGTTCTTGATGACGATCATGTTGTCGGACAGCTCCAGCTCCATCGTGCGAATGTGCTCTTCCATGTCCTGGATATGGGATGCTATCATCTCGTCCTCCAGGGTACGCACCACATCTCCATTTGCGTCGTGGCATCCGTACATCACGAAGGAGGTCCTCTTGAGGTCTTCGTCATACACCTCTCGAATGCGTCCGAGAGCAATGTGAGCAGCGATACCCCTGCCCAAGCCCCATATTGTGGTATCCACATGGAAATCAATGGGCTTGGTGCGGTTTCCGAGGATGCGTCCGGGGATATGAGCATCGATTCTCCAATGTGTCACCTCGGGCAGGGTGGCTGTGAAGGTTCCAGTGAATGTGGGAAGCCCAATCTTCAGGTGCTTCGTGATCTTCACCAGCTGCCGTCCAAAGGGCATGGTCTCATCGGACTGCTCAAACTCAACAAGGGCGGACGACATCTACATTTTGAAAGAGAGAAGAAATTAGTACTGAAGCAGAGAAGGTACGAGACCAAAGGATATATAGGGAAAGTGAAAAAAATAGTTATTATCCTATGCCTTTTTTCCATTTCTAGGGGTCGCGTCCTACAGTCAACGTGTGCTCGGATACCATCTTTGCTATGAGAATTGAATATTTGTTTGAAAAGTGTGAAAATTATGATGATGTTGTTTATAGACCTGAAAATTATGTTATACTTAAATATTGCTATGAGAATTATGAATATTATGCCGATATTAATGAGTTTATTGAGAAAGGTTGTCCAAGAAGAGACTAATATTTTACAGGAATCTATGGTAGAAGAAATTGATGACACTGTGAGCTCATGAGATGAAAAAGATGAGGAGGAGAGCAAAGAACAAAAGGAGGAAGATAGGATGGATTACCCGTGCCCACCTTCTAAGGAGAGTAACTCTTCAAACCATACATTGTTCAATTTCCCTTCATGCTTATTGAAGGATGGTTGCTATGATAATTGCTCTGATTCATTGGATTCGTTTGAAATATCCATTTTTGATGAAATTGATGCTTGGTATGCTTGTGGCCATGATGACAAGATGAATTATGATTATGGAGATGAACTTGCTATAGTTCCTTATGTTAAGAATGAAATTGTTGCTATTGCACCCACACATGATAGTCCTATTATCTTTTTGAATTCTCCCAACTACACTATACCGGAGAAGTTTGTGCTTATTAAGGATTATATTGATGGGTTGTGTTTAACCACTACACATGATGATTTTGATAGATATGATATGAATGTGCTTGATGCTCCTACTTGAAATTATTATGAGAGAGGAACTACATCTCCACTTCTCTATGTTTCCAATACGATAAAATTGCAGGAAACTGCTTATGTTATGTATTGGCCTTTACTTGATGTGCATGAATTGTTCTTTTACGACATGCCGATGCATAGGAAGAGACTTATACTTCGTTATTGCGTGATATATGTTGCTTTGTGCTCACTACTAAATTACAAATCACTGTTAATTAAAATTGGCTTTGATATACCTTGAGATCCGGGTGGATCAATTACTTGAGCACTATATGCCTAGCTTAATGGCTTTAAAGAATGCGCTGCTAGGGAGACAACCCAGAAGTTTTAGATAGTAATTTTATTTTGTTGTGTGCTTTTATAAAGTTTAAAAAAATAGAGGGGAACCTAAACTTTTTCAAAAAGAAAGTGAAAGTAAGAAAGACGAGCACCGTTAAAGTGGGGGAGCTCCTTGAACCTTGTTCATGCCCATGGAAACTTTGCAAATCTTAAACTACAAAAAAAATTCAACAAAAATAATTATCCCCTTGTACAAATCCATTGTGTTATAAAAATAATGTGCCAATATTTTCCTTTAGGATGATTAGATTGTTTGTTTGGTATGTGCAGTGGAAAACAAAAACTTTGGCTGTAGCGCGTGAATTTACATTTTTACTTGAATGTCAAAAGTTTCTGAAATTTTTACAAAGTACTTATATACAAATTGTTTATTTTTTCCTAATTTTTTAGAATTTTTGGAGTTACAGAAGTATGGTGAATGTCCAGATTACTACAGACTGTCCTGTTTAAGACATATTCTGTTCTTGATGCATTGTTTTGCTAGTTTTGATGAAACTATCGATTTTATCTGTGGTAAAATCCAAGGAGAAGTTATAATATAGTAGCTACAATGCAAAAATATATGAATGGGTTTGCAACAATACTTAAAGTGGTGATTTGTTTTATTATACTAACGTGTCTTGAGGGAGTCCTGGATTAGGGGGTCTCCGGACAACCGGACTATACCCTTTGGCCGGACTGTTGGACTATGAAGATATGAGATTGAAGACTTCGTCCCGTGTCCGGATGGGACTCTACTTGGCGTGGAAGGCAAGCTAGGAAATACGGATATGTATATCTCCTCCTTTGTAACCGACCTTGTGTAACTCTAGCCCCCTCCGGTGCCTATATAAACCGGAGGGTTTTAGTCCGTAGGATAACATACAATCATACCATAGGCTAGCTTTTAGGGTTTAGCCTCTCTGATCTCGTGGTAGATCCACTCTTGTAATACTCATATCATCAAGAACAATCAAGCAGGACATAGGGTATTACCTCCATCAAGAGGGCCCGAACTTGGGTAAACATCGTGTCCCCTGCGTCCTGTTACCATCCGCCTTAGACGCACAGTTCGGGACCCCCTACCCGCAATCCGCCGGTTTTGACACCGACATTGGTGCTTTCATTGAGAGTTCCTCTGTGTCGTCATCATAAGGCTTGATGGCTCCTTCGATCATCGCTAGCGATGCGGTCCATGGTGAGGCTTTCCTTCCCAGACAGATCTTTGTATTCGGCGGCTTCGCACTGCGGGCCAATTAGCTTGGCCATCTGGAGCAGATCAAAAGCTACGCCCCTGGCCATCAGGTCAGATTTGGAAACTTGAACTACAAAGTCGACATCCGCGGAGACTTGATCTTCGATGGATTCGAGCCCATGCCGGACGCGCCGCACAGTCACGACGAGCAAGACGTAACTCTGTCGTTGGACAGTGTTCGGGAGATCGCATCCGCAGCTACTCCGGCCTTTTACCCAAAGCAAATCGTGCCATCCGGAAGCGGAGGGATGGACCCCGCCATGGAGGTCGCACTCTCAGTGGCGATAGAACCAGATACTGACTTCACCCCTTATGAGAGTCGTGTCACCGGACCACTGGATTTATCCCCGGCCATGGACTCCGAGCCGCCTCCATCTGTGCCTGTCGAATTCAACGGGGCACCGACAATGGAGTTCACCTCCACGGATATCTTTCAGCACTCACCTTTCAGAGATGTGCTAAATTCATTAAGGTCTCTCTCCCTGTCAGGAGAACCTTGGCCGAACTATGTCCGGCTAGAATGGGATGCAGACGACGAAGAAATTCGCTACCCACCCACCACCCACTTAGTAGCCACTGTCGACGACTTAACCGACATGCTCGACTTCGACTCCGAAGACATCAACGGTATGGACGACGATGCAGGAGACAAACCAGAACCATCGCCCACAGGACGCTGGACCGCTACTTCATCACATGACGGATACATGGTGGATGCACCCAGAGAGGGCAATGGCGAAGAGACAGCAGAGGATGCACCCTCAAAGTAACCCAAGCGCCAACGTCAACGGCGCCGCTCTAAGTCCCGCCATAGAAACAACAATGATAATAATAGTCCACATGACTCTGGAAGAAACGACAACTGCACCACCCCGGTGGCAGAACACGATCCAGATGCAAACTGCACACATAGTACGGATCCGACGTCCGAACATGATGACGCCAAAGATAAGCCTCATCAATCCCCATCTAGGGAAGAAAACAGTCCGGACGAAGATGCACACATCATCCCGGAAACGCACTTGGAGCAAGAAAACCTCCACAGAAGGCTTCATTGCCACAGCGAGGAGCCTAAAGAAACAGAAGCAAAGGCTCAAGGTCGCACATGATACGCTCAACAACAAGTGGAACAAAGTAACAAAGTATGGTGGAAGTTACCATCAAAATAGCTATCCAAAGCGCAAACTATTACCAGAATTCGACGATGAGGCTTTAGAGCCCATACAGCCGAAAGGTGATACGACCAACCGGCCAGATCCACCACCCTGTGAACGCAATAGAGCGGCTAACAAAGTAACACATAAGTTAACACACGATTCATGTGAGAACTTGCGTCAAAAATCCGGTGTGACTAGATCTATCTATGGATCTAGGAAGCGCGCTACGGTAAACAACCAATGCCGAATACTACAACCGTCCGAACACCATGGCGCATCCCAATACAGGGGTGCCGCACACCCCTTAGGTTTCACTGATGAGGTGCTGGATCACGTATTCCCAGAGGGACTCAAACCAGTGAACATAGAGGCGTATGACGGAACCACAGACCCTGGAGTCTGGATAGAGGACTTCATCCTCCATATTCATATGGCTCGTGGAGACGATCTCCATGCCATTAAATACTTGCCCCTCAAGCTTAAAGGGCCAGCTAGGCACTGGCTGCAAAGCCTCCCCAAAAACTCAATTGGAAGTTGGGACGAGCTCGAAGACGCTTTCCGGGCCAATTTTCAAGGGACTTATGTTCGACCTCCGGATGCAGACAATTTAAGTCATATAATCCAACAGTCCTGAGAGTCTGCCCGAAAGCTGTGGAACAGGTTCCTCGCCAAGAAGAACCAAATCATCGACTGTCCGGACGCCGAAGCCTTAGCAGCTTTTAAACACAGCGTCCGAGACAAATGGCTCGCCAGACACCTCGGTCAAGAAAAACCGAGAACGATGGCATCCCTAACAAGCCTCATGACCCACTTTTGTGCGGGCGAGGACAACTGGTTGGCCCGTAGTAGCACCAGCGACCCAAGCACATCCGAAGTCAGGGATGGCAATGGTAAATCACGACGCAACAAAAACAAGCGTCGAAATAAAGAAGGTAGCCCAGATAACACGGCGGTAAACGCCGGATTCAGGGGCTCCCGACCAAGTCAGCGGAAAAAGCCTTTCAAAGGCAGCAGAGAAGGACAATCTGGCCTAAACAAAATTCTTGACAAACTCTGTCAGATTCACGGCACCCAAGACAAACCTGCAAATCATACCCACTGAGAATGTTGGGTCTTCAAGCAGGCCGGTAAGATAAACACCAAATACAAAGGGGAAGAGACACCAAGCGAAGACGAGGATGAACCTCGCCAGCAAAACGCCGGAGGACAGAAAAAGTTCCCACTAGAGGTTAAAACAGTAAACGTAATCCATGTGACAAAGAGGAGAAGCAATCATGCACTCCGATGCACACGCGCCATAGAGCCCGTCACCCCTAGGTTCAACCACTGGTTGGCATGCCCTATCACTTTTGATCGTCGGGATCACGTTACAAATATCCGATGCGAAGGACTGACGGCCTTGGTGCTAGACCCAATAGTAAATGGGTACCATTTCACACGGGTCCCCATGGACGGCGACAGTGACCTAAATCTGATATATCAGGACACAGTCCGCAAAATGGGGATAGAATCGACACAAATAAGCCACAATAATACTACCTTCAAGGGAGTAATACCAGGCCAAGAGGCCCACTGTATGGGCTCTCTACCACTAGAGGTGGTATTAGGTTCTCCCGATAACTTCCGAAGCGAAATCTTAACTTTTCACATCACTCCATTCCGAAGTGATTATCAAGTACTACTCGGAAGGGCGGCTTTCGCTCGTTTTAACGCAGTACCGCATTATGCTTTTCTCAAGCTCAAGATGCCCAGTCCACGTGGCATCATCACAGTTAGCGGAAATACCAAACGTTTTTTACGTACGGAAGAGGATGCGGCGGCTCTAGCAGCCGCAAACTAAGACGGCGTCACCAACCAGAAAAATGGCAGGTCGTCAAGACCACGAACACGGTTAGACGAATCCGGCGTTCCATCATATATACATGAGATTGGTTTTCAAACCCTCATAAAATGACACCAGGGGCTTCTCGCGTGTAATCAGTGTAACGCCCACGATGCGGCTATATCTCCCATGTGTCGAAGCACGACTTAGAGGCATAACCACATTGTAAGCAATGTCGCAAGAGGGGTAATCTTTACACATCCCATGTACTGAATAAGGAAAGAGATACATAGTTGGCTTACAATCGCCACTTCACACAATACATGAATATAGCATTACAACATCCAAATACAAACAAGGTCCGACTACGGAACCAAAATAAAAGAAGACCATCCCTAATGCTACACATCCCCGATCGTCCCAACTGGGCTCCACTACTGATCAACTGAAACGAAACAACACAAAGAACAAGATCTTCATCGAGCTCCTCCTTGAGCTTGGTTGCGTCACCTTCATGTTATCATCGGCACCTGCAAGCTAGTTTTGGAAGTATCTGTTAGTCACGGGGGCTCAGCAATCTCACACCCTCACGATCAAGACTATTTAAGCTTAATAGGTAGGGAAAAGGTATGAGGTGGAGCTGCAGCAAGCACTAGCATATATGGTGGCTAACTTACGCAAATGAGAGCGAGAAGAGAAGGCAAAGCACGTTCACAAAACTATGATCAAGAAGTGATCCAAGAACAACCTACGTCAAGCATAACTCCAACACCGTGTTCACTTCCCGAACTCCGCCGGAAAGAGACCATCACGGCTACACACGCGGTTGATGCATTTTAGTTAAGTTAAGTTGAAGTTCTCTACAACCGGACATTAACAAATTCCCATCTGCCCATAACCACGGGCACGGCTTTCGAAAGTTCATATCCCTACAGGGGTGTCCCAACTTAGCCCATCACAAGCTCTCACGGTCAACAAAGGATATTCCTTCTCCCAAGACAACCCGATCAGACTCAGAATCCCGGTTACAAGACATCTCGACAATGGTAAAACTAAGCCAGCAAAGCCGCCCGATGCGCCGACAATCCTGATAGGAGCTGCACATATCTCATTCTCAGGGCAACACCAGATAGGTCAAGCTACGAGTAAAACCAACCCTCAAGTTTCCCCGAGGTGGCCCCGCAGGCTGCCCATTTCGGACCAACACTTAGAGAAGCACTGGCCCGGGGGGTTAAAATAAAGATGACCCTTGAGTCTGCAGAACCCAAGGGATGGTGATAGGTTGTTAGTGCAAATGGTAAAACCAAGGTTGGGCCTTGCTGGAGGAGTTTTATTCAAAGCGAACTGTCAAGGGGTTCCCATTATAACCCAACCATGTAAGGAACGCAAAATCAAGGAACATAACACCGGTATGACGGAAACTAGGGCGGCAAGAGTGGAACAAAACACCAGGCGTAAGGCCGAGCCTTCCACCCTTTACCAAGTATATAGATGCATTAAGTAAATAAGATATATTGTGATATCCCAACAAAATCCATGTTCCAACAAGGAACAAACTCCAATCTTCACCTGCAACTAACAATGCTATAAGAGGGGCTGAGCAAAGCGGTTACATAGCCAAACAACGGTTTGCTAGGACAAGGTGGGTTAGAGGATTGACATGGCAATATGGGAGGCATGATAAAGCATGTGGTACGTATCATAGCATAGGCATAGCACTAGAGCAAGCAACTAGCAAGCAAAGATAGAAGTGATCTTGAGAGTATGATCATCTTGCCTGCAACTTTCTTCGAGAAGACGAAAGCTTGATCCTCGAACACGAACTCGTCTCCCGGCTCTACCCAAGGCAAGAACACAAACAAAAGGAACCACAATCAACCACCTGCAATGCACAAGCAACATGATGCAAAACATGGCATGATATGCGGGATGTAATATGCAATGCATATGCATGCTTCGGAAAGGAATGATTGAACCTGGCCTCAACTTGGAAAACCAAGAGTGCCACTGGAAAGAGGAGTTGATTTTGGTCGAAATCGATATAAACATCACCTGAATCGGATGCACGGTTTGCAAATGACAAGCAAAACAAACATGGCACCGATCTGCGATTAACAGCATGAGACCATCTAAATGCATCAAGAACACCAAGCTACTGCACTCTAACATGACAACAAAATACATGGCATGGATCCACTCAAGATGCTTGACAAAAGGTGAACACTAAGCTACGGCTAATTCACTCAATAGAAGGTTCAAACAAGCATGGCAAAAGCACAAAAGATAACAGGTTACAGACTTAGTGAAAATAACATGTCAGGAATTTAACATCAGGAAGCAATGTTTAGAGCAAGATAACAACATGCTACAGGAACATATCATGGCAAAGCAAGGCATGGCATGAAGCTACTCAAAGCATACAACAAAAGTCCCTTACTGACCATAAGCCAAAAGGGATCAGAAAATACAATGGCAACCATGTGAAGATAGCAATTTTCGTTAACAGATTCAGACTTAGCAGAAAACGGGAACATGGCAAAACAGATATTAAGTAGGCATGTTTACGAGCTCGAAGCACTCACCACAAGGCATTGCATGACGAACTAAGCATACACCCAGCAAGTAGACATGGCATAGAAGCTAGACATGGCAAGAGAAACAACATAGCATGCATGGATCAACTACAACAAGCTCAGCAAAATGCTTAACACGTAAACATTCTACCAGCAACATTTTATAGCAAAAGTAGAGCTCAATTGAGTCAAGCTAGGGTGCTCCATAATTGCAAACAAAGACATGGATGGATAGAGCACCACAATATCTACAAAACATCCTTACTGATCATGCTCAAAAGAGGCATGGATCACTCTGTAGCAACATGAATACATGGCACAAAAATATTAACAGCGCAAAGACTTAGAAGATTTCTAAGTCCCTAAAATCAGCAACATTACAAGAGCTACTTTGCATGCTTGTGCTAGTCACCACAAAGATCACAAAAATACATGCCATACACCCCTGTAAAGATGGCATGGCATACTTCAAAACTCATGTAGGGCTCAAGTTCATAGGAGGCACACATTAATCATGGCAAAAATGACAAATGTCCAATTACTGATATGAATCTGAAACTAACCGAAACTAGCACTCTTGCAACAGCATTTAGGGCATCAAGATGAACTCAAATGAACATGGTGCAATGGAATGAAATGAAGTACTTGTCGAGACGAACAATTTGATATGCTACACGCTCGAAATGGAGCCACGGGTGCAAAGTTATGATGCGATGAAGTATGCTCAAAATTACTGGGACTTAGGGAAAATCAACCTCTCCGAGAAAGTCAACGGGACGGAGCAGTGCGGGATGGCCCGGTGCAGATCTGAGACGGGGCGTTTCGATGGCCGCGCGGGTGGATCTTGTCCACCCCGCAGTGGATCCGCCCGGGCTCGCTCCGGCGAACTCAAGAACTCCGGCGAGACGCGGTCTCCGCAGAGGTGAACTCCGGCGAGCTCGAGGGTGAGGCAATGGGGCCAGAGGAAGGCGATGGGGTGGCCTCGGACACACGGCGCGAGGCCCGGGGCGGCGGGTGGCGGCGGGCCCAGACGGCACAGGAGGCGGGGCGGCGGAGCAAGGCGAGCTCCGGCGATGGCATGGGGCGCTCGGGTGCGCCGGCGAGCTTGGTGGCGGCGGCGCGCATGCGACAAGGTAGCGCGCGGTGGTCGATGCCGGCGGGCAGCACGGAGAGGCAGGCGGGGCGACTCGGGCGGCACGGGCTCGCGAGGGCCGGCGATGGGCCTCGGCGGGCCGCGCGGTGGGGAGACTCCGGCGACACGTGGCGGCCCCTGAGTGGGCGCGGGAGGCGGCGGACGTGTCCGGCGGCGCGGGGAAGATGGATCTTGTTGCTCACATCCTCCGGATACTCCACACAACCGAGAAGGATGCTGGCGTTATTGGCATGTGGCCACGCCAGGATTTTGCACGTACCTGGACAAATGGTGTTTCTTATTAAGGGCATTGTTTAGCCCGGTATATGTTATAAAGACCGAACACCTTAGGAAGTGTTCGGCGTCGCGAGTTTGGGCCTATATGCATCAGCTCCGAATCATGTCTTTGGTCAAATGTTGGGTTTGCCCGGCTCCCACGTTTTGGTACCTTACGTTCCGTTATATCGGCTAAGGTAGCACTGGGAGAACTACTGCGATTGTGCCCTGGTTCATCCGGATGAGCACCTCAGTAGAGAAAGCCAAAAACTGACTGTCATGCTATAGCGAGAGACTGGTCAACCACTCGATTACTCATCAGAACCTTCGGGATTCCTCTGCATTAACGAAGGGTCATTTACCTGTCACGTACGTGCGCACCCCGTATTCGGACGAGCGCAGAAGTACCAGGGGGTATTCGGACGTGCGCAGAAGTACCAGGGGCTACATAGTAGCCCCACTGTCAAACTCCTATGGCTAAGTGAAAGTGTTAAAGCAATATAGTCCGATTGCCTAGTTCGCTACGCTATCACCTCCTTAACGGACCAAGACGTTGGATCAAGTGTGAATATGCATCTTTTGCGAACACCCCCGCATTATATGCGTGGGGGCGGAAGCCGACGACTGCAAACTTTCAGGTTATACACATATATACATAAACGGCCGCAGAGGAGGCACCATAGTACTTTCAGGCAAAAGTATAAATACAGCCTTGACAATTCAATAAAACATTGTTTTTACAATGGGAACACATGTCACTTGAACATAACATTCTTCGAGCGCTGAGCCTCTATCAAACGAGCGCCTTCAAGAACTTCTTCAAAGTAGTGCTCGGCAGCCACTCGGCCTACAGCCGAACCCTGTGTCGCAACAGTGGTGGCCTCCATCTCCGCCAAGTATGTCTTGCAGGCAAAGGCCATCCGCACACCCTCTATGCACTCCGATCTCTTTACAGCATCGATGCGTGGCACATCACCAAGGAATTGTTGCACTAAGCTAAAGTAGCTATTTGGCCTTGGCCCTCCCGACCACAGGTGATCCACAATGGACCTCATGGCAAGTCCGGCCAACCTATGGAGCTCGGCCAACTCGGCCAATCGCTCATTCAACAGCAGCAGACGGACTGGAGCGTGGAACTATGACCAGAACAGCTTTTCCACTTCGGGACCTTTCTAATCCTTGAAGTACTCAGCCACATTAGCACCACTTGCAGCCAAATCCATGTACGCGTCCGCAGAACTCCATAGCCGGTCCAGAGGAGCATACTTCGTATCTCCGAACTTAGTCCGCAACAAGAAGGGCTTCCCAGACACGATATCTGCAACTTGGTTCAGATCCTCCTTCGTCGCTCTAATTTTGGAGCGGGCTTCCTTGGCAGCCACCCGGGCCTTCTCCAGGTCCATCGCCTTTGCCCGGTTCTCTTCTTCAAGAAGCTGGTAACAGTCAGCGGCATCTTTTAACTCTACAGCCATCTTAGCTATTTTTTGCTTGCTCTCGCAATGCGCGGCCTGTTCGGCCCTTAATTCTTCGGCCGCCTTTAAAGCGGTCACATTGCTACTCCTTGCTTGCTCCTTGGCTCGGGAAAGCTTCGCCCGAAGGGTCTCCACAGTGGCAGCTCCATCTGCAGTCACAACACATTAAAGATACTGGCATCATGCTACTCTTATTATGTGACGACCACCAAAAAAATCAATCACCCTGTGCCTCGTCAAGCCGCTTGTTGACAAGCACGATGTCGGCATCTGCCGCATCCAGTTGCCGCTTTAGCTCGGCAAACCCATTAGTCCGGCTAGCCACCGGAGCTTCAGCCACCTGCACATAAATGCGGTCTGGTTGTTACCTGGGACTATGATCCTCTGTTCGCCTCCATTTTCGACGACAACTAGACTCTCAGGGGCTACTATCTACATAGGGCATACCTAACGTATGAGATACTGTTAAAAACATACACTAGTTCACGTACCTCGAAGCCTTTCAGCAGACTCATAAAGGCTTCATGCAAACCGCTTTCAGCGGATGAAATCCTTTCAATTACCATACCCATTAGCGTACGATGCGCTTCCAAGACGGCAGCTTGCCCCAGAAGATCCTTCAGCCCGTCCGACCGCACACTGTATGTACCCTTGCTGTCGCTCTCCTTAGGAGCCGGATACTAGGGACTCCGGGCAGCCGAAGGGTTATCCTCTGGCCCTAGTGGATCTGGAGATACCCTTCATGACGACACTTCAAGGTCACCCGCTTCTTGAGCCGGGGTGTCCGGGGGAGGCGTTTCGCTCTCCATCATCTCCTGAAGAAGATCCCCCGAAGATGAGCTCTGTTGAGAAGGGCTGCGATCCGGACTACAATTTATAAGCATTAGTTATTGTCTTTGGAAGTAAGGTAGGATGTTTTCACTATTAAGTACTTTTCGATTACTCACAGCTCAGTAGAGGGCTGATCCCCGCGCGAACATTGTGCGGCAAGAATACTACCCGAGGCAGGACCCTCTGTCGGAGATTTCTTCTCCCGGTTGGAAACCTTAGTTTCCGGATCTTCAAAGGTAATCATCTTCCTTCCCCGGGGAGAGAGAATGTCAGATTCTTCCCCTTGGTTATCCTCCCTCGCGGAGGTGCTCATTCCCTCGGTTGGAGTAAATAGCGAAGGAGGCCCGCTTTTGCCCTCTTCCCCCCCCCCCTTCATCTTCCTTTGAGTGCACGAGATAAGGTGCTGGCTCAAGCATCTTTTCCAGCACCATATTTTCCAAGCCCTCAGGAAGGGGGGCCGAACACCGGATCATCTTCGCCTTTGTCATCCAGTCCTAGTCAAAGAGCGATTCTTTAGAATGATATCATGATAAATAAAAGGACAGTGTATTCAGCCACGAGATTACTTACTTGGTCAGCGGGGCGGTTGCAGCTCAGGCCCACGTCCTCGGTGGTGTCCGAGCACTCTATTTGGGGTCTGAAGAATGATTTGTACATCTCCTCGTGCGTCATGCCGAGGAAATGTTGAATAGTACGCGGTCCTTCTGGGTTGAATTCCCACATGCAGAGGGGCCATCATTTGCAAGGTTGGACTCGACGAACCAGCATAACTTGCATTACCATAACCAGACTGAAATCTCCCTTAAAGAGATCTCGGATACGGCTCTGCAGCATTGGCACATCCTTGGCTGGACCCCAGCTCAGCCCCCTGCTGATCCATGACATCAATTGTGGTGGGGGGCCCGAGCGAAAGGTAGGGGCAGCTACCCACTTGGCACTTCGGGGAGCTGTGATGTAGAACCACTCCCGCTGCCACAATCTGGACACCTCTGGGAAGGAACCCTCTGGCCATGGAGCGTCAGCGATTTTTCTTATCAAAGCACCTCCGCACGCTGCATGCTGCCCCTCGATCATCTTCGGCTTCATATCGAAGGTCTTGAGCCACAGGCCGAAGTGAGGGGTAATGCGGAGGAAGGCCTCACATATGACAATAAATGACGAGATGTGAAGAAGGGAATACGGGGCCAGATCATGAAAATCTAGCCCGTAATAGAACATAAGACCCCTAACAAAGGGATCCAGAGCGAGTCCTAGTCCTCGGAGGAAGTGGGAGATGAACACAACGCTCTCGTTGGGTTCGGGAGTAGGGACGACCTGCCCTCGGGTAGGTAGCCTATGCGAAATTTCGGCGGTCAGATATCTGGCCTCTCTCAACTTCTTGATGTCCTCCTCTTTGATGGAGGAAGGCATCCACCGACCTTGAAGGTTGGATCCGGACATAGTTGAAGGTTCGAAGCACCTGACCTGAGCTTTGGGTGTTAGAACTCGAGGCGGGGGAAGGATTCGATTGAATGCGGGAGGGAAAAATAAAAAGCCTTGTCCCCTTTATAAAGAGGGTGAATATCAGGCATCCTCCTCATGGCCGTTTGAGACTTACCTAAGATCTAGGAGTCATACCAACAGGCACGGTTGGGTTACCCACATCTGTATTGATGAGAATCTCGTGATAAGGGGAACCGCCTTGCGTTATGTGCGGGGCTGGTTAAAGAAAAACGGTCCAAATAATGACCGGGCCGTGGTGTGATGTCATGCTGTCAAAATGTGTCAGCGGATTAGATTTGTGGAAATATTATTCCCTCTATGGTGGTATGTGGAACTTATTTTGTAGGGTCGGACACTATCCTCATATTCAAACTCTTCCATGGTGTATTCGGAGGAGGAACCCGCCTTGCAATGTCGAAGACAATACTGCGTCGGACTTATTGTCATTGAAGCCTGGTTCAAGGGCTACTGAGGGAGTCCTAGATTAGGGGGTCTCCAGACAACCGGACTATATCCTTTGGCCCGACTGTTGGACAATGAAGATACGAGATTGAAGACTTCGTCCCGTGTCCGGATGGGACTCTACTTGGCGTGGAAGGCAAGCTAGGCAATACGGATATGTATATCTCCTCCTTTGTAACCGACCTTATGTAACCCTAGCCCCCTCCGGTGCCTATATAAACCAGAGGGTTTTAGTCTGTAGGACAACATACAATCATACCATAGGCTAGCTTTTAGGGTTTAGCCTCTCTGATCTCGCGGTAGATCGACTCTTGTAATACTCATATCATCAAGAACAATCAAGCAGGACATAGGGTATTACTTCCATCAAGAGGGCCCGAACTTGGGTAAACATCGTGTCCCCTGCCGCCTGTTACCATCCGCCTTAGACGCACAGTTCGGGACCCCCTACCCGAGATCCGCCGGTTTTGACACCGACAGGTCTCACGAGGGTTTTGTTAAGTTTTGTGTGATTGAAGTTTTCAAGTTTTGGGTGAGATCACGATGGATGAAGGAATAAGGAGTGGCAAGAGCCTAAGCTTGGGGATGCCCGAGGCACCCCAAGGTAATATTCAATGACTCCCAAGCAACTAAGCTTGGGGCATCCCCTCGTTCTTCTAACGATCATCGGTAATTTTACTTGGAGCTATATTTTTATCCGTCACATGATATGCGTAAATCTTGGAGCATCGTGTGCTTTTTATTTTTATTTTAATAAACCACCATGATGGTATGAGATAGTCCTTGGTTGATTTATAGAATACTCTTTGCACTTTACTTATATCTCTTCAGTATGGCTTTATAGAATGCATCATGTGCTTCACTTATATCATTTGAAGTTTGGATTCCATGTTTCTCTTCACATAGAAAACCGCCATTTGTAGAATGCTCTTTTGCTTCACTTATATTTTTTAGAGCATGGGCAAATCTTTTGTAGAAAGAACTAAACTCTCATGCTTTGCTTATATCTATTTAGAGAGTTGACTAGAATTGGTCATTCACATGGTTAGTCATAAAATCCTACATAAAACTTGTAGATCACTGAATATGATATGTTTGATTCCTTGCAATAGTTTTGCGATATAAAGATGGTGATATTAGAGTCATGCTAGTGAGTAATTTTGGATATGTAGAAATACTTGTGTTAAGGTTTTTGATTCCGTAGCATGCACGTATGGTGAACCGTTATGTAATGAAGTCAGAGCATGATTTTTTCCTTTCTTGCCATCCTTTGTGTGGAGGTTGGGAGCGCACTATGGTTAACTCCTACCAACCTCTCCCCTAGGATGTAGCGACCCGACTCGATAAGAGTCAAAGTCTCTGTGCTTACCGTGCTAGTCCCTGGATCGACTTGCTAGCACACATAATACTCGATGAAATAACAGAAATAACACACATATCTTTATTACATCGATAGTCCAGGAGCAATACATTTATTACAAAATAGGGCATAGATCCAATAAGCAAATACTGCGGAAGCAAAGTAGTAAATGACTCCAACTCCACGAGCTAGGTTGAGTGTAGAACATCGACCTATCGCACCTTAATCCTCGTTGGATATATTTGCAACGTGATAAGTTGCAGCCATATTGGTCAGTACATTGAATGTACTGGCAAGTCACATCATAAGTGTAAAGAATCTACTTGTACATGCAATTTGGCTGGCGGAAAGCCCTAAGTTTAGTTTTTTTTTGCATAAAGCTAGTTTTTCCCTGTTAGAGAAGATGTTATTCTACTACTACACATTTGCATAGGATGAGTTGGCAAACCCAACTCCATCCATTCCCAAGTTTCATTTAAAACCCAACTGTTTAATTAAAGGTGAGGAGATCTCCCGGCATTTCCACTACTAGATGCTCAAGTTGTCCGTAATCGGGGACACGGCTAATCGATTAGGTTGAGACTCTGTAGTGGTTGCACACTTTTCCCCACAAGACTCGACCACCTCCATGATCGGAAGATCGAGATATAGCCTTTCGAAAATGCTCCCCCTTAACCCACGGATAGGCCGGTACACCTACATCATTCTACATCTGCTAGCCCATCCCGGAAGGGGTCACACTAACTACTCAACTAAGCCAGAGCCCATATTGGCTTGTGGCTGCACACGTAAGCTTCTAGACATGGGAATACGATTGATCTCTTTGAGCCTGAGCGGACGGTCCACTAGTGGTGCACCACCATGGATTTCCCATGCGTGCCCCACTGTACTTCGCCACCATTCCATCAAGTTTCCGCCCAGGTAGTTCATTAATTATCTTAGGTCCTATTTACTACATTGTCACTCAAACTTTACAATGATCACTCCCAAATCCACGTCTACTTAGCGAAGCAACATAATGTAAAACGATGGCAACAATGTTATATGGTTCAGACCTACGTCAATGAACTACTGGGTGAAAAGCATAGTCATGCGGCATCAATTTCCTACCATGCAGTCCTATTGCAAAGAACTAAGTGCATAATAAAGACTGATAATATTCTGCTTCTCACTCTTGGCAATCTATCACAAAGAAGGTAAACAAACACAAGCAAACATTACAAAGAACCAAAAGAACATGCACAGCAAAAAGTCTCGGAAAAACCAAATGAACATACTACACACTAAGCTACTACAGAAATATTCTAAGTGCAAAACAACATAGGCCTATGGTTCAAAAAGTGATGTGAAATATAGTGCATACTATGCACACTAGTAAAATATTATAGGGCAGATTCTAGTGTGTGAAAATTATTGTGACAAAGGTCCAGGTGATAGGGTTTGGCTACGGTGACAGAATGCAAAAAGAAACAACTAAATCGGAGCTTCGGTTTGGGAGATATGGCCATTATAATTTCGAATTCGAATCTGAATAAATTCAAATTTGAATCTACCAACAGTTTGCAAAAATGATACCACTGGATAGAGATAAACATGACGAAGAATTTGCCGTTGGTTTCATCGAGTTTGGATCTACGGTTAAATAGTTATGGCTCATCTAAGTTCAGGGACTAATCTGCTAATTACATGGACTAAACAGTGAAGAAAAACTATCACAAACAGGTCCTTCGCGCGTGGCAGATTCCTACTGGCCGAAAGATGTTCGCCGCGTAGCTTAAACAGCGGATGGCCACAATTTAACCAAAACAGCGGCGGCGGCGGCTAATTAACGAAAAACCGATGCTCGGTTTAGAAAAAAAACCGTCGTTAACTAACAAAAACCGACCGGTAGTTTTAAAATAAAAACCACGATTAACCGCGTACCGGTTCGACTAAAAAGCAACTAAACTAATCTAATCTAAGCCGTTGATCTTTGATATAACAAACAAAAGGAAGTCTGGCGGCTTACAGCGGCTGGCGACGCCGGCGACAAGCAGAGGACGGCGGCGCGACGTCGGGTGATGGCGGGGCAGTGGCTACAGCGGTCCTAGGCGTCAGGGAAGAAGACGGGGAGGTGCAACATGGCTTGGGCGTCTGGATGGTGGCGTCGGGGCTCCTCAGGGGCGTCGGGGTCGGCGAGGCGAAGGCGGCGGCGCTCCGTGCGCTCCGGCGAGGTCGGGCGTCGTCGGGGCATCGTCTCCGGCGGGACCTAGGTGAGGAAAAGGTGTCAAAAAGATGCGCGTTGTCGCTGGAAAACGTTTGACGAAGAAGGTGGAGGCCATGGTGGCTTACTGGCGACGGAATGCTCGGCGGAGTGACGCGGCTCCGACGAGATGTGAACGGCAACGGCGGCGACTATGGGCGGCGTGGGAAGAAGCGGGACGGCAAGGATGGAAGAGGGGGTTTGGGGGCATTTATAGGCGCAGCTAGGAGCTCTACGGCGCTGCAGATAAGCCTCATCCACGAGGGAGCCGAGCGGCGGTTGCGGGAGTGCGGCGAGGATGCTTATCCTGCGTGGTGCGGGAGGTTGGGAACAAGCTGACGAGCGGGGCCCGCCTGGCAGCGGCAGCGAGAGGAGGCGAGTGAGGGCGAGTGCGGCACGGTCGACTGAGCGGAAGGCTTCGGGCGCGCGGGCGCTGGGACGCTGGCCTTGGGCCAAACGGCCAGCTGGGCCGGTCGGGGTGCTCCTGGGCCAAACCAAGTTTCGGTCCAGGCTGCGTGCGGCGTGGCTTGTTTTTTTAAACCAAACACTAAATTGGCCGTAAATAATTCAAATTAATTAATAAAAACAACAAAATAATTTCTAAATTAACTATATAATATTTAGAACCTAATGAACATTTACTTAAGCATAGAACATTTTGAAAATATTTTCCTAATGTAATTACTGCACTTTTGCAAATAAAATAAATACCAAAATAAACTCCAAAACTTCAAATAATATTCAAAATAAAATTTCCCACTCTTTTATATTTTGAGGAAGTCATCTTATCCCCTGTCATTTGTTTTTCTCGAGTGGAAAAATATTGTTTGAATATTTTAAAACTCCAAAATGCAAAGAAATATGGTATGCATTGAATGATTCTATTAACATCCAAATTTAACAAAAATTGAGATGTTACATAGGAGCATGCTTGTAGTACTTTGTTTCAATGGCTAATAAATTTTTGCAACAAGTATGTGAGTTCTTTATGACTAATGTTGAGTCCATGGATTATATGCACTTTCACCCTTCCACCACTGTTAGCATCTCTACTACCACGCAAATTTTGCCGATGCATTAAACCCACGATATACCCTTCCTCAAAACAGCCACCATACCTACCTATTATGGCATTTCCATAGCCATTCCGAGATATATTTCCATGCAACTTTCACCGTTTCGTTTATTATGACACGCACCATCATTGTCATATTGCTTTGCATGATCGTAAGATAGCTAGCTTGATGTTTTCATGTCTTGTCCGTTTTTTCATATCGTTGCTACACTAGATCATTGCACATCCCGGTATACCGCCGGAGACATTCATATAGAGTCATATTTTGTTCTAGTGTCGAGTTGTAATTCTTGAGTTGTAAGTAAATACAAGTGTGATGATCATCATTATTAGAGCATTATCCCATGTGAGGAAAGGATGATGGAAGCTATGATTCCCTCACAAGTTGGGATGAGTCTCCGGACTTTAAAAATAATAAAAGAGGCCAAAGAAGCCCAAACAAAAAAAATTAAAAAAATTAAAACGGGAGAAAAAGAGAGAAGGGACAATGTTACTATCCTTTTTCCACACTTGTGCTTTGAAATAGCACCATGTTCTTCATGATAGAGAGTCTCCTATTTTGTCACTTTCATATACTAGTGGGAATTTTTCATTACAGAACTTGGCTTGTATATTCCAACGATGGGCTTCCTCAAATTTCCCTAGGTCTTCATGAGCAAGCAAGTTGGATGCACACCCACTTAGTTTCTTTTTGAGATTTCATACACTTATAGCTCTAGTGCATCCGTTGCATGGCAATCCCTACCCACTTGCATCGATATCAATTGATGGGCATCTCCATAGCCCATTAATTTGCCTGGTTGATGTGAGACTTTCTCCTTTCTTTTTGTATATATTCTCCACAACCACCATATTCTATTCCACCTATAGTGCTATATCCATGGCTCACGCTCATGTATTGTGTGAAAGTTGAAAAGGTTTGAGAACATAAAAAGTATGAAACAATTGCTTGACTAAGACCGGGGTTGTGCATGATGAAATACTTTGTGTGATGAAGATGGAGCATAGCCAAACTATATGATTTTGTAGTAATAACTTTCTTTAGCCATGATATTTTGAGAAGACATGATAATTTTATTAGTATGCTTGAAGTATTATGGTCTTAATGTCAAATGATAGACTATTGCCTTGAATCACTCTTATCTTAATATTCATGCCATGATTAGTTTATATGATCAAGATTATGCTAGGTAGCATTCCACATCAAAAATTATCATTTTATCATTTACCTACTCGAGGACGAGAAGGAATTAAGCTTGGGGATGCTGATACGTCTCCGTCGTATCTATAATTTTTATTTTTTCATGCCAATATCCTACAACTTTCATATACTTTTCGCAACTTTTTATACTATTTTTTGGACTAACATATTGATCCAGTGCCCAGTGCCAGTTCATGTTTGTTGCATGTTTTTTATTTCGTAGAATATCCATACCAAACGAAGTCCAAACATGATAAAAACTTATGGAGATTTTTTTGGAATATATGTGATTTTAGGGAATTGGAATCAACGCAAGACGAAGCCCGAGGGGCCCACAAGCCCTGGAGGCGTGCCCCTTCTCCAGGGCGCGGCCAGGAGGCTTGTGTCCACCCCGTAAGGCGGTTGGTGCCCTTCTTTCGCCGCAAGAAAGCTAATATTTTGATAAAAATCGTGTTAAAATTCAGCCCAATTGGAGTTACAGATCTTCAAGAATTTAAGACACGGTGAAAGGCCATTATCTGGGAACATAGAAATAGAAGGAAACAGAGAGAGAGAGATAGAGAGAGAGAGAGATAGAGAGAGAGAGAGATCCAATCTCGGAGGGGCTCCTGCCCTTCCACCTCCATGGAGGCCAAGGACCGGAGGGGAAACCCTCCTCCCATCTAGGTGGGAGGCCAAGGAAGAAGAAGAAGGAGGGGGGCTCTCTCCCTCTCTCTCTCGGTGGCACCGGAATACCGTCGGGGCCATAACTATGATGGTGATCTACACCAACAACTTTGCCGCCATCATCACCAACTCCCCCCTCTATATATGTAGTGGTGTAACACCTCTTCTCCCCGCTGTAATCTCTACTTAAACATGGTGCTCAATGCTATATTATTTCCCAAAGATGTATGGCTATCCTATGATGTTTGAGTAGATCTGTTTTGTCCTATGGGTTGATTGATGATCATGATTGGTTTGAGTTGTATGTTTTTTTATTGGTGTTGTCCTATGGTGCTCTCCGTGTAGCGCAAGCGTGAGGGATCCCTGCTGTAGGGTTTGCAATACTTCATGATTCACTTATGTGGGTGGCATGAGTGATAGAAGCACAGACCCGAGTAAGCAGGTTGTTTGCGTATGCGAGTAAAGAGGACTTGATACCTTATAATGTTATGGTTGGCTTTTACCTTAATGATCCTTAGTAGTTGCGGATGCTTGCTAGCGTTCCAATCATAAGTGCATATGATCCAAGTAGAGAAAGTGTGTTAGCTTATACCTCTCCCTCATATAAAATTGCAATAATGATTAACGGTCTAGTTATCGATTGCCTAGGGACAAATAACTTTCTTGTGAACAAAAGCTCTCTACTAAAACTAACTTAGTTGTTTCTTTATCTAGACAACCCCTATCTTTTATTTATGTGTTCTCTATTATCTTGCAAACCTATCCTATCACACCTACAAAGTACTTCTACTTTCATACTTGCTCTAGGTAAAGCAAACGTTAAGCATGTGTGGAGTTTATCGGTGGTCGATAGAACTTGAGGGAATATTTGTTCTACCTTTAGCTCCTCGTTGGGTTCGACACTCTTACCTATCGGTAAAGGCTACAATTGATCCCCTATACTTGTGGGTTATCAAGACCTTTTTCAGCCGCCGTTGGCGGGGAGAAATAGCGTGGGGTGAATATTCTCGTGTGTGCTTGTTTGCTTTATCACTTAGTAGATTTTATTTGTTGTTCTAACTTGTTCTCTATCTTTTATTATGGATATGGAACACAAAATACCAAAAAATAGGTGTACTTGCTACTCATGGAGGTGGGGAACCTCCTAAAACCCTCGATGCTTGTTATGCGGAAAATATTAAACAATACTTTGATAATCCCGAGAAAACCCCATTCAACTTCATAATGGGAGACACGTTGGATCAATGTGAATACTTTAGGGATTATCGCTTGACTCAAAAAGGGAAACTCTCGTGGGATCAAATTCATATGTTGCATTTATGCTCGGACTTTATGCTTGAGATATGATTATACTTGTTGCTCTAGGATGAAGGCTCCACACCTTCCCTTCTCATGTAAATTTAGTGATAATGAAACCTTGGCTTCTTATGCTAATGGTATATATGATTACTATCATGTGGAACAAATAGAAGAATTTGTTGCTTTTAAGGGTGCTTATTTTTTTAGAGAAGGAGGTTAAACCCCCGGCCTCTGCATCAATTGATGCATGCAGCCATCTTTATTAATTATTTCACAGAGGTCTGACAAGAACATAAATCAATTCACCCGAAGCCACCGCTCACACCTACAAACTCGATAATATGGAGTTCTCTCACTCTCCATATCTAAAACTTGTGTCGTCGCCGATCCATCCACATAACGTAGTAGGACCAACAAATGATGCAGCCTACATAAAGTGCACATCACATGCATATGTTTTAGAAGCCGCCATCATCATCGGACCACGGAACCATCTTTAGGAAAGAGATCTGCATCATCCTTGCCATTCCAAACATCCGTTGACGCCACCATGACGCCCAACGATGCCGCCGCCCTGCGCTTGTCCGTCCAGATGTGAAGACTCTGGAAGATCCGTCATGTGTAGCACCTGACAACCAGGCATGACTCAGCGTAGCACCTGTGGTCAGTCATGACTTGACAACTCCACCAAAGCTCCGTGCAAGATGAAGCCACTACACTCTTGCCTCTTTCTTCCAGCACTGCTCCACAAACGATGCTCCCAGGAGAGAAACGACACCGTAGTACCGCCATCATCCGATCTGGAAGACCAGGTCCTAGGGTTTCCCCCAAAGCAGCATGAGTGGGTCGACAATAGTTACATGATGATGCTTTCATCAAGGTAACAACGCAAAACACCTCCATCGCCCACCAACGGATCAGTTTTCACTTGAAACTATGTCTCCCCGACTCATAGCCAAGACTAGATGAGGAATCTCGAGACCCGACCACCCAGCCGCAGGCCGGTCACCTTTGATGAAAGAGATGACCACCACCGTCGGTTGCACCAGTCAGAATAGATCTAATCACCACCAGGCCCTCCACGCCGCTGCCGCCGATCCAAAGCTGATGGTGCATTGTCGTCGCTCGAACAAGGCAGGCCGCCATGCCCGCAGCCCTCGCCGCCTCTGACGCCACCGCGACACAGCCATTGCCATCGCCAGCACTGCCACCATAGCCGCCACTAGGACGTCGGCCAGCCAGCACACCGCCATAGTACAGATCTGGGCCATCATGAACTAGATCGGCACCGCCGCAGTCTAGATCGGGGTCACCCCTTGAGCCAGGGTGCCCCACGTTACCCTATCACCTGCCAGGGGAGGAGTGCCTCTACTGTCGTTGTTGCACGCACAAGCTATTCCTAGCACCGACCACCGGCAGCGACGGAGGGGAGGGAGAGGAAGGAGCGATGACCCGACGACTAGGGTTGGAGCCCATCAGTCTCCCGTGTGAGGGGGAGACGGAGGGGATGGGAGGGGATGGACTTAAAGGTGCTTATGAAATTGAATATTTGTTTGGAAAGTGTGAAAACTATGATGATGTTATTTACAGACCTGAAAGTTATGCTATACTTAAATATTTCTATGAGAATTATGAATATAATGCCGATATTTATGAGTTTACTGAGAAAGTCTCTGCTGTCCAAGAAGAGACTAATATTTTACAGGAATCTATGGAAGAAGAAATTGATGACTCTGTCAGCTCATTGGATGAAAAAGATGAGGAGGAGAGCGAAGAACAAAAGGAGGAAGAGCGGATTGATCACCCGTGCCCACATTCTAATGAGAGTAACTCTTCAAATCATACATTGTTTAATTTCCCTTCATGCTTACCGAAGGATGATTTCTATGATAACTGCTATGATCCCTTGGATTCTTTTAAAATATCCCTTTTTGATGAAATTGATGCTTGCTATGCTTGTGCACATGATGCCAATATGAATTATGATTATGGAGATGAACTTGCTATAGTTCCATATGTTAAGAATAAAATTGTTGCTATTGCACCCACACATGATAGTCTTATTATCTTTCTGAATTCTCCCAACTACACTATACGGGAGGGAGAAATCGAAGCCATCGTCATCACCAATGATCCTCTCATCGTGGGAGGATCAATCTTCATCAACATCTTCAACAACACCATCTCCTGTCAAACCCTAGTTAATCTATTGTATTCAATCTTTTCCTCAAAACCTCATATTGGTACTTGTAGGTTGCTAGTAGTGTTGATTACTCTTTGTAGTTGATGCTAGTTGGTTTACTTGGTGAAAGATCATATGTTTAGATCCATAATGATATTTATTACCCCTATGATCATGAACATGAACATGCTTTGTGAGTAGTTAATTTTGTTCCTGAGGACATGGGAGAAGTCTTGTTACAAGTAATCATCTAAATTTGGTATTCGTTTGATATTTTGGTGAGATGTATGTTGTCTTTCCTCTAGTGGTGTTATGTCAACATCGACTACATGACACTTCACCATGATTTGGGCCTAGGGGAATGCATTGGGAAGTAGTAAGTAGATGATGGGCTGACAGAGTGACAGAAGCTTAAACCCTAGTTTATGTGTTACTTCGTAAGGGGCTGATTTGGATCCACATGTTTAATGCTATGGTTAGATTTATCTTAATTTTTCTTTCATAGTTGTGGATGCTTCCAAGAGGGATTAATCATAAGTTGGAGGCTTGTCCCAGAAAGGACAACACCCAAGCACCGGTCCACCCAAATATCAAATTATCAAAGTAGCAAACGGGAATCATATGAGCATCATGAAAACTGACTTGACGATAATTCCATGTGTCCTCAGGAGCACTTTGCTTTATATAAGAGTTTTTCCATGCTTGTCCTTTGCTATAAAAAGGATTAGCCACCTTGCTGCACCTAAATTGCATTTGTTACTTGTTACCCGTTACAAATTATCTTACTACCAAACTATCTGTTACCGATAATTTTAGTGCTTGCAGAAAATACCTTGCTGAAAACCGCTTGTCATTTCCTTCTGCTCCTCGTTGGGTTCTACACTCTTAATTATCGAAAGGACTACGATTGATACCGTATACTTGTGGGTCATCAAGACTCTTTTCTGGCGCCGCTGCCGGGGAGTGAAGCGCCTGGTGAGTGGAATTTGGTAAGGAAAAAATTATATTACGTGCTGAAATTTACTCTCACTTGTCACCATGGAAAATAATCCTTTGAGGGGCTTGTTTGGGGCATCTTCACCTTGACCGGAAGCACAAAGAGTTGTCCCTCAACCTACTGCACCTACTGAAAATATTTAT
Organism: Triticum aestivum; assembly: GCF_018294505.1. Classification (NCBI taxonomy): domain Eukaryota; kingdom Viridiplantae; phylum Streptophyta; class Magnoliopsida; order Poales; family Poaceae; genus Triticum; species Triticum aestivum. The sequence continues at coordinate 237,675,353 of NC_057812.1, forward strand.
TATGAGATTCCTTTGGGTATGATAGAGAAACTGCTAGCTAATCCTTATGCAGGAGACGGAACATTACATCTTGGTATGCTCCTAATCTTTATGGATGGAATTTATGAATTATTTAAGCTTGCAAGTTTTCTTGGAGAGGAAGTCGAGAATAGGTATTCCCTTTACCTTTGAAGGGAAAGTCATTGACATGGTATAAGCTATGTGATGACATTGGAGCATGGGACTAGAATCAATTGAAATTGGAATTTCATCAAGAAAAACATATCCTATACATCTAGTTCATCGTGATCGGAATTATATATATATATATATATATATATATATAATTTTTGGCCTCGTGAAGGAGAAATTATCGCTCAAGCTTGGGAGAGGCTTAAGTCAATATTATATTCATGCCCCAATCATGAGCTCTCAAGAGGTATTATTATTCAGAATTTTTATGCTCGGCTTTCTCGTAATGATCAATCCATGCTCGATACTTCTTGTATCGGTCCTTTTATGAAGAAGACTATTGAATTCAGATGGGATCTTTTGGAAAGAATTAAATTCACCTCCGAAGATTGGGAGCTCGACGAAGGTAAGGAGTCAGGTATAAGACTCGAGTTTGATTATGTTAAATCTTTTATGGATACCGATGCTTTTCATGAATTTAGCACTAAATATGGACTTCACTCTAAGATAGTAGCTTCCTTTTGTGAATCCTTTGCTACTCATGTTGATCTCCCTAAGGATAAGTGGTTCAAATATCATTCTCTCATTGAATTAAAAATAGTGGAACCTACTACAGCTGAAGAGGAAACTGTTACATATAGTGCTAATCAAGTTGTTCCCACTTCTTATGTAGAGAAACCCCCTTTTCCCGTAAGGATAAAAGAACATGCTAAAGTTCCAATAGTGGTTAATAAAATTTATATAAGAACACCTATGCCCTCTGAACAAAATAAAGTTGAACCTAATTTTGATATGGTTAAAGACCTCTTGGTTGAAAATATGGATGGGCATGTTATCTATTTCTGCGAAGAAGCTACTGGAACTGCTGAACCCGATGAAAAGATAAAAATAGACCTATTGTTGGCATGCCTGTTTTCTCTGTTAAAATAGGATATCATTGTTATCATGGATTATGTGGTTTGGGTACTAGTGTTAGTGCTATCCTGTTTACTCTATATCAAGAAATTATGATGATATTTCTCCTCGTGAAATAGAGGATATTGATGTTACTATTAAGCTTGCTAATAGAGATACTATCACACCACTTGGGATTGTCTGAGATGTCGAAGTCTTGTGTGGGAAAATAAAATACCCTTATGATTTTCTAGTTCTTGGTTCTCCACAAGATGATTTTTCCCATTATATTTGGTAGACCTTTCCTGGATATGGTTAATGCTAAGATTGATTGCACTAAGGGAATAGTTACTGTGAATTTTGGTGATGTGTCTCATGAGTTTAATTTCTCCAAATTCCATATACAACCTTGTGATAAAGAATTACCTAGTAAGGATGAAATTATTGGTCTTGCTTCTATTGCCATGCCTCCTACTGATCCATTAGAACAATATTTGCTAGATCATGAAAATTACATGCATATGAATGAAAGAAACGAAATAGATGAGATATTATTTAAAAAAAATGCCTGTTTTGAAACAGAATTTTTCAGTTGAGACTCTTGGAGATCCTCTTCCACCCAAGGGTGATCATGTGTTTGAGCTTAAACAATTACCAGATCTTTGATATATGCTTATCTTGATGAAAAGAAGATATATCGTGTTATTATTAGTGCTAACCTTTCAGAGCATGAAGAAAAGAGATTGTTGAAAACTCTGAGGAAGCACTGTTCCGCTATTGGATATACTCTTGATGATCTTAAGGGCATTAGTCCCACTCTATGTCAGCACAAGATTAATATGGAACCTGATGCTAAGCCAGTTGTTGATCACCAGCGATGATTAAATCCTAAAATGAAGGAAGTGGTAAGGAATGAAATATTGAAGCTTCTAGAAGTAGGTATAATCGATCCTATAGCTGATAGTAGATGGGTAAATCTTGTCCATTGTGTCCCTAAGAAGGGAGGTATTACTATTGTCCCTAATGATAAAAATGAACTTATCCCAGAGAAAATTATTATAGGTTACAGGATGGTAATTGATTTTTAGCGAATTAAACAAAGCTACTAGGAAAGATCATTACCCCCTACCTTTCATTGATCAAATGCTAGAAATATTGTCAAAACATACACATTTTTTCTTTCTAGATGGATACTCTGTTTTTCCCAAATACATGTGTTACAAGAGCATCATGAAAAAACTACTTTACATGCCCTTTTGGTACTTTTGCTTATAGACGTATGCCTTTTGGTTTATGTAATGCACCGGCTACCTTTCAAAGATGTACGACTGCTATATTCTCTGACTTCTGTGAAAAGATTTTTGAGGTTTTCATGGATGATTTCTCTGTTTATGGAACCTCTTTTGATGGTTGCTTAAGCAACCTTGATCGAGTTTTGCAGAGATGTGAAGAAACTAATCTTGTCTTGAATTGGGAGAAGTGAGACTTATGGTTAATGAAGGTATTGTCTTGGGGCATAAAATCTCTAAAAGAGGTATTGAAGTTGATAAAGCTAAAGTTGATGCAATTGAGAAAATGCCTTGTTCGACAGATATCAAAGGTATATGAAGTTTCCTTGGTCATGCTGGTTTCTATAGGAGATTTATTAAAGACTTTTCTAAAATTTCTAGGTCTCTTACTAATCTCTTGCAAAAAGATGTTCCATTTGTTTTTTATGATGATTGTGTAGAAGCATTTGAAATACTTAAGAAAGCCTTAATCTCTGCACCTTTTGTTCGACCACCTAGAACCTACCCTTTGAAATTATGTGTGACGCTAGTGATTATGTTGTTGGTGTTGTTTTAGGTCAAAAAGTTGATAAGAAATTAAATTTTATCCATTATGCTAGCAAAACATGCTCAAAGAAATTATGCCACTAATGAAAATGAATTCCTAGCAGTTGTGTTCGCTTGTGATAAATTCATATCTTACATTGTTGATTCCAAAGTAATTGTTCACACCGATCGTGCTGCTATTAAGTACCTTATGGAAAAGAAAGATGCTAAACCTAGACTCATTAGGTGGGTTCTTTTTCTACAAGAATTTCATTTACATTTCATTGATAGGAAGGGAGCTAAGAACCCAGTAGCTGACAACTTGTCTAGGTTAGAAAATATTCTTGATGACCCACTACCTATTGACGATAGCTTTCCTAATGAACAACTAGTTGTCATAAACGCTACTTGCAATACTCCTTGTTATGCAGATTATGCTAATTATATTGTTGCTAAATTTATACCACCTAGTTTCACTTAACAAAAAAAGAAAAAGTTCTTCTTTGATTTAAGACATTACTTTTGGGATGACCCTTATCTTTATAAAGGAGTAGATGGTGTTATTAGACGTTGTATACCTGAGCATGAACAGGAACAAATCCTAGGTAAGTGTCACTCTGAGCCATATAGAGGACACCATGCGGGAGACTGAACGGCACATAAGGTATTACTCCCTTCGTTCCTTTATATAAGGTGTATTTGCTTTTTGATAAAATTCCAGAATGTAAGGTGCATTTCTTCTAATTCCTCATAATTCCCTTGTTAGCCCTCTAGAAAAAGGAAAGTATCTCTCTCCTGATTGTATATATCTCTCCTTGTAGCAAAAGAAGGAAACTATCTCTATGTTGATTGCATGTATCTCCTGGACTAACTGATTTACTTGCCACTAACCCAAAAATTCTCCAAGGGTAATTTTGTCCTAACACGTCTATAATTATGTGCCTTGGTCATCGTGCCCAAAATATTTTCGCGAGGTTTGGAGTCCCTAGATATTTAATGACAGACGGTGGTTCACATTTTATTCATGGTGCTTTCCTTAAATTGCTTGCTAAATATGATGTTAACCATAGAATTGCATCTCCTTATCACCCTCAGTCTAGTGGTCAAGTAGAATTAAGCAATAGGGAAATAAAGTTAATTTTGCAAAAGAGTGTCTATAAGTCTCAAAAGAATTTGTCTAAGAAACTTGATGATGCACTTTGCGCTTAGAGAACTGCTTATAAAAATTCTATGGGTATGTCCCCATACAAAATGGTTTATGGAAAAGCATGTCACCTACCTCTTGAATTAGAATATAAAGCTTATTAGGCAATTAAAGAACTCAACTATGATTTTAAACTTGCCGGTGAAAAGTGGTTATTTGACATTAGCTCACTTGATGAATGGATAACCCAAGCCTATGAGAATGCTAAACTATTCAAATAAAAAGTTAAAAGATGGCATGACAAAAGAATACAAAAGCGGGAATTTAATGTAGGGGAGCGAAAGATGTGAGCTCAGATGGAGATGATGCCCCCCTACCTCAACTAGGGGATATGCATGTGGAGTTCAAGAAGTCAAGCTTTCCAAACAGAGTAAACAAATCTAAGATCTAATTATCCTGTCCTATTTTCTACAAGAAAGCAAAGACACATTATGTAAAAGGGTGCTAAGGCTTGAGCAAGACAAAAATGATTTGAGGGAGGAAAATTTCATCCTCAAACGCAAGTTGGAGAAGCTTTCTGCCACATCACCAACTTCATCACCACCACCTCCGAAGAATGAGACTTGAGTACATAGTTATGGGCACTCCCCTTGGCTTGTGACAAGCTTGGGGGAGGTGCCCCGATATCGTATCATCATCACATCTTTATCATTATCGTTTATCTTAGTTCAGTCTTTTCGTTATATCATAATCTTGTAGAATAAGAGTTTTAGTACGATTTAGTCTTTGAGTTTTGCTTTGTGATCTATCTATGTAATCGACTGTGAAAGTTATATAATAAAGATTAGTTTTGGGTTAAGTGTTTTGCTTTCTTGAGCATGGAAAAGGGAAATAAAGAGAGAGTAAAAAAATAAAAGAGTATATAATAATCTCATGGGGAGTGATGACTTCACATACAAGAAGTATGATGCATAAAATTCGTTGAAGGTTGACAAACATAGCTTTGGTAATTGTTGCAATTAATAGGAAGTGATAAAGGAAGAGAGACTTCACTTGTAAATACACTATCTTGGACATCTTTTATGAGTATGAGCACTCATTAAAATATTATATGCTAATATGTTGATGTTAGACAAGGAAGACAACATAGTGGGTTATGTTTTCATATATCTGAATAGAAGTTATATTGTCACGGATCCTCCAACATGTGAAGCTTGTTTCTACCTCATGTTAGCCAAAAGTTCCACACCAAGTAGAGATACTACTTGTGCACCCAAAAATCCTTAAACCCAGTTTCATGCCATAAGAGTCCACTATATCTACCTATGGATTGAGTAAGATCCTTCAAGTAAGTTATCATCGGTGCAAGCGATAAAAATTGCTCTCTAAATATGTATGATTTTTTAGTGTGAGGAAAATAATCTTTATACGAAGTTGTGATGGGGAAGAAATAAAAGCGACGGTCTGGATAATAAAGTTTTCTATCACAAGCGGCAATATAATTTTGTGCATCCAAACAAAAGCGCATGACAACCTCTGCTTCCCTCTGCGAAGGGCCTATCTTTTATTTCAAGTACATACCTTTACACAAGAGTCATGGCGATATTCACCATTCCCTTTATTTCTAATTTTTCTTTTTGGCAAGCATCATGTGTTGGGGAAAGATCTAGACACACATATCCACTCGGATGTAGGGATCATGACTTATTACTTTTGACGTCACCCTTGAGGTAAATGGTTGGGAGGCAAAGTTATAATACCCTATTTTTCTATGTGTCTGACTGAAGCTTTGACCATAAGTATCGCATGAGTGTTAACAATGGTGAAAGATTAAATGATGGTTGAATATGTGAACTTGCCCAATAAAAGCTCTTACATAGACTCTTTCCGATATTATGATAAATTGCAATTGCATCAATGACTAAGACCATAGTTTGCTAGCTTTCAATGAAGTTTATGGTTCATACTTTACCTTGTGATGAATTATCACTTTAGCATGATCATTTATATGGCAATATATTGTTGTTATAATGATGATCATGATGCCCTCATGTCCATATTTTGTTTTATCGACACCTCTATATCTAAACATGTGGTCATGGCTATCGATTTCGGCTTTCACTTGAGGACAAGCAAGGTCTAAACTTGGGGGACTTGATACGTCCATTTTGCATCATGTTTTTATGATGATATTTATTGCATATTGGACTGCTATTACACTTTACGATACAATTCGTATGCCTTTTCTCTCTTATTTTGCAAGATTCACATGAAGAGGGAGAATGTCGGCAGCTGGAATAATGGACCACAAAGGAGAAAATCTGAGATACCTATTCTGCACAACTCCAAATGTCCTAAAAATTTATGGAGAAGTTTTTTGGAATATATAAAAAAATATTGCGCGAAGAAAGACCAGAAGGGGACACACCATGTGGCCACAAGCCTTGGGGGCGCCCTACCCCCCAGGGCCGCCCCCTGATCTTGTGGCCCCCTGTGCAGCTCCCGGTGCCCATCTTATGATATATGAAGCATTTTAACATAGAAAAATAAGAGGAGGGCTTTCGGGACGAAGCTCCGCCGTCTAGAGGCGGAACCTGGGCGGGAGCAATCTAAGGCTCCAGCGGAGCGATTCTGCCGAGGAAACTTCCCTCCAGGAGGGGGAAATCGAAGCCATCATCATCACCAATGATCCTCTCATCGTAGGAGGATCAATCTTCATCAACATCTTCAACAACACCATCTCCTCTCAAACCCTAGTTCATCTCTTGTATTGAATCTTTGCCTCAAAACCTCAGATTTGTACCTGTAGGTTGCTAGTAGTGTTGATTACTCTTTGTAGTTGATGATAGTTGGTTTACTTGGTGGAAGATCATATGTTTAGATCCCTAATGATATTTATTACCCCTCTGATCATGAACGTGAACATGCTTTGTGAGTAGTTACTTTTGTTCCTGAGGACATCGGAGAAGTCTTGTTATAAGTAATCATGTGAATTTGGTATTCCTTCAATATTTTGATGAGATGTATGTCGTCTTTCCTCTAATGGTGTTATGTGAATGTCAACTACATGACACTTCACCATGATTTGGGCCTAGAGGAAGGCATTGGGAAGTAGCAAGTAGATGGTGGGTTGCTAGAGTGACAGAAGGTTAAACCCTAGTTCATGTGTTGCTCCGTAAGGGGCTGATTTGGATCCACATGTTTAATGTTATGGTTAGATTTATCTTAATTCTTCTTCAATAGTTGCAGATGCTTGCGAGAGGGGTTAATCATAAGCGGGAGGCTTGTCCAAGTAGGGACAGCACCAAAGCACCAGTCCACCCACATATCAAATTACCAAAGTAGTGAACATGAATCATATGAGCATGATGAAAACTAACTTGATGATAATTCCCGTGTGTCCTTGGGAGCGCTTTGCTTTATATAAGAGTTTGTACAGGCTTTTCCTTTGCTATAAAAAGTATTGGGCCACCTTGCTGCACCTAAGTTACACTTTTTACTTGTTACCCGTTACGAATTATCTTACTACCAAACTATCTGTTATCGATAATTTCAGTGCTTGCAGAAAATACCTTGCTAAAAACCACTTGTCATTTCCTTTTGCTCCTCATTGGGTTCGACGCTCTTACTTATTGAAAGGACTACGATTGATCCCCTATACTTGTGGGTCATCATAAACTTTGCCAAGCCTTGGGCTCATTTATTCGGCTTTTGCTTGGAACATTCGAACAGGTTGAAGCTTTTGATTGAGGGCATTGATCTTTTGTCTGTCCCTTCATTAATTGTGCTTAGGCGAAAGCTGGTTCCCGACCAAGCCCCCGAGTGTGGAGCATGTCCTCACTCAGGACATTTTTGAACTAAGGCGAAACAGGTTCGCAGCCAAGCCCCCGAGTGTGGAGCGTGTCGTCACTCGGGACATTTTTGAACTGAGGCGAAACGGGTTTGCAACCAAGCTCCTGAGTGTGGAGCGTGTCCTCACTCGGGACATTTTTGAAGTTAGGCAAAATGGGTTCACAATGAAGCTCCCGAATGTGGAGCGTGTCCTCACACTACAAAAAAATACACTTCCGTGATGATACGTGTTTGTCACAGTAGGTCGCATTTTCTGTCATGCATGTACATGCATGACAAGTTTATGACAGAATCAAGATAGTCATACCTCTGCTGTCGTAGAAGTGTTCCATGACATTACCAAAATTATCATCACAGAAGTGTCCACTTCCATGATGATAAATCGCGTGTCACAGAAGTGCTTTCGTCAAGGGTGACCGACATGTGGCATCCACCATAACGATATGCCGTTAAGCTATCGGGTCGGGTTTTGGATCTGATATCCCGTTAACAGCCCCGACCAATGGGAAATTTCCACGTGTAAAATTCTTATTGGCCGGATGAAACACGTGTCAGCTCGTCAGTGGGTCAGATAGGCGCCTATGATACGTCGACACGTGGCACGGCCCAACAGAGGCCCATTCCTGTGAAAAGGCCGGCCCGTTTGACTTGGTCAAAAGGTGGCGGGCTGGCCCATGTAAAGCCTGTTAACGGCCTATTCGCATATAGCCCATTTACAGCTCGCTAACACCCAAGGCCCGTTACGCCCTATCCGAATTAGGCCCAGTAGCGTCATCTGGGCCACCCAATATGATTCCAGTCCGTTTTCACTTCTGGCCCATGTATGGCCCATGACATCTTTCGGCCCATATGAGGCCCTATGTAACTCTTGGCCTATTAACGGCCCGTGGTGAAACTGGCCCGTAATGAACAGTGTATCACTTTACACCCATTAACGGCCCGTGGTGAAACTGGCCCGTAATGAACAGTGTATCACTTTATACCATTAACGGACCATTATTCCGTTGGGCCGTTTCCAGCCAATGTTATGTTTTGGCCTTCTTAGAGCCCATTTATTCTTGGGCTCATTTCCAGCATTCATTTACTTACGGCCGTTACTGTCATTTTCTGCTTGTGGGCCAAGTTCGGCCCGTGGTTACAGTCGGCCCGTTTGTGGTCCGTTAATACGTTGGGCCGTTTTCATAGCGTCATCAAATATGACCTATTAATGATGGCCCATTATGGTCAGCCCATGAACGGACGATTCCAACTCTAGCCCGTTTACGGCCATAATGCGGCCTGTTATTGGCCCATGTTTGGCCATCGATCATACTGCCCGTATGAGGCCCATTGATGATACGGCCCGTAGAAGGCCCATTGTTTCTATGGCCCGTAGAAGGCCCATTGTTTCTACGGCCCGTAGAAGGCCCATTGTTTCTACGGCCCGTAGAAGGCCCACTATTTCTACGGCCCGTAGAAGGCCCATTGTTTCTACGGCCCATAGAAGGCCCACTGTTTCTACGGCCCGTAGGAGGCCAAGTGTCACAACAGTAAATATTAGCCCATGGTTATTGTGGCCTAGTTTTAAAAAATAGGTTGTTGCAGCCACTAGCAAACCGCGGAAAAAGAACTGCAATGACTAGAAGCAAACAAATAAACAAGACAACAAGGAAATAAAATAAGCAAGCAACTTACGCTAGGCTATCATGGCTATCACACATATTACATCCACTGGGCATCAAAGTTCGCCACCAGTGCAAATAAACGGGCCGACAAAAGAATATACAAAAATGAGAGCACTTCAGAAGGCACTAGGCCTGGCCAGGTCGCCCCCCCCCCCCCAACAGCTGAAGAAGCTGAGTAGACCTCAGTTGTGTCAACGATAGATGCATCAACACTAGATTTAAGGCATGATGGTGCGCACGGCAGTCCTCTAACATCTTCATTGCATCTTTGACTTCAAGTCGGAGCTGAGATGAAGCAAGCCTTTCCTCTTTAAGTTGAGACTGAAGAAGTCGAACTGATTGAGGCAGCGACTGCACGGAGGTTGTCTCACACCTACTGGTGAGTAGCTTCAACTCACTGTCTTCATCAAGATAGGACCTTGGGATCATCTTGCTGTCCACAAGATGGTTTGGCTCACTATCTTCCCTAAAGTTCTGCCTGGCGTAAGAGATACGAGTCTGAAAGAGAAACAAGGAGACACGTAACAGGTTTCACAATTATATAAGCAAATAAATGGATCTGTTCTGCATAAGGAACATGTTTTTACAACTACAATTTGAAACTGGTAGTTGTTGCAAACATCCAATCAGATGTAAACAGCAAAGCAAACAACAGTGGAGGAAATTATGCCTATCCAAATCTATACTAGAACAAAGTTTAAAGGCTTGAGAAGGATGAACTTACATTATATGTTAACACGGGCTAGACAAAGCCCTTCTCCATGTTGATGGAAGGATAATTCAATAAATTCCCCAAAGAAAATTCATTATAAGCGTTGCCATTATTCTACATTTTGCAAAGAGTAAATATAGATCAAATAATATTGGAAGAAACAGAGGATAATGAAGCTCAGGTGCAGACTGATGATACATAATCAAATAGCAATTAATTAAGTACAGTGTTACAAGGCAAAAGGGAGAGAGGTACTGACAAGCGCAATGCAGAGCCCATTATTGTTTTGAGTTCGTATGATCCTTTGAGCAAGGAGATTCATATGAAATTAGTTTTCATACAAGAGAGAAGGTAAGGCACAAGCAAAAATTTAGGAGTTCAAATTTTGAATTGATATCATAGACAGTACCAGACGCTGGGCTCCCAGCAGTTCTATGTAGCGACCCAACTCGGTAAGAGTCGAAGTCTCTGTGCTTACCATGCTAGTCCCTAGATTGACTTGCTAGCACACACAGTACTCGATGAAATAACAGAAATAACACACATCTCTTTATTACATTGATAGTCCAGGAGCAATACATTTATTACAAAATAGGGCATAAAGCCAATAAGCAAATATTGCGGAAGCAAAGAAGTAAATGAGTCCAACTCCACGAGCAAGGTTGAGTGTAGAACGTCAACCTATCGCACCTTAATCCTCGTCGGATATATCTGTAACGTGATAAGTTGCAGCCAAATGGGTCAGTACATCGAATGTACTGGCAAGTCACATCATAGTGTAATGGACCTACTTTTACATGTAGTTTGGCTAGTGGAAAGCTCTAAGTTTAGTTTTTTTTTGCATAAAGCTAGTTTTTCCCTATTAGAAAATATTGTTATTCTACTACTACACATTTGCATAGGATGAGTTGGCAAATCCAACTCCATCCGTCCCCAAGTTTCATTCAAACCCCAACTATTTAATTAAAGGTGAGGAGATCTCCCGGCATTTCCACTACTAGATGCTCAAGTTGTCCGTAACCGGGGACACGGCTAATCGATTAGGTTGAAAACTCTTCAGAGGTTGTGCACTTTTACCCACAAGACTCGACCACCTCCATGATCGGAAGATCGAGACATAGCCTTTCGAAAATGTTCCCCCTTAACCCACGGATAGGCCGGTACACCTATGTCATTCTACATCTGCTAGCCCATCTCGGAAGGGGGCACACTAACTACTCAACTAAGCCAAAGCCCATATTGTCCTGTGGCTGCACACGTAAGCTTCTAGACATGGGAATATGATTGATCTCTTTGAGCCTGAGCGGACGGTCCACTAGTGGTGCACCACCATGGATTTCCCATGCGTGCCCCACTGTACTTCGCCACCATTCCCACAAGTTTTCGCCCAGGTAGTTCATTATTTGACTTAGGTCTTATTTACTACATTGTCACTCATCTCTCACAATGATCACTCCCCAATCCACGTCTACTTAGCATAGCAACATAAAGTAAAACGATGGTGACAAAGTTATATGGTTCCGACCTACCTCAATGAACTACTGGGTGAAAAGCAAAGTCATGCGGCACCAGTGTCCTAGCATGCAGTCCTACCGCAAAGAACTAAGTGCATAATAAACACATAGGTAATGAAACATGATCAAGATGCAACTTGCCTTGGTACTGCTGGTTGAATTCTAAAGACTGATAATATTCTGCTTCGCACTCCAGGCAATCTATCGCAAAGAAGATAAACAAACATAAGTAACATCCCAGAGACGAAAAGAACATGCATTGCAAAAAGTCTCGGAAAAACCAAATGAACATACAACACACTAAGCTACTACAGAAATACTCTAAGTGCAAAACAACATAGGCCTGTGGTTCAAAGAGTGATGTGAAATATAGTGCATACTATGCATACTAGTAAAAATATTTAAGGGCAGATTCTAGTGTGTGAAAATTATTGTGACAAAGGTCCAGGTGATAGGGCTTTGCTACGGTGACAGTATGCAAAAAGAATCAACTTAATCGGAGCTACGGTTTGGGAGATATGGCTATTTGAAGTTTGAATTCGAATATGAATAAATTCAAATTTGATTGTAACAAAAGTTTGCAAAAACTATGCTACTGGATAGATCTAAACAATACGAAGAATTTTCCGCTGGTTTCATCGAGTTTGGATCTACGGTTAAAAAGTTATGGCTAATCTAAGATCAGGGACTAATCTGCTATTTACAGGGACTAAATGGTGAAGAAAACTAGTGCAAATAGGTCCCTGGCCATGTGGCGGCTCCTGGCTGGCCGAGCAGCGTCCGCTGCGGAGACTATACGGCGAACGGCCGCCAAATAAGAAAAACAGCGGCGGCGGCTAACTAAATAAAAACTGACGCTCGGTTTAAATAAAACCGCACGGTCTAAAGGAAACCGACCGGTAGTTTTTAAAATAAAAACCGTGGTTAACCGTGTACCGGTTCAACAAAAAAAATAACTAACCTAATCTAATCTAGGCCGTTGGTGTCCGATCTAACGGGCGAGGGTGGGGCGGCGGCTTACAACGGGTGGTGGTGGCCGACAACGAGCAGAGGACGGCGGTGCGACATCGGGTGATGGCGGGACAGCGGCTACGGCAGTCCTCGGCGTCAGGGAAGAAGACGGGGAGGTGCGGCGCGGCTTGGGCATCCGGATGGTGGCGTCGAGGCTCCTCAGGGGCGTCGGGGTCGGCGAGGTGAAGGCAGCGGCGCTCCGTGGGCTCCGGCGAGGTCGGGCGTCGTCGGGGCGTCGTCTCCGGCGGGACCTAGGCGAGAAAAAATGTCAACAAGATGTGCGAGTTCACGGTGGCAAGATTGACGAAGGAACAAGGGCTCAGGGTGGTTTACTGGTAGTGGAATGCTCCGGCGAGGCCCGTTCGGCCGGCGAGATCCAAGCGGCGACTGCGGGCGGTAGGGGCGGCGTGGGAAGAAGCGGGACGGCGAGATTGACAGAGGGGAGCCCGGGGCATTTATAGGCGGGGGGAGGGCGTGCGGGTGCCGCGGATAAGTGTTATCCGTGAGGGCCTCGCCCGACGGTTGCGGGAGCACGGTGGCGAGCTCATCCGATCGGGGCAAGCAGGAGGTTGGGGAGATGAGGTGGAGCGGGGCCCACCAGTCAGTGGCGGCGGTAGCGAGCGAGGGCGGGCGCGGAGCGGTCGACCGGTGCGGGAGGTTTCGGGCGCTGGGGCGCTGGCCTTGGGCCAAATGGCCAAGTGGGCCGGTTGGGGCGCTCCTGGACCGAACCCAGTTTCAGTCCAGGCTGCGGTGAATGCGTGCGTGCGTTTTTTTTAAACACCTAACACTAAAGTGGCCCTAAATAATTCAAATGAATTAATAAAAACACCACAATAATTTCTAAAATAACTACGTATTATTTAGAGCCTAATGAACATTAACTTAAGCACAGAACATTTTGAAAATAATTTTCCTAATGCTACTAATGCACTTTTTGCAAATAAAATAATTACCAAACAACTCCAAAACTTAAAGTAATATTCAAAATAAAATTTCCCACTCTTTTTATATTTTGAGGAAGTCATCTTATCCCCTCTCATTTGTTTTTCTCGGGTGGAAAAATATTATTTGAATAATTCAAAAACTCCAAAATGCAAAGAAATATGATATGCATTGAATGATTCTATTAACATCCGAATTTAATAAAAATTGGGATGTTACAAACCTACCCCCCTTAAGATGAATTTCGTCCTCGAGATTCCGGTTGGCCAGCAAAAAGGTGTGGATGGTCCTGTCCAAGATCTTCCTCTCATTCCCAAGTAGCTTCCTCCTCGGTGTGGTGACTCCACTGAACCTTGGAGAACTTGATGATCTTGGTACGAGTGATTCTTTCTGCAGTCTCAAGAATCTTAATAGGTTTCTCCTCATAAGTCAGATCATTCTCCAACTGAATTGCCTCGAGTGGCACTGTATCTCTCAGAGGAATGTCCGCCATCTCTGCATGACACTTCTTCAGCTGGGAAACATGAAACACATCATGAACTCCTGACAAAGCCTCTGGTAATTCCAACTGGTATGCAACCTCTCCTCTACGTTCCAGAACTTTGTATGGTCCCACAAATCATGGTGCTAACTTCCCTTTGACTCCAAATCTTTTAATACCTCGAAGTGGAGACACTCGAAGATATGATCTATCTCCCACTTCATAGATCACTTCCTTGCGTTTAGCATCGGCATAACTTTTCTGCCTTGACTGGGCTATCCTAAGTCTGTCATGAATCAATTTGACCTTCTCCTCAGAATCCCTGATCAAGTCAGGTCCAAACAACTTGCGATCTCCAACTCCATCCCACATCAAAGGTGTCCTGCATTTCCTTCCATACAATGCCTCGAAAGGGGCCATCTGCAAACTGGCTTGGTAGCTGTTGTTGTATGAGAACTCTGCGTAGGGTAAGTTATCATCCCAACTAGACCCATAGTCTAGCGCACACGCTCTCAACATGTCCTCTAGAATCTAATTGACTCTCTTTGTCTGCCCATCAGTATGTGGGTGGAAGGCTGTACTGAACTCTAGCCTGGTACCCAAAGTTTCATGTAACTGTTTCCAAAACTTTGAGGTAAACTGTGTTCCTCTATCTGATACGATGCTCCTTGGAACTCCATGCAGACATACGATCCTGGTCATATATATCTTTGCCAGCTTAGCACTTGTATAGGTGGTCTTCACTGGAATGAAGTGAGCAACCTTGGTCAAACGATCCACTATCACCCAAATGGAATCATAACCTGAACGGGTCCTGGGTAACCCCATGATAAAGTCCATACCAAGTTTATCCCATTTCCAATCAGGTATCGGCAACGGCTGAAGTAATCCTGCTGGTTTCTGATGTTCTGCCTTTACTCTCTGACATACATCACATATTGCCACATACTCGGCAATTTCTCGCTTCATACCGGCCCACCAAAAACTTTCCTTCAAGTCCAAATACATCTTGGTATTGCCTGGGTGTATCGAATATGGTGAGTCGTGAGCCTCCTGAAGAATCAACTTCCTGATCTCCGGGTCATTGGGTACACAAATCCGTTGCTCAAACCATATGGTTCCATGTTCATCCTCACGGAATCCTTCTGCTTTCCCTTTGCTCATCATTTCTTTGATCTCAGCAATACCTTGGTCCAACTTCTGGGCTTCTCTGATTCTTACCAACAAGGTGGACTGCACCTCGAGTGCGGCAACATAACCTCTTGGAACTATTTCCAATTGAAGGTCTCTAAGCTCATCACATAACTCCTGAGGTAAACCTCCTGCTGTAAGGGTATTAACATAACTCTTACGGCTCAAAGCATCTGCCACAACGTTGGCTTTTCCTGGATGATAATGCAGACTCATGTCATAATCCTTTATAAGTTCCAACCATCTCCTTTGCCTGAGATTCAACTCTTTCTGCGTGAAGATATACTTCAAACTCTTGTGATCCGTGTAAACATCACAACGATTCCCAATAAGATAGTGTCTCCATGTCTTGAGTGCATGCACTACAGCTGCCAACTCCAAATCATGCGTGGCATAGTTCAACTCATGAGGTCGAAGCTGTCGTGAAGCATAAGCTACAACTTTCCCCTCTTGCATAAGAACACCTCCAAGTCCCTGACGTGAAGCATCACAGTACACCTGAAAGTCCTTGTGTACGTCAGGCAGGACTAACACTGGGGCTGTAACCAAACGCTTCTTCAACTCTTGAAAGCTGGCTTCACACTCTTCCGTCCAAACGAACTTGGTGTCCTTTTTCAACAATGATGTCATGGGTCTGGCAATCTTGGAGAAATTTTCAATAAATCTCCGGTAATATCCTGCAAGCCCAAGAAAACTACGAATCTCGCCAACTGTGGTGGGTGCATTCCATTCCGTGACTGACTCTACCTTGGTAGGGTCCACTGCAATCCCTTCACCTGACACTACATGTCCAAGGAATCCGACTTCCTTCAGCCAAAACTCACACTTGCTGAACTTGGCATAAAGTTGATGTTCTCTGAGCTTCTCCAAAACTAAGCGCAGATGTTCAGCGTGTTCCTCCTCATTCTTGGAGTAAACCAATATGTCATCAATGAATACCACAACAAACTTATCCAGGAACTCCATGAATACTTTGTTCATCATGTTCATAAAATAGGCAGGGGCATTAGTCAAACCAAAGGACATGACTGTATACTCATAAAGCCCATACCTTGTGGTAAAAGCTGTCTTGGGTATATCCTTCTCACGAATCTTCAACTGGTGATAACCCGATCGAAGATCGATCTTGGAGAAAACACTAGCTCCTTCTAGCTGGTCAAACAAGTCATTGATCATCGGTAGGGGATACTTGTTCTTGATGGTCACCTCATTCAAAGAGCGGTAATCCACACACATTCTCAAGGTTCCATCCTTCTTCTCCACTAAAAGTACTGGGGCTCCCCAAGGTGATGAACTCGGGCGAATATACCCTTTCTCTAGTAACTCCTTAATCTGTTTCTTGACTTCCTCCAAATCATTAGCAGGCATTCGATACGGCCTCTTGGAGATAGGCCCTGTGCCTGGCAGCAACTCAATCAAAAACTCAATCTCCCGATCTGGCGGCATACCCGGTAACTCATCCGGAAATACATCGGGATAATCCTTCACCACTGGTACTTCTTCCTGGACAACTCCCGTAAGAGAGTTCACCTGAGTCCTCTTAGGCTTAAGCCTGGATACGTACTTGATCCTCTTCTTCTCCGGGGTGGTGAGAAAAATCGATCTACTAGCACAATCAATGTTTCCCTCATACTTGGACATCCAATCCATCCCTAGGATTACATCCAACCCTTGCGATTCTAGTATAATCATATCTGTGGGAAAAACATGTCCCCCTATGTTCAAAGGCAATTGGAAACATCCCTGACTAGCCATAGACTCGGCTCCTGGGGAACTCACTAGAATGGGTGCCTTAAGAGCTATGGTAGGCAACTTATGTTTATCCACAAATCCCCTTGATATGAATGAATGCGATGCACCAGTGTCAAAAAGAATGAGTGCTGGAAATGAATTAACCAAGAACTTACCAATCACTGCGTCAGGCTGCTCATAAACCTCTTCCACATTGACATGATTCACATGTCCCTTAGTGAAAGGATTGGGCTTCTTGCCTGCAGAATTCCCATTGCCATTTCCATTTCCATTCTGTGCCTCAGGGCACTCATTGGAGTAGTGACATGTCTTCTTGCACTTGAAGCAGGTGATGTGACTCAGGTCCTTCTTCATCGGTGTGGAAGAATTGAAATGCTGCTGATTGCCATTTCCTCCATTACCATTGCCCTGCTTGTGACCATGGTGGTTGTGTCCATTCCCTCCATGATGAATGTGGCCCCCATGGTTATGGTGATTCCCTCCAAACTTGCTAGTGCCTGATCCAGAACTCCCTGAGTACGAGCTGTAGCGAGGTTTCTGTTGAACTCCAGAGTTATACTTCCCGTGACCGTACTTCCTCTTAAGATTCTCCATCTGCTGGTGCTTGCCTTCAAGAATGATAGCCTTATCAACCAGCTCCTGATAGTCCGAAAATGTTGCCACAGTCAACTGAACTCCCAACTCATCGTTCAGTCCCTCCAGAAACTTCTCCTGCTTGGCTGCATCGGTGGCCACGTCCTCTGGGGTGTAACGGGCCAACTTACTGAACTCATCAACATACTGAGATACCGTGCGTCCTCCCTAGCGCAAGCTGCGGAACTCCTTCTTCTTCAGACTTATGGCTCCAGCTGAAACATGAGCAGGGCGGAACGCCCGTGGAACTGATCCCAAGTCACATTCTCCATGGGGTATGTGGTGGTGTAGTTCTCCCACCAAGCAGCTGCCGGTCCATCCAGCCGGTGGGCAGCAAACTTCACCTTCTCCGCATCATTGCATCCTGTCGTGGCCAGCTCCCTTCCTATCTTGCGGAGCCAGTCATCTGCGACGATCGGCTCCGTGCTGCTGGAGAACACGGGTGGGTTCAGCCTCAGAAAACGGGTAAGACTGTCAACCGGGGGTGGTGGCGGTGGGTTGTTGTTGTTGTTCTGGTTCTGGTTCTGGTTCTGAATGAGCATCTGCATAAGAGCATTCTGTTGCTGGATCAATTGCGTAAGCTCCGGCGGAAAGTTGAATCCGTGGTCACGTCTTGGAGGCATCTGATGGGTTTCAGAGTGGATGAGGAGTTAGAATAGAACAAGGCCTAGCGAGTAAAATCACACTACCCATATGCACATGATAGCAATGAAACTTCAAATCACTCCAATTCAATTTCAAACAAAGAGGTTCACATGAATAATCAAACCTAAGGTAAGCCATGTCACAAGATTTGACAAGGTCTTACAAATGAAATAAAACTAATCGGATAACGAAATCGAATTCCTGAACTCTCATGGTGGTATAAAATCTAACTCTCATGGTGGTATAAAATCTAACTCTCATCAGATGAGGACCAGTCAACCATGTCGACATCGGGTGTCCTTGCATCGCTCTCCGTGTCGTCATCTCCGAGCTCATCATTTTGGTCTCTCTCCTGGCTGACATAGGCACCATACGAGTGATCCTCCTGGATGTTTTCTCCCTCATCCAGCTTCTCCTCGGCCTCCTCGAGCTCAAGCTTCAGGTCGTCTATCTTCTCCTGCAGTGCGTCCAGCTCTCCTTCTTGCTGGATGCGAGCGTCCTGGAGCTCCTCCTCTAGCTCGGCCTTGCGGGTCATGAGGTTCTTGATGACGACCATGTTGTCGGACAGCTCCAGCTCCATCATACGAATGTGCTCCTCCATGTCCTGGATATGGGATGCTATCGTCTCGTCCTCCAGGGTACGCACCACATCTCCATCTGCGTCGCGGCGTCCGTACATCACGAAGGAGGTCCTCTTGAGGTCTTCGTCATACACCTCCCGAATGCGTCCGAGAGCAATGTGAGCAGCGATACCCCTGCCCAAGCCCCATGTTGCGGTATCCACATGGAAGTCAATGGGCTTGGTGCGGTTTCCGAGGATGCGTCCGGGGATATGAGCATCGATCCTCCAACGTGTCTCCTCGGGCAGGGTGGCTGTGAAGGTTCCAGTGAATGTGGGAAGCCCAATCTTCAGGTGCTTCATGATCTTCACCGGCTGCCTTCCAAAGGGCATGGTCTCATCGGGCTGCTCGAACTCAACAAGGGTGGACGACATCTACATTTTGAAAAAGAGAAGAAATTAGTATTGAAGCAGAGAAGGTACGAGACCAAAGGATATATATGGAAAATGAAAACTATAGTTTTTATCCTATGGCTTTTCTCCATTTCTATGGGTCGCGTCCTACAGTCAACGTGTGCTCTGATACCATCTTGTAGCGACCCGACTCGGTAAGAGTCGAAGTCTCTGTGCTTACCGTGCTAGTCCCTGGATCGACTTGCTAGCACACACACTACTCGATGAAATAACAGAAATAACACACATCTCTTTATTACATCGATAGTCCAGGAGCAATACATTTATTACAAAATAGGGCATAAAGCCAATAAGCAAATACTGCGGAAGCAAAGAAGTAAATGAGTCCAACTCCACGAGCAAGGTTGAGTGTAGAACATCGACCTATCGCACCTTAATCCTCGTCGGATATATCTGCAACGTGATAAGTTGCAGCCAAATGGGTCAGTACATTGAATGTACTGGCAAGTCACATCATAGTGTAATGAACCTACTTTTACATGCAGTTTGGCTGGTGGAAAGCTCTAAGTTTAGTTTTTTTGCATAAAGCTAGTTTTTCCCTATTAGAAAAGATTGTTATTCTACTACTACACATTTGCATAGGATGAGTTGGAAAATCCAACTCCATCCGTCCCCAAGTTTCATTTAAAACCCAACTGTTTAATTAAAGGTGAGGAGATCTCCCGGCATTTCCACTACTAGATGCTCAAGTTGTCCGTAACCGGGGACACGGCTAATCGATTAGGTTGAAAACTCTGCAGAGGTTGTGCACTTTTCCCCACAAGACTCGACCACCTCCATGATCGGAAGATCGAGACATAGCCTTTCGAAAATGTTCCCCCTTAACCCATGGATAGGCCGGTACACCTACATCATTCTACATCTGCTAGCCCATCCCGGAAGGGGTCACACTAACTACTCAACTAAGCCAGAGGCCATATTGGCTTGTGGCTGCACACGTAAGCTTCTAGACATGAGAATACGATTGATCTCTTTGAGCCTGAGCGGACGGTCCACTAGTGGTGCACCACCATGGATTTCCCAGGCGTGCCCCACTGTACTGCGCCACCATTCCCACAAGTTTCCGCCCAGGTAGTTCATTATTTAACTTAGGTCTTATTTACTACATTGTCACTCTTCTCTCACAATGATCACTCCCCAATCCACGTCTACTTAGCATAGCAACATAAAGTAAAACGATGGTGACAAAGTTATATGGTTCAGACCTACCTCAATGAACTACTGGGTGAAAAGCAAAGTCATGTGGCACCAGTTTCCTACCATGCAGTCCTACCGCAAAGAACTAAGTGCATAATAAAAACATAGGTAATGAAACATGATCAAGATGCAACTTGCCTTGGTACTGCTGGTTGAATTCTAAAGACTGATAATATTCTGCTTCGCACTCCGGGCAATCTATCGCAAAGAAGATAAACAAACATAAGCAACAATCCAGAGACCAAAAGAACATGCATAGCAAAAAGTCTTGGAAAAACCAAATGAACATACAACACACTAAGCTACTACAGAAATACTCTAAGTGCAAAACAACATAGGCCTATGGTTCAAAGAGTGATGTGAATATAGTGCATACTATGCATACTAGTAAAAATATTTAAGGGCAGATTCTAGTGTGTGAAAATTATTGTGACAAAGGTCCAGGTGATAGGGCTTTGCTACGGTGACAGTATGCAAAAAGAATCATCTTAATCGGAGCTACGGTTTGGGAGATATGGCTATCTGAAGTTTGAATTCGAATCTGAATAAATTCAAATTTGAATCTAACAAAAGTTTGCAAAAACTATGCTACTGGATAGATCTAAACAATATGAAGAATTTGCCGTTGGTTTCATCGAGTTTGGATCTACGGTTAAAAAGTTATGGCTAATCTAAGATCAGGGACTAATCTGCTATTTACAGGGACTAAATGGTGAAGAAAACTACTGCAAACAGGTCCCTGGCCATGTGGAGGCTCCTGGCTGGCCAAGCAGTATCCGCTGCGGAGACTATACGGCGAACGGCTGCCAAATAAGAAAAACAGCGGCGGCGGCTAACTAAATAAAAACCGACGCTCTGTTTAAATAAAACCGCACGGTCTAAAGGAAACCGACCGGTAGTTTTTAAAATAAAAACCGCGGTTAACCACGTACCGGTTCAACTAAAAAACAACTAACCTAATCTAATCTAGGTCGTTGGTGTCCGATCTAACGGGCGAGGGTGGGGCGGCGGCTTACAGCGGGTGGTGGTGGCCGGCGACGAGCAGAGGACAGCGGCGCGACGTCAGGTGATGGCGGGGTAGTGGCTACGGTGGTCCTCGGTGTCGGGGAAGAAGACGGGGAGGTGCGGCGCGGCTTGGGCGTCCGAATGGTGGCGTTGGGGCTCCTCAGGGGCGTCGGGGTCGGTGAGGCGAAGGCGGCGGCGCTCCGTGGGCTCCGGCGAGGTCGGGCATCGTCGGGGCGTCGTCTCCGGCGGGACCTAGGCGAGAAAAAGATGTCAACAAGATGCGCGAGTTCATAGTGGCAAGATTGACGAAGGAACAAGGGCTCAGGGTGGTTTACTGGCAGCGGAATGCTCCGACGAGGTCCGTTCGGCCGGCGAGATCCAAGCGGCGACTGCGGGCAGTAGGGGCGGCGTGGGAAGAAGCGGGACGGTGAGATCGACAGAGGGGAGCCCGGGGCATTTATAGGCGGGGGGAGGGCGTGCGGGTGCCGTGGATAAGCGTTATCCACGAGGGCCTCGCCCGACGGTTGCGGGAGCGCGGCGGCGAGCTCATCCGAGCGGGGCAAGCGGGAGGTTGGGGGAGATAAGGTGGAGCGGGGCCCACCAGTCGGTGGCAGCGGCGGTAGCGAGCGAGGGCGGGCGCGGAGCGGTCGACCGGTGCGGGAGGTTTCGGGCGCTGGGGCGCTGGCCTTGGGCCAAATGGCCAACTGGGCCGGTTGGGGCGCTCCTGGGCCGAACCCAGTTTCGGTCCAGGCTGCGGTGAATGCGTGGGTGCGTTTTTTTTAAACACCGAACACTAAAGTGGCCCTAAATAATTCAAATGAATTAATAAAAACACCACAATAATTTCTAAAATAACTACGTAATATTTAGAGCCTAATGAACATTAACTTAAGCACAGAACATTTTGAAAATAATTTTCCTAATGCTACTAATGCACTTTTTGCAAATAAAATAATTACCAAACAACTCCAAAACTTAAAGTAATATTCAAAATAAAATTTCCCACTCTTTTTATATTTTGAGGAAGTCATCTTATCCCCTCTCATTTGTTTTTCTCGGGTGGAAAATTATTATTTGAAACTCCAAAATGCAAAGAAATATGATATGCATTGAATGATTCTATTAACATCCGAATTTAATAAAAATTGGGATGTTACATTCTAATAGGGGTTTGGCCACTGGAGTAGGGGTAAAGTGTGGTACAGTTGGGCCTGTGTTTTCTGTGGCTGCTGATCTATCTGATTTAACACGTATCACTACCTTTTCCAAATACCTAGTTTGTACTCCTTGAAGACCTGCACTCACCCTCTTCCTTTTGGACACCTATTACGAAAGAACAACATTTGACTAGAAAAACATAGTGTGGAGACACATGGAATAGGTACAGAAAATGGATAGGTATGGCATATACTCATATATGATGCTTAAACTAAGCAGATGGTGTAACAAAGTAGAAGTAATGCAAGAGGTTAGAAGCAAAATATGTGCGGCCAATACAACTTTGCAAAGTTAGAGCAAGCACCTTGATGGGTGAATAAGATAGGCCATCCTCCACCATGCCAAGTTTGTTAGGCAGTGGATCATTCCGCAATATTCCTCTCGTGCGCCCATTCTCATATTCATTTTGATAATGTTCAATATCTGACATGCATGAAAACATAAAAACAAGTGAGATTTTCTTTGTAATGCAGAAGTGATTCTAATCCAATACTGCATCCCTGTAAACCCCTTTGTGCTATCTCTGCAATTATTTTAAAAGATGCCATGCATGCTGTAATTTGTTGTGTGCATTAATATAATGTGGCCTACTAGTCAAAATATGAGAGCTCCAGAAGTGATGACACTTCGCAGATGATAGCTTCAACATATAGTAAAGAAGAACAAGTTGACCTGACCTGGCGGATTCAAAATATACTAAGGGAGAACAACTCGACCTGACCAGTCGACCACAAGAGAAGAGTATCATCTTAAAGAAGAGCAGAAGAGCAAGCAGATTGAAGATATTACAAGTCTTTTAATACAATGTCGGTTGGCCACCCATGATGAACCAGAGCGCACAGAGAAATACTATTCTTTCCGGTCTCTCTATATGTGGCTCACATGCATTTCGAAACTAAAGTAGGAACATTTAGCTAACCAATTAAACATCTCTTAGTTTTACTAATATCAGATATGAATTTGTACAACTAAGCTTGTTTAGCTCGATGGGTGGAGCAGTGCTATTACGATAGGAACCACGTAGGCTGATTGTGGTCATCATAAAATGGGGAAAACATAAGCATGATGAGTACAGTGTTGACCGTGGCAGTGGGATGGTAGATCTGAAGCTGCAAACCGCGCAAAGGGTAGTTAGCAACCGATGTTTTCTTTGAAATAACAACTAAGATTTGGTATGGACAAGAAAGTACGGTCAACAAGTGACAAAGAAATGCAATTATGATGTCTCTCTATATGTCGTGACATGCATTTGGAAACTAAAGTGGGACCTTTAGCTAACCAATTAAACGTGTCGGTTAACTAATATCAGTATCATATCACAATCATATTTGAACAACTAAGCTTTCGAATTATGAGTGTTGTGTTGTTTAGCTTGAAGGGTAGAGTAATGCTAGTACGACAGAAAGCACCTACGCAGATCATAGTAGAGTAGATAAAAGGGGAAAACCCTAAGCATCAAGAGAAAACTCGGGAAAGTGGAACTAGCTGGACCAGTGGGTGGCGCACATGCTTTTCGAAACGAATATAGGAACATTAGGTGACCAATTAAACGTTCTCTGTTTTAGTGATATGAGCATCATATCATATTAGTATTTCAACACGTAAGCTTTGGGTTGATGTCTTGAGGAGCAGTGCTAGCACGACACGAAGCACCTACGATGATGGTAGTGAATATAAAGGGGGAAACCATAAGCTTTACGAGTATAGTGCCCGTGCCATGGCGGATCTGAAGGTACAAACCGGACAAAGCTACTTCGCAACCAATGTTTGCTTTCAACTAGCCACTACGATTTGGTATGGACAAGAAAAGTACAGTAAACAAATTATGATCTATTTTCCGGGTGAGATCAATAACTTAAGCACATATGGAAGAGTACCACCTCTCTTGTGATGCCGTGTAGGCCTATGCTGATATGTTGAGGGTGCTGCGGGTGCGATGGCTGTCGGCGGCGGGGAAGAAGACTTTAGATGGCAGACGACCGGGTCGGGGGATATATCCTGTTGTCGTGGATGAGGCGGTCGTAGGAGCGGCAACGGCAAGGTGGACGACGGCGCCGATGAAGCGAGAGGAGGCGATGAAAGGATGCTGGTCCAGCGCCGTAGATGAGAGACGTCCATCTCTTGCAGTGGACGACGGGGTGGGGGTAGCGGCTCTGGAAAGGTGGAGGATGGGGTGGCCGATGGAGGAGGCTAGCCGCAGTGCGGAGGTTGTTGTGCCACCGACGGTGTATGAATGGGGAAATGGAGGGGAGGGGGATCTCAAACTTTGGGACGCGCTTCTCTGAAATGGGTGAAAGTTACGAACTTATCCCCCGTTTAAAATTTTGGACATCACGTCGGTTGGGGATAGGACGGTAATCTCGCATCTCCCAAATATTTGCCGGTAACTATTTCGGGCAAGGAGAGGGTGTTTTGCCGCCCACGGTTGGCGCCCACGGTGTATGAACGGGGCTGACAGGTAGGGCAGTTGTGTCACGTCTGATGGAAGTTACACATCTGCCCCTATTTAAAATATTAGCCTATATCGATTTCGGGCGAGGAGAGGGTGTTTTGCCGCCCATGGTTGGCGCCCACGGTGTATGAACAGTGCTGACAGGTAGGGCGGTTGTGTCACGTCTGATGGAAGTTACACATCTTCCCCTATTTAAAATATAAGCCTACATCGATTTCGGAGGAGGATAGTTTGTTTTGCCGCCCACCATGTATGAATGGGGAAATGGAGGAACAGACACATGTCTTTTGGACGAGCTTGAATCAAATGTGTTTTGCCACCCACGTTTGGCGTGCACTGTGTCTGAATGGCCTCAGAGGTCGTCGTGTCACGTCTAATTGAAGTTACTAGTCTACCCTATCGACAGCAGTCTAAATCCTGTCTTTAAGGATGTCAAGTGTCAGGGGTAGATAGTAATTTCCATCTCACAAACACTTGCTTCGAGCAGCCCACAAATTATAGTGGGTGTTTAGCCGCTTCGTTCAAAACTTGGGAGAATTAGTATTCACGTTTGCCCTGGGACCTAGCAAACTAGATTCAAATCCAATTTATATTCGATTACGAATATCCACAGATAATTATATGTTTTGTTATTTATTTCTTCAAAACAACAACAAATATTTATTCCACCTTTATATATGATTATGATTTAGAAATGCCGTGATCTTCGAATTCAGTAGGTTGGATACACTCTGAGTCAAATAGTTATTTCGTCCAATACAATATGCTCACACGACAAATTGTTCACCTTATGTCAATCATACAAGTTCTGAGGATTACCTCGCCTAAAAAATTCGGATCATTACAACACATGGACTCCATAGGGGGTCTTGCAACATAATCCATTCAGAGACATGACACAACATGCAAGTACAATAATCTAATGAAAATTTCAACTGGTATCTAAAGAAGAACCGGGATTATCTTGGGCTTCAGATAGCAAAAACAGTAGAACCTCCTCCGTCTTCAAATGCAACACTCTTACTTCCTCCAATTCTTGGGTTGCTTGCATAATGTGTGCCGCTAATTCCGTAATTTCCAGCCTCAAGATAAATATTACCTCATTCATGGCAGCCACACCATCTCTTTCTGCCTCTAGTAGAGCCTCAAGCACTATAATATATGTGCTCAGACTGCTCTCCGGCGGTGTTGCCTCTGAACTACTACCATCTGGTAACATGGATGGCGCACTGCTTCCACAAATAGATTCTCAGGTTGTACATTGTGTCCTAGTGTGAACGGCATCCTGAAAGGTTTCCGCTGGACATCAGTAAGAGATAGTTATCATATGATCCGGGCAGTAAGCTTACATGGTAAATGACGGACGAATTATTGCCGAGCATGGCAAACTATATTTAAATGGTTTGAAGCAGCATCAGCCGAAAATAAATTAAAATGGTAAGATGAAACTAGGGATGTAAGTGGCAAATAAACGAAATCCGCCAGTCCCATCTAGTTAGTTTTTGCTACCTCCCTAGTTCATTTTCCTCAAAAAAACAAAAACTCTTTTGAACTATCATACCACTAGTGGACTTTCATCGAGATTAAACCGGACCCAGTTGACATCCCTAGTTGAAAGGGAGTGTACAACCGCTATATTTAAGTTGCCAAGGCATCTAAGCAGTTGAAATAATCTGAGAAAGCACTTAATAGTGTGGCCTCATATAAACTACGAAGACAGTCTTGTGATGAAGTTGAGAGGAAAAGTTAAGGACTCAAATGAAATAGGCATGCATTTCTTTATGATAGTACAGCAGGCACTGCTGACATATTGGCCAACTCAGGTATAGCGTAACAACAAATAAGCATTCGAATCAAGCAATACAGCAAAGCAGACAACTAAACTATTTGTAATTCGGTAGGATTACACGTTGAGGGCACAAGCCAAGAAAGCAGCCCACTCACATTACATTTCACATGTACTAAAACACACTGGCTTACCATATGTTGCTGTGAAGCCTAGCTGCTGTTGCAATGTTCTTTGAAGATATCGTCAACACCCCGTGGTTGCAAATCTAGTTGTTGTAGTTTATTCTGCACCATCTATTTAGGTAAAATTAATTTTAATCGGATGCATTGGTCCGAATTGATCATCAATGGTTCATCTAAACTAATGAAAGAAGGGTGTGTGCATACACGACAATACTCCCTCCGATTCTTTTTACTTTGCGTATAACTTTTTCTCAGTTTTCTCGTATTAGTCTGCGTGTTGCCAATTCCTAGCGCTGGTTTCCTTTTGTGCCCCGCCCCATCCGCCTCTGCCCTAATTAATTGGCAAATTAGTCCAGAAAAATTAAACCAGTGCCCTCCTTGGTATGCGGGTCAAGAGTTATGCACAGAGTAAATAGAATCGGAGGGAGTATATCTGCTTCCCTCTATTTTTATGCTTGTTTGATGTGCCAGCCCCAAAAGAACAAATATTTTGCTTGATGGGGTTGGCAGATCCATAATTAATAGAAGCATCAAATTAGTCATGCAACTTGGGAAGATCAAGAACACACAAACAAGTAATGAACAGAGGCTCGGAGCAGTGATGTAATAGCTAGCATCAGAAAATGTAGGGTAAAACGAACAAAAAGCAGCGGAACCACATGCTAGTTTGCTGATGTGTAATTAAGCATAGAGAACATTAAGTAGTCTGATGGAACCAACAGGTGGCATCAGAACAAAACTAAAGCATATTAACTATATGTGCACTAGTATGTAATTTAGCACATGTAACATGTTCACTGCTAGAAGTATGGCCCTACAGGTGCAAGCAGAATAACGCGTCTCATGAAAAACTGAATGATGCCCTGAAGAAATTCAAAGGTGTGGTGCTTATGCTAGGAAAGTGAACATAGGAACCAGCCGTTGGATAATACTACCTGATTCTCGGCGGCGTATGGGTATCGTTGTCATACTTGATAGCTAAGGATCGTCAATGGTGCTCGTGTTGCGGTTGAGTTTGGGTCGGCTGTCGCCATCGCTGAAGCGGCTCCGGTGCTACGGTTGCGGCGCCTGTCGACATACAAGAAAGCTCATTTGTGGTAAGTGAACAGTTGCACGATAAAGAGAAAAACCGAAGGAGTACAAATCGAAATAACCTGATGAGGCTGCGGCATCGGTAAAGCAGGGCCGGTGGAGTTGAATATGGCATCCGTGGAGCGGGTCCGGTGCAGTGGACGAAGGCTTCAGCGGGCGCGTTGTACAGTGCTTTCGGTGAGGCGGATCTATTGCGGCGGACGATGGCTTGTATGAAGGGCCAGCGAAGGGGCGGACGAGGGAGTCAGTGAAGGGCCTACGCTGTGGTGGACGAGGGCGTTGGTTAAGCAGATCCGGTGCGGTGGACCATGATGGCGGTCAAGGAGATCTGGAGCGATGGACAAGCCAGTCGCTGAAGCGGCTCCGGTTAAGTGGTGAGTTGGCAGTTGGTGGTTCCAAGGTGAGGAAGGTAGATCCGGCGGGGTGTGAGGTCCACCGCTGCGGCGGAGGACCAGATTCGGCGGCTTCCCGTGGTTGGGGGGGTCGGGGAGGGGAAGGGGAGGGGCTCTAGGGAAGAATGTTGGGGGCAAAGAGGGGAAAACAATGGAGTTACCAAAGCAGCCCTTTTCCGTTCATGTGGCAGGGGTAAAACAGGAATATCGCAGGGCTAAACTTTTGGGCGCGTGATATTTCGATGTGAGCGAGAAGTTTGAAAGCCTTTGGCGCCTAAAATTATAAGTATTCTGCTCTCGTACGGCCGACTATGATATCATGGCCGACAATTTGTTTGTTTTGCACGCAAAAAAATGTGCAAGTTTTGAAAATCAATGTCTCCAACTCAAAACTTAGATTGTCCATTCAATTCAAATATGGATCATTGAGCTACTACAAGCAAATACCATCGTACGGTCCAATTCAAATGAAATTCCAAATGTGTTTATCCGAAATATGATGACAAAAGCAAAAATGTGTATGTGTATGAATGAAGTGGATGATTATAAAGTTTGAACATGCTCGTATGTGTATATCTCTAGGTTTGATATATGAATTTGAAATCACGAAATCCCGGCTTAAAAAATGTACCTCCGTTTAAATGAATTACAAAAGCTAATGATGGAGTCGAATTCCAAAATTCCAATCTTAGGTTTGTAATTCTGGTACATCAAGGTATATCATGCATGTTCAAAACACACGAGCACATTAACACCCCTCTCTCTTGTAAAGTCCGGACCCCAACATAGGTCTCTATCACTTTGTCTCTCGGGCATGCACACAAGTCTTCCCTCACTCTCTAGGTCTCCCGCTATCTCTCTTACCCAAGCACACGCACTGTGTAGAGTGTATATTTCCCATACACACAAAACGTTGCCCCCAAACGTCTATCTCCCTAGTTATGTGGTTCTCGCGCACTCACCTCACACAGCACCCCCACTACAAACAAGCACACTTTGTCTCCTTGTGCACCACTCTCCTCTTTCTATCTCTCCCACATGCGGACCCGCCCCAGCTCCTTCCCTGTATACATATATGTCGTGACTCTTTGCATAGCTCCCTAATGTATAATCATTCTCGATTTCACACATTGTTCTCTACACCATCTATTCTAGCTCTCTCATGAAGTCCCTATCACACACACGATGACTCGCTTCCCTTGCGTCTCCGTTCATAGGCCAATTTCGGACAACATCAACATTGTCTCCCTATCTATACGCCATTTATGGACACAAACGACCCCTCTCGCCCCCTCTCTTCCTCTCTCTCTCTCTCTCTCTCCGTCGCTAGCTCTCTCTTTCTCTCGCTCTCACACCCCTCTCCCACACACACACTTGATGTCTCTTCCAAATAGTCTGCTCCCCCCGCCCGCACCCGTGCTATCTCGCTACTACACATGTCACACCATTCCCCCTTCCCTTGTACTAGGTTTACATCATCAGTGGTCTCTCTACTCCACATACACTCTCTCCCTCTCACACACAAACGCGTGCACAAACACACAGACACGCACAAACACCCATTTACCTGGATCCTAATCTCTCCTCATGTCTGCATGTGTATCTCACACACTCACTCACTAATTATGTATATGTGTCTCCATGTTACACAACACAAAGCCCCATGTACATGTCTCTCTCTATCCTCCACACACATAGACACAAAGAATCTATTATCATTGCCCCAGTCTCTAACATATCACACATGCACACACACACACACTCTCTCTCTCTCTCTCGCAAACACGCTTATCGGTGTCAAAACCGGCGGATCTCGGGTAGGGGGTCCCGAACTGTGCGTCTAGGCGGATGGTAACAGGAGGCAGGGGACACGATGTTTTACCCAGGTTCGGGCCCTCTTGATGGAGGTAAAACCCTACGTCCTGCTTGATTTATTCTTGATGATATGAGTATTACAAGAGTTAATCTACCATGAGATCGGAGAGGCTAAACCATAGAAGCTAGCCTATGGTATGATTGTCTCTTGTCCTACAGACTAAACCCTCCGGTTTATATAGACACCGGAGGGGGCTAGGGTTACACAGTGTCGGTTACAATGGGAGGAGATCTACATATCCGTATTGCCAAGCTTGCCTTCCACGCCAAGGAAAGTCCCATCCGGACACAGGACGAAGTCTTCAATCTTGTATCTTCATAGTCCAATAGTCCGGCCAAAGGATAGAGTCCGAAGTCCGAAGACCCCCTAATCCCAGACTCCCTCAGTAGCCCCTGAACCAGGCTTCAATGACGATGAGTTTGGCGCGCAATGTTGTCTTCGGCATTGCAAGGCGGGTTCCTCCTCCGAATACACCACGGAAGAATTTGAATACAAGGATAGTGTCCGACCCTGCAAAATAAGTTCCACATACCACCATAGAGAGAATAATATTTCCACAAATCTAATCTGCTGGCATGTTTTGGCAACATGACATGCCCCGGTGATTATTCGAACCGTTTTTCTTCAACTAACTCCGCACATAACGCGAGGCA
The DNA here is from genome assembly GCF_018294505.1 of Triticum aestivum. NCBI lineage: Eukaryota > Viridiplantae > Streptophyta > Magnoliopsida > Poales > Poaceae > Triticum > Triticum aestivum. Next base: position 237,706,662 of record NC_057812.1, read on the forward strand.
GTTTCCTGACACATTTTGTCAAAGCAGAGATCGTATTCCCCTAATTATGGGATTCTCATCAATACGGTCGTGGGTAACCCAACCGTGCCTAGGACTCCTAGATTTTAGGCAAGTCCCAAACGGCCACTAGGAGGACGCTTGATATTCACCCTCTTTATAAAGCGACAAGGCTTTTACTTTTTTCCCTCCCGTGCTCAATCGAATCATTCCCCCGCCTCGAGTTCTAACACCCAAAGCCCAGGTCAGGTGCTTCGGACCTTCAATCATGTCCGGATCTAGCCTTCAAGGTCGGTGGATGCCCTCCTCCATTACGGAAGAGGTTATCAAGAAGTTGAGGGAGGCCAGATACCTGACCGTCGAGGTTTCGCATCGGCTGCCTACCCGAGGGCAGGTTGTCCCTACTCCCGAACCCAACGAGAACATTGTGTTCATCTCCCACTTCCTTCGAGGTCTAGGCCTCACTCTGGATCCCTTCATTAGGGGTTTGATGTTCTATTACGGGCTAGATTTCCACGATCTAGCCCCGGGCTCTTTTCTCCACATCTCGGCATTTATTGTTGTATGTGAGGCCTTCCTCCGCATTACCCCTCACTTCGGCCTGTGGCTCAAGACCTTTGTCCCTGCTTTCCGCTCGGGCCCTCCACCACAACTGATGTCATGGATTAGCAGAGGGCTGAGCTGGGGTCCAGCCAAGAACGTGCCTATATTGCAGAGCCGCATTCAAGATCTCTTCGAAGGAGATTTCAGTCTGGTTACGGTGGTGCAAGTCATGCTGGTTCGTCGAGTCCAGCCTTGCAAACGTCGGCCCCTCCGCATGTGGGAGTTCAAGCCAGAAGGACCACACACTATTCAGAATTTCCTCGGCTTGACGCACGAGGAGATGTATAAATCATTCTTCGGACCACAAATAGAGTCTCCGGATACTACCGAGGACGTGGGCCTGAGCAGCAACCGCACCGCCGACCAAGTAAGTAATCCTCTAGCCGAACACACCATCTTTCATTTATCATGACGTCATTTTGAGAAATCGCTCTTTGACCAGGACTGGCTAACAAAGGCGAAGATGATTCGGTGTTCGGCCCCCCTTCCTAAGGGTTTGGACAATCCGGTACTGGAAAAGATGCTTGAGCTAGCACCTTACTCGAAGCCCTCAAAGGAAGATTAAGGGGGGAATAATGAGGGCGAAAGCGGGCCCCCATCGCTACCAATTCCAACCGAGGGAATGAGTGCCTCCATGAAGGAGGATAACCAAGGGCAAGAATCTGACCTTCTCTCGCTTCGCGGAAGGAAGAGCACTGCCTCTGAAGATCCGGAAACCAAGGTTTCCAAATGGGAGAAGAAATCTCCACCAGAGGGTCCTGCCTTGGAGGGTGCTCTTGCCGCACAAAGTCCGCGCGGAGATCAGCCCTCTAACGAGCTGTAAGTAATCAAAATGTACTTTAATAGTGAAAATATACTACCTTACCTCTGAGGAAAATAACCGAAGCATTTATCTTGCAGTTCGGATCTTATCCCTTCTCAGTAGAGCTCGTCTTCGGGGGATCTTCTTCCAGAGATGATGGAGAGAAAAACGCCTCCCCGGGACTCCCCCGCTCAAGAAGCGGGCGACCTTGAAGTGTCGTCACGGAGGGCCTCACCGGATCAGGTGACGCCAGAAGATAATCTTATGGTCGCCCAAAGTCCCCAGTGTCCGGCTCTTGAAGAGAGCAACCAAAAGAATCCGACACCGTCTGTTATGCGGTCGGACGCACTGAGGGATCTGCTAGAGCAAGCGACTATCTCAGAAGAACACTGTACATTGATGGGTACGGTGATTGAAAGGATTTCGTCCGCCAAAAGCGGGTTGCATGAAGCCTTTATGAGTCTACTGACGGGTTTTGAGGTACGTGAAATGATATACATGTGTGATAGTACCGCACATTTTAGGTCTGCCCTGTGTAGATAGTAGCCCCTGAGACTCTGGTTGTCATCGAGAACGGCGGCAAACAGAGTTTCATAGTCCCAGGTAATAACCAAACCACCTTCATGTGCAGGTGGTTGAAGCTTCGGTGGCTAGCCGGACTTATGGGTTTGCCGAACTAAAGCGATAACTGGATGCGGCGGATGCCGACATCGAGCTTGTTAACAAGCGGCTCGACGAGGCACAGGGTAGGTGATTTTTCTGGTGAATGTCACATAGTAAGAGCAGCGTGATGCCAGTATCTTTAATATGTTGTGACTGCAGATGGAGCTGCCACCGTGGAGACCCTTCAGGCGGAGCTTGCCCAAGCCAAGGAGCAAGCAAGGAGTAATAGTGCGGCCGCTTTGAAGGCGGCCGAAGAGTTAAGAGCCAAGAAGGCCGCGCATAGCGAGACTAAAGAAAAATGGCCATGATGACTGTAAAGTTGAAAGACACTGCTGACCGCTGCCAGCTTCTTGAAGAAGAAAACCGGGCGAAGGCGATGGACCTGGAAAAGGCCACGATGGCGACCAAAGACACCCGCTCTGCAATGAGAGCGAGGAAGGAAGAGCTGCATGAAGCCGGGGATACTGTGGCTGGAAAGCCTTTTATGCTTCAGAGGAAGTTCGGAGATCCGCGGTATGCCCCTCTGGATTTGCTGTGGAGTTCGGCAGACACATATCTGGACTTGGCGGCGAGCGCTGTCGATGCGGCCGAATACTTCCGAGATTAGACGGATCATGAAGTGGACAAGCTGTTTTGGTCGCAATTCAACGTTCCAGAGCATCCACACCCATTGATTGATCAACTTGCCGAATGGGCCGAACTCAATAGATTGTCCGGACTCGCCATGCGGTCCATCGTAGATCATCTGTGGCCGCAAAGGCCGAAGCCGAACAGCTATTTCAGCTTGGTGCAGTAGTTCCTTGGTGCGGTGCCGCGTATTAATGCGATGAAGAGGTCGGCATGCATAGAAGGCTCGCGGATGGCCCTTGCCCGTGTCAAAGCATACTGGGCGGAGATGGATGCCACTACTGTTGCGGCACAGGGTTCGGCCATAGGCCGAGTGGCTGTCGAGCACTATTTCAAAGAAGTTCTCGAGGGTGCTCATTTGATAGAGGCCCAGTGCTTGAAGAATATTATGTTTGAGTGACATGTATTCCCATTGTAAAAACAATGTTTATGAAATTTATTAAGGCTGTATTTATACTTTTACCTGAAAGTAATATGATGCCTCCTGTGCGACCGTTTATGTATATATGTATATAACCTGAAAGATTGCAGTCGTCGGCTTCAACCCCCACGCATATAATGCGGAGGTGTTCATAGAAGACGCATGTTCGCACTTAATCCAACGTCTTGGTCCTATTAAGGAGGTGATAGCGCAGCGAACGAGGCAACCAGACTAAATGCTTTAACACTTTCACTTAGCCATAGGAGTTTGACGGTGGGGCTACTATATAGCCCCTGGTGGCTCCGCACTCTCCCAAATTCGGGGTGCGTACATGCCTGGCCAGGAAACGGCCCTTTGTTAAGGCGGAGGAATTCTAACATTCCGATAGGTCATCGAGTGGTTGACCAGTCTCATGCTATATCATGACAGTCAGTTTTCGGCTTTCTCTATTGAGGTGCTCGTCCAGATGAACCGGGGCACAATCACAATAGTTCTCTTGGTGCCGCCTTAGCCGATAGAGCGGAATGTAAGGCAGCAAAACACAAGAGCCAGGCAAACCCAACATTTGACCAAAGACATGATTCGGAGCTGATGCATATAAGGACAAACTCGCGACGCTGAACACTCCCTAAGGTATTCGGTCTTTATGGTGTAAACCGGGCCTAAACAGTGCCCTTTGTAAGAAGCCCCTGATGTCCAGGTACGTGCATTGTTCTGACATGGCCACATGCCAAGACGTCAGCATCCTTCTCAATGGTACTGAGAATCCGAGGGATGTGTATCAACAAGAGACAGTAAAAAAGGTTGACGCATGGTCTTAATCTAAAAATAATCCTTAGAACGGGTCCCTACTGCATGTCTGCGCCTGTGTCTCTGTTGTGCCGTATCCTGGACGGGTGTAGCACAATGGTCATTTGTAAAAGAGAGGAACTTAGGTGAAAAGTTGTCGTGCAAAAAGGTAGGTTTAAAGAAACCACGTACAATTCAAGATGAGTAAAAATTGCCACTTGTCTGCGCGCGTTGAGCCCCTTGTATTTGTAATAGGGGTGTGGCCATCAAACCTGTATGAAGTACATATAGCTGTGTCGGACTCGTCTAACCGTGTCCGTAGTCTTGACGACCTATCGAGCACTTTAGTTGGTGAGGCCGTTTTAGTGTGCGGCTGCCAAGGCAACCACACTCTCTTCGGCGCGCAGGGATCACTCAATATTTCCATTTACTGTAATGATGCCACATGGACCGGGCATCTTAAGCGTGAGGGAAGCGTAATGCGGTATTGCATTAAAGCGAGTGAAAGCTTCGCGTCCAAGTAGTGCTTGATAGCCACTTTGGAACGGAGCAATGTGGAAGGTCAAATTTTCACTATGGAAGTTATCGGGGAAGCCGAATATAACCTCTAGTAGCAGGGAGCCCGTGCAATGAGCCCCTGGGCCTGGCATTACTCCTTTGAAGGTAGTATTGCTGTGGCAAATTTTCGTTGGGTCTATCCCCAATTTGCGGATTGTGTCCTGATATATCAGGTTTAGACTGCTGCCACCGTCCATCAGGACTCATGTGAAGTGGTATCCATCAATTATTGGATCTAATACCAAGGCAGCCCATCCTGCGTGCCGGATACTTGCCGAGTAATCCTGATGAACGAAGGTGATCGGTTGAGATGGCCAGTGGTAAAACTCCGCGGTGATAGGCCCTTGGGCATATTTATCTGGGAGTGTCACTTTGTTTCTCCCCTTTATCACATGTAACACGTTTACTGTTTTGACTTCTGGTGGAAATTTCTTTTGTTCCCCAGTGCTTTGCTTGCGAGGCTCATCCTCGTCTTCGCTTGGTGTATCCTGCCCCTTGTGTTCGGCATTGAGCTTGCCGGACTGCTTGAAGACCCAACATTCTCTGTGGTAGGATTTGTAGGTTTATCGGGGGTGCTATGGATCTGACATTTTTGGTCCAGAATTTTGTTTAGGCTGTACAGTTCATCTCTGGCGCCTTTAGAGGACGGCTTTTGCTGACCTGGCTGAGAGCTTCTGAATCCGGCGTTTACCGCCGTGCTCTTCGGGATGTCTTCTTTATTCTGGCGCTTATTATTTTTGCTGCATCGTGATTTCCCGTTTCCATCTCTAACTTCGGATGTACTTGGGTCGCTGGTGCTTCATCGGGCTAGCCAGCTGTCCTCGTCCGCGCAAAAGTGGGTCATGAGGCTTGTTAATGCTGCCATTGTTCTCGGCTTTTCTTGGCCGAGGTGTCTGGCTAGCCATTCGTCTCGGACGCTGTGTTTAAAAGCTGCCAAGGCTTCGGCATCCGGACAGTCGACTATTTGGTTCATTTTAGTAAGAAACATGTTCCAAAGCTTTCGGGCTAACCCTCTGGGCTGTTGAGTTATATGACTTAAATCATCTGCATCCGGAGGTCGGACATAAGTCCCTTGAAAATTTGCCCGAAAAGCGTCTTCGAGCTCTTCCCAGCTTCCAATGGAGCTTTCGGGGAGGCTTTTAAGCCAGTGCCGAGCTGGCCCTTTGAGTTTGAGGGGGTAAGTACTTGATGGCATGGAGATCATCTCCTCGAGCCATATGGATATGGAGGATATAGTCCTCAATCCAGACCCCAAGGTCTATTCTTCCATCGTATGCCTCTATGTTTACGGGTTTGAATCCCTCTGGAAATTCGTGGTCCAGCACCTCATCGGTGAAACATAGGGGGTGTGCGGCACCCCTGTATCTGGGTGTACCGTGATGTTCGGATGTTTGTTGTGTTGCATCGTATGCTGGAGCGCGCTTGCGTGGTCCATAGATGGATCTGGTTGTGCCGTCCTTTTGATGTGAGCCTTCGCGTGGATCGCGTATTGGCTTATGTGCGGCGTTGTTTGCCGCTCTATGTTGGCCTTGAGGTCGTCTATGCGGCCAGATGGCCGTTTTAATTTTTGGTTGCGGGGGATCTAAGGCCTCCTCATCGAATTCACGTAGCAACTTCCACTTCGGGTAGCCCTTAGTGGGGCGATTACCGCCGTACTTCGTTGTTGTGTTGAGTACTTTACTCCATCTGATTCTGAGTGTGTCTTGCGCAACCTTCAGCCTTTGCTTCTGCATTTTTAGACTCCTCGCGGTGGCAACAAGCCTTTGACAGGCATTCTATTGCTCCGGGTGTCTGTCCAGTGTGATGTCGTCCGGACTATTATCTTTGACAGAGTCGGGTTGTTCGGTTTGATTCTCCGTGTTGCCATGGTCCGGAGATGGTTCACCCTGCTCTAACGCTTGCTCTATATGATCGTTGTTTCTGCCGAGGCAAGATTTGGAGCGGCGCTTACGCCGCCACTTTGACTGCTTCTCGAGGGGACAACCCTTTGTTGCGTCCTTCCGTTCCTCGTCGTTGTTTTCTTTTGGTGTGTCCACCATGTATACGTCATGTGATGAAGTGGGCGTCCAGTGCCCTGTGGGTAGTGGTTCCTGTTCGTCTCCTACATCGTCGTCCATACCGTCGATGTCTTCAGAGTCGAAGTCGAGCATGTCGGTTAAGTCATCGACAGTGGCTACTAAGTGGGTGGTGGGTGGGCGGCGAATTTCTTCGTCATCCGCATCCCAATCCTGCCGGACATAGTTCGGCCAGGACTCTCCTGACAAGGAGAGAGACTTTAATGAATTCAGTATGTCGCCGAAGGGCGAGTGCAGAAAGATATCCGCGGAGGTGAACTCCATGATTGGCGCCCAATCGGATTTGATGGGTGCAGGCGGTTTGGAGTCCGTGGCCAGGGAAGGATCCGACAGTTCGGCAACATGGCTCTCGTGAAGGGTAAGGTCGATATTCGGCTCGATCGCCATTGAGGATACGACCTCCGTGACGGGGTCTATCCACCCGTCCATGGATGGCACAACTGGCTCCGAATTGAGGCTCGGAGCGGCTGCTGGTGCGATCTCCTGAATACGGTCCGATGGTAGAGCTAAATTGTACTCATCGTGACCGCGTGGCGCACAAGGCAGGGGCTTGAATCCGTCGAAGATCAAGTCTCCGCGGATATCGGCCGTGTAATTTAAGCTTCCAAACCTGACTTGATGGCCAAGGGCGTAGCTTTCGATCTTCTCCAGATGGCTAAGCGAGTTGGCCCGCAGTGCGAAGCCGCCGAACACAAAGATCTATCCGGGGAGAAAAGTCTCACCTTGGACTGCATCGCTATTGATGATAGGAGCCATCAAGCCTAATGGCGACGACACAGAGGAACTCTCAATGAAAGCACCAATGTCGGTGTCAAAACCGGCGGATCTCGGGTAGGGGGTCCCGAACTGTGCGTCTAGGCGGATGGTAACAGGAGGCAGGGGACACGATGTTTTACCCAGGTTCGGGCCCTCTTAATAGAGGTAAAACCTTACGTCCTGCTTGATTTATTCTTGATGATATGAGTATTACAAGAGTTGATCTACCACGAGATCGGAGAGGCTAAACCCTAGAAGCTAGCCTATGGTATGATTATCTCTTGTCCTACGGACTAAACCCTCCGGTTTATATAGACACCGGAGGAGGCTAGGGTTACACAGAGTCGGTTACAATGGGAGGAGATCTACATATCCGTATTGCCAAGCTTGCCTTCCACGCCAAGGAAAGTCCCATCCGGACACAGGACGAAGTCTTCAATCTTGGATCTTCATAGTCCAACAGTCCGGCCAAAGGATAGAGTCCGGAGTCCGAAGACCCCCTGTCGGTGTCAAAACCGGCGGATCTCGGGTAGGGGGTCCCGAACTGTGCGTCTAGGCCGGATGGTAACAGGAGGCAGGGGACACGATGTTTTATCCAGGTTCGGGCCCTCTTGATGGAGGTAAAACCCTACGTCATGCTTGATTGATATTGATGATATGGGTGTTACAAGAGTAGATCTACCACGAGATCAAAGAGGCTAAACCCTAGAAGCTAGCCTATGGTATGATTGTTTTTTATGGTTGTTGTATATGTTCTATCGACTAGCCTGGCCTCGGTTTATATAATGCACCAGAGGCCTAGGATAACAAGAGTCCTAGCCGAATACGCTGGTGGGGAGGAGTCCTTGTCTTGATCACCAAGTCTTGTGGATTCTTCCATGTATGCGGTAGCTGTGCAAACTGGCCCATGAGTATACGGCCATGGGGGTCCTCGGCCCAATCTAACAGATCGGCAGACGACGTGGTGAGTACCCCCTAGTCCAGGACACCGTCAGTAGCCCCCTGAACCAGTCTTCAAGTTAGGGACGCTCCTCGATTCTTACGAACTATTCTTCATTTTTGGTTGTCGGTCTTGAAAACTGGTTCAACAAATCTTCTCATCTTCGTTCTTGAGGATCGCCAAAATGCATTCGACAATTTTATACGTCGGGTATCCGAGGAGCCCCTTTAAGCTTCCGGCCTTTATCAATGCCTTGTTATTTTTATGGCACACCTCGGGTTTTGAAGTTGTTCCCGGGAGGCAGTGTCCTCTTGCGTCCGAGCTCCAACGCCGGACTGCTTTTGAGGTATCTTTTGCAGCCGAGCACCAATGTCAGACTGCTTCCGAGCTCCAACGCTGAAATGTATCCGAGCTCCAACGCCGGACTGTGTCCAAGCTCCAACGCCAAAATGTATCCGAGCTCCAACGCCGGACTGTGTCCAAGCTCCAACGATGGACTATATCCAAGATGTCATAGATCATCTTGGTCCAACAGAGTTGAAGGAGTTTAGCTGAGCTTAATGCTGGAAACGCCCTCTATGGAGCTAGCCACTAGCGCCCGAGCTTTATGCCGGACTGCTTCCGAGGTGGTGCACCACCCCGACTATGGGTAAATTTTTTGTCAATATTTTTGATTGGTGCAATTTATTCTCTGCCGAGATATATAGCTAGTAGCCCTCAAGGTGTGTATCGGTCTAAAACCCGAGATGCACCTGAAGGATGACATAAGACCGCTGATCCCAGTAGCCGCTGAGACTCAGGTTGATTTGCAAAATCTGTCTGAGGATCAACTCCTAGCTCAGCAGAATACTTCAGGACACAAAAAGCGGTGTGCAAAGTCCTCGAGACTCAGGTTGGGTGCGGCCGACCAACCTGAGGATCATAATCTGCTCGAAAACTATATTGCACTTAAATTTTCTGCACTGGATTGCCAATGCAGTAGCCCCGAGACACTGGTCGGGTGGCAACACCAGATCAGGGGATCGATGTGCCCCTTTAATATTTGTAAATAATAAGCCCGAAGCCCAGTAGCCCCCGAGCCTTAATGCGGGCACGGGTGGCCGTATTAAGGATTGATATCCATAGTAAAATCACATATTATGTGTAATGACTCTTTTACGTCATTAATGCTCGGATCCGCATTGTACAAAACTTTGTTGACCGACCATCGGCTTCCACCTCCTCGGTCAATAGCCGAGGAGTGTTTGTCCTACTTTATAAAGCCTTTATGAGGGCAAAGATTTACAACAAACAAGACAATCTGGCCATATGGTTTTATAAACAAAGGTACACAGAGAGATATGTTATATTACTGTTTAACAGAAGAAATGTCTTCCAAAGAAAATAGACCCGCTATCGGTTCCTTTCTTTGGGTTGTCATGCTAAGCATGATCATGAAACCTCAGCTCCAATGTAAGAGCAAAATATCGAGGATTTAGTTTGGGAGGCCAGTTAATAGCCCCCGGTAGTGTTCGGCGACAGTCGAGGTCAAGCCGTAAACACTTCGGCCATTGTTATGAATGGCCCGTCATTTAACACCGTCATCGGATCGCTGACCAGTTTACGCTTATTGTGATAGTCAGTTTTCGGCTTTCTCCACTGAGGTGCTTAACCATGTGAGCTGGAAGCACAATCGCAGTTGTTCTCCCTTTCCACACCTAGCCGACCAAAGCGGAACGTAGGAGGCAAGCGCAGGAGCCAGGCAACCCAACTATTGACCGAAGACACAATTCGAAACCGATGCATATATAGCAATATCCGAGAATGTTTTTGCCGAATCTCTAAAGGTGTCCGGCGTTGCACTGCGAGACTTGTGCTGAAAACACACAAATAGTTTAAAAGTGCCATAAGCTTGGAAAACCAAAAAACGTCAGTAAAAACTTGACGTCCGAACAAGATCAAGTGTTCGGTGCCAATCCGAAAATTGGCCTTAGCAAAAGAAGTGATTCTGTCATGCTTTAACATGATACATCCTATCTCAAGACTTCAAGCGGGTCAGCCTACGGCTGCAGCCTCCTATCCCGAAGGTGGAGTGCTTCTCGTTAGACCAGTTTAGCGAACTAAACTCGAGCGGTCACTAGAGGGAAAATGGGTTATCTGGCTATTGACCACACACTCACGTCGAAAAAGGAGCGATAGAAAAAGACTTTGCAACGACCAAGAAGAAAACACATTTACTATAAAAATAGCTCATATAAATTTTAAGAGCCCCCAGGTGACTTGGGTAAAAGAATGATTGCATGTAACGAAGTACTTATATCATATCTATGTTCAACCGAACTTTAAACGCGTCTTAACCGACCGTCGGCTTCTCCCTCTTCGGTCAAGGACCGAAAAGTGTTATGTACTTCATCTGTCGAGAATATCGACAGTGTTTCCAATAACCAGGCAATCAGGCCATAAGGCTGTAACAGACAAAGCGCGCTCAGGGAACTTATGCTATATTACTGCGAAGTGTAAGAAGCATCTTCGAAGAAAATAGTACCCCCACCGATACCTTTCTTCGGTGCTCATTGTTATTATGAGACTTGTGCAATAGATTTTTTGTACTCATGAGTTCCGTTGTGTGCCGACCATCATTGAAAACTATAAGAGCGCTAGATTTCGGCTTCACCCAGTCTGAAGTCCGGCTCGGATGACCCGATCGTGACAATCGCAGAGGTGCTCCCTTTACTCCCTAGCCGAACAATCGGGAACGTAGGGGTAAACACAGGAGCGAGGCAACCCAGCTTGCAAATCGCTTAAGTCAATATGGTGCATATTGTGGCGTAATACATGAACAAGGAACGAAGTCGTACAAGTATAATCATATGTAAGAGGAAAAGCTTCATAAAGGAAGCCCCCAAATAAATGGGGTATTTGAATATGTGTGTCACAAACAAAGTTTGGACAAGGAAATTTTTTACAAGCAACTTTTTCCCAAAAAAGTATAATGCTTGGTCGAACCGAACACAAGTTAAAAATTGAAACTTTGAGCATGAAAGCAACTTAGCTGGTTAATGTGTTCGGCATTGATGACGCGGTCCGACCTTGATGCGGGACAAGGTTCCATCCCCCAAGCCGGTCCCGAGGTGGCGGAGCGGAGAGCTCGACACGCCGAAGGGGTGACATACCACGGTCAATGCAGACCGGTAGAGTGATGCCGAAGTCCCCGGATCATTTTCCTGTGCACAAAAAGTAGTACAAACCGGAGATAACAGTAATAATAATAATTAAAAAATCATTGCATAATAAATAATTTATGCAAAGTGAGTAATAAAAGAAATATGGCCTGGCGCCAAAGTCAATGTCGATGCAGGGCATCGGCGTGATGCGGTAAAGGCATGGCAAAGCCTGAATTCACAGGTCGGTCCGAGTTCCGGATGAGGCGTTCGCCGGACTATGTACGGAAACTGACCGAACCACCACGCGACCGTCGTTAATGCGGCCATCATTTGATAGACCTGTGTACAGATGATGGACAAACCAGAGTAATCATTCCTTGGGAAAAATAAACCCAAACAAGCAAAAAATACTAGGATTAATAGCACCTGGTTTATTTGTTGTAGCAATCCGAAGAAAGGTGATTCCCAAAATTGGGACTCGATCCGCACACCCATTTCCTGATGGGCGATAAAGCAACCTTATGGCAATGCTGGCAAAGGTTGGCTCGCCGAGGCAAAGCCCTCGGTCCAGGTAACGTGACGGAGTTGGTCAGCTAGTGACGCCGAAGTGTCCGGAGTAGGTTGATGAAGAGATGGCGAAGCCCCTGGTCCAGCCGAGATGTCGAAGCCTCGATGTCAGTCGATGAGTTGAAGTAGGTCGGCGTGATGGACACCAGCTGGAAGAAGCAATAGTGAGGCCCTGTCGATGCAGGTCATGACGTGGTCGATGCCGGTGCTACGTCTTGAGCTTGCGTTGGTTTTCCCTGAAGAGGAAGGGATGATGCAGCAGAGTAGCGTAAGTATTTCCCTCAGTTTTTGAGAACCAAGGTATCAATCCAGTAGGAGGCCACGCGCAAGTCCCTCGTACCTACACAACACAAAGAGCTCAACGCAACCAACACGATTAGGGGTTGTCAATCCCTTCACGGTCACTTACGGAAGTGAGATCCAATAGATAATATTTTTGGTATTTTTGATATAAAGATGCAAAGTGAAAAGTAAAAGGCAAAGTAAAAACAAAACAAGATTAAAGTGATGGAGATTGATATGATGAGAATAGAGCCGGGGGCCATAGGTTTCACTAGTGGCTTCTCTCGATAGCATAAGTTTTCTACGGTGGGTGAACAAATTACTGTTGAGCAATTGACAGAATTGAGCGTAGTTATGAGAATATCTAGGCATGATCATGTATATAGGCATCACGTCCGTGACAAGTAGATCGAAACGATTCTGCATCTACTACTATTACTCCACTCATCGACCGCTATCCAGCATGCATCTAGAGTATTAAGTTAAAAACAGAGTAACGCTTTAAGCAAGATGACATGATGTAGAGAGATAAATTCATGCAATATGAAATAAACCCCATCTTGTTATCCTCGATGGCAACGATACAATACGTGTCTTGCTGCCCCTTCTGTCACTGGGAAAGAACACCGCAAGATCGAACCCAAAGCTAAGCACTTCTCCCATGGCAAGAACTACCAATCTAGTTGGCCAAACCAAACGGATAATTCGAAGAGACTTGCAAAGATAACCAATCATACATAAAAGAATTCAGAGAAGATTCAAATATTGTTCATAGATAGACTTGATCATAAACCCACAATTCATCGGTCTCAACAAACACACCGCAAAAGAAGAAGATTACATCGAATAGATCTCCACAAGAGAGGGGGAGAACATTGTATTGAGATCCAAAAAGAGAGAAGAAGCCATCTAGCTACTAACTATGGACCCGAAGGTCTGAGGTAAACTACTCACACTTCATCGGAGGGGCTATGATGATGTAGAAGCCCTCCGTGATGACGGCCCTCTCCGCGGAGCTCCGGAACAGGCCCCAAGATGGGATCTCGTGGATACAGAAAGTTGCGGCGGTGGAATTAGGTTTTTGGCTCCTCTTCTGATCGTTTGGGGGTACGTGGGTATATATAGGAGGAAGGAGTACGTCGGTGGAGCACCGAGGGGCCCACGAGGCAGGGGGCGTGCCCTGTAGGGGGGGGGGCGCCCCTACCCTCGTGACCGCCTCCGGTACTTCTTGGAGTAGGGTCCAAGTCTCCTGGGTCTTATCCGAGAAGAAAATCACGTTCCAAAAAGGATTTTTTCTGTTTGGACTCCGTTTGATATTCTGTTTCTTCGAAACACTGAAATAGGCAAAAAACAGCAATTCTGGGTTGGGCCTCCGGTTAATAGGTTAGTCCCAAAAATAATATAAAAGTGGAAAATAAAGTCCAATATAGTCCAAAACAGTAGATAATATAGCATGGAGCAATCAAAAATTATAGATACGTTGGAGACGTATCAGGCATCCCCAAGCTTAATTCCTGCTCGTCCTCAAGTAGGTAAATGATAAAAAGAGAATTTTTGATGCGGAGTGCTACTTGGCATAATTTCAATGCAAAATTTCTTAATTGTGGTATGGATATTCATATTAGAAAGATTCAAGACAAAAGTTCATATTGATATAAAGAATAATAACACTTCAAGCATACTAATAAAGTAATTATGTCTTCTCAAAATAACATGGCCAAAGAAAGTTATCCCTACAAAATCATATAGTCTGGCTATGCTCTATCTTCACCACACAAAGTATTTAAATCATGCACAACCCCGATGATAAGTCAAGCAATTGTTTCATACTCTAAATTTTTCAAAACTTTTTCAATCTTCACGCAATACATGAGCGTGAGCCATGGACATAGCACTATGTGGAATAGAAGGGTGGTTATGGAGAAGACAAAAAGAGGGGAAGATAGTCTCACATCAACTAGGCGTATCAACGGGCTATGGAGAGGCCCATCAATAGATATCAATGTGAGTGAGTAGAGTTTGCCATGCAACGGATGCACTAGAGCTATAAGTATATGAAAGCTCATCAAAAGAAACTAAGTGGGTGTGCATCCAACTCGCTTGCTCACGAAGACCTAGGGCAATTTGAGGAAGCCCATCATTGGAATATACAAGCCAAGTTCTACAATGAAAAATTCCCACTAGTATATGTAGTGGCATAATGAGAGACTCTCTATCATGAAGATCATGGTGCTACTGTGAAGCACAAGTGTGGTAAAAGTATAGTAACACTGTCCCTTCTCTCTTTTTTCTCTCATTTTTTTTATTTGGGCCTTTTCTCTTCTTCTTTTTATGGCCTCTTTTTTTCGTTCGGAGTCTCATCCCGACTTATGGGGGAATCATAGTCTCCATCATCTTTCCTCACTTGGGACAATGCTCTAGAAAATGATGATCATCACACTTTTATTTTTCTTACAACTCAACAATTACAACTCGATACTTAGAACAAATATGACTCTATATGAATGCCTCCGGCGGTGTACCGGGATATGCAATGAATCAAGAGTGACATGTATGAAAGAATTATGAATGGTGGCTTTGCCACAAATACGATGTCAACTACATGATCATGCTAGCTATATGACAATGATGGAGCGTGTCATAATAAACGGAACGGTCGGAAGTTGCATGGCAATATATCTCGGAATTCCTATGGAAATGCCATGATAGGTAGGTATGGTGGCTGTTTTGAGGAAGGTATATGGTGGGTGTATGATACCGGCGAAAGGTGCGCGGTATTAGAGAGGCTAGCAATGGTGGAAGGATGGGAAAAAGTGCATATAATCCATGGACTCAACATTAGTCATAAAGAACTCATATACTTATTGCAAAAATCTAGAAGTTATCAAAGCAAAGTATTACGTGCATGCTCCTAGGGGGATAGATTGGTAGGAAAAGACCATCGCTCGTCCCCGACCGCCACTCATAAGGAAGACAATCAATAAATAGATTATGCTCCGACTTCATCACATAACGGTTCACCATACGTGCATGCTACGGGAATCACAAACTTTAACACAAGTATTCTTTAAATTCACAACTACTAAACTAGCATAACTCTAATATTATCACCTCCATATCTCAAAACAATTATCATGCTTCAATCTTCTCTTAGTATTCAACGCACTCAAAAGAAAATTTCACATATCTTGAATACCAAGCATATTTATATTAAGCAAATTACCATGCTATTAAGACTCTCAAAATAATTTAAGTGAAGCATGAGAGATCAATAGTTTCTTTAAAACAAACCACCATCGTGCTCTAAAAGATCTAAGTGAAGCACATAGAGCAAAATTATAACGCTCAAAAGAGATAAGTGAAGCACGTAGAGCAAAACTACATAGCTCAAAAGATATAAGTGAAGCACGTAGAGCAAAACTACATAGCTCAAAAGACATAAGTGAAGCACATAGAGTATTCTATCAAATTTTAATTCATAGACGACTCTCTCAAAAGGTGTGTACAGCAAGGATGATTGTGGCACCCTAACAAACAAAGACACAAATAATACAAGACGCTCCAAGCAAAACACATATCATGTTGGTGAATAAAAATATAGCTCCAAGTAAATTACCGATTGAAGTGGACGAAAGAGGGGATGCCTTCCGGGGCATCCCCAAGCTTTGACTTTTTGGTGTCCTTGGATTATCTTGGGGGTGCCATGGGCATCCCCAAGCTTAGGCTCTTGCCACTCCTTGTTCCATAATCCATCAAAAGAATTCACCCAAAACTTGAAAACTTCACAACACAAAACTCAATAGAAATCTCGTGAGCTCCGTTAGAGAAAGAAAAAAACATAAAACCACTTCAAGGTACTGTAATGAACTCATTCTTTATTTATTTTGGTGTTAAACCTACTGTATTCCAACTTCTCTATGGATTATAAACTATTTTACTAACCATAGATTCATCAAAATAAGCAAACAACACACGAAAAACAGAATCTGTCAAAAACAGAACAGTCTGTACTAATCTGTAACTAACGCAAACTTCTGGAACTCCAAAAAATCTACAAAAATTAGACGACCTAGATAATTTGTTTATTGATCAGCAGCAATTGGAATCAGTATTTTATCACGTTCTGATGATTTTTAGTAATTCGGGCACTGAACGCAAAGTTTCTGGAAATTACAGCAAGATCAAATAACTATCATCCAAGAAGATCCAATAGGTCTAGCTTGGCACAAACACTAAGTAAAACACAAAACCACATCCAAACAGAGGGTAGATGGGTTATTTATTCCCTAACAGAAGAAAAACACAAAAAACAAAAAAATTAAAATTGGGTTGCCTCCCAACAAGCGTTATCGTTTAACGCCCCTAGCTAGGCATAAAAGCGAGGATAGATCTAGGTATTGCCATCTTTGGAAGGCAATCCATAAGTGGCTCTCATGATGGTTTCATATGGCAATTTTATTTTCTTTCTTGGAAAGTGTTCCATGCCCTTTTTTAATGGAAATTGGAATCCAATATTCCCTTCCTTCATATCAATAATCGCACCAACCGTTCTAAGGAAAGGTCTACCAAGAATAATAGGGCAAGAAAGATTGCAATCTATATCAAGAACAATGAAATCTATGGGCAGATAATTCCTATTTGCAACAATAAGAACATCATTAATTCTTCCCATAGGTTTCTTAATAGTGGAATCCTTAAGATGCAAGTTTAGAGAGCAATCATCAAGATCGCGGAAATCTAGCAAATCACACAAAGTTTTGGGGATAGTGGAGACACTAGCACCCAAATCACACAAAGCATAAAACTCATGATCTTTAACTTTAATTTTGATAGTTGGTTCCCACTCATCATAGAGTTTTCTAGGGATAGAGACTTTCAACTCAAGTTTTTCTTCATAAGATTGCATCAAGGCATCAACAATATGTTCGGTGAAGGCTTTCTTTTGACCATAAGCATGCGGGGAATTTAGCACGGATTGCAACAAAGAAATACAATCAATCAAAGAGCAACTTTCATAATTAAATTCCTTGAAATCCAATATAGTGGGTTTAGCAACATCTAGATTTTTATTTCTTTCAATCCCACTTTCATTAATTTCATCATAAAGATCTAAATACTCCGAATTTTTAGAACGCCTTCTAGGTAAAGGAAGATCATATTCAGTTTCATCAAGGTTAATATTGCAAAAGAAAGATTTGATAGGGGACACATCAATAACTTTTAGATCTTCATCTTGATTTTCATAAGAATTAGAAGAACACGCTTTAATAAAGGCATCTTTGGAAGCACGCATCCTAGCGGTTCTTTCTTTACACTCATCAATTGAAATTCTCATGGCTTTTAGAGACTCATTAATATCATGCTTAGGTGGAATAGACCTAAGTTTCAAAGCATCAACATCAAGAGCAATTCTATCAACGTTCCTAGCCAAATCATCAATCTTAAGCAATTTTTCTTCAATCATAGCATTAAAATTCTTTTGCGAAGAAATAAATTCTTTAATATTAGATTCAAAATCAGAGGGCATCTTATTATAATTTCCATAAGAGTTGTTGTAGGAATTCCCATAATTATTAGAAGGATTACTAGGATAAGGCCTAGGATTAAAATTCCCTCTATAAGCGTTGTTACCAAAATTATTCCTACCAACAAAATTCACATCCATAGATTCATTGTTATTCTCAATCAAGGTAGACAAAGGCATGCCATTAGGATCAGAAGAAACACTCTTAGTAGCAAATAATTTCATAAGTTCATCCATCTTTCCACTCAAAACATTGATTTCTTCTATCGCATGCACTTTTTTATTAGAAGATCTTTCAGTATGCCATTGAGAATAATTAACCATAATATTATCTAGGAGTTTAGTAGCATCTCCTAAAGTGATTTCCATAAAAGTGCCTCCCGCGGCCGAATCTAAAAGATTGCTAGAAGCAAAATTCAATCCGGCATAAAATTTTTGTATAATCATCCACAAATTTAAACCATGAGTAGGGCGATTACGTGTCATTAATTTCATTCTCTCCCAATCTTGTGCAACATGTTCATGATCAAGTTGCTTAAAATTCATAATATCGTTTCTAAGAGAGATGATCTTAGCGGGAGGAAAATACTTAGAGATAAAAGCATCTTTGCACTTGTTCCAAGAATCAATATTATTTTTAGGCAAAGGGGAAGACCAAGCTTTAGCACGATCTCTAAGCGAAAAAGGAAATAGCTTCAATTTAACGACATCATTATCGACATCTTTTTTCTTTTGCATATCACATAAATCAACGAAGCTATTCAGATGAGTAGCGGCATTTTCACTAGGAAGGCCGGCGAATTGATCTTTCATAACAAGATTCAACAAAACATTATTGATTTCACAAGATTCAGTATTGGCAAGAGGAGCAATCGAAGTGCTAAGAAAATCATTATTGTTGGTATTGGTGAAGTCACATAATTTGGTAGTATCTTGAGCCATCGCGACAAACAAGCAATCCAACACACGAGCAAACAAAAGAAAAAGGGCAAAAAGAGGCAAATAGAGAGGGAGGATAGGTAGAGAGAGGGCAAATAAAACGGCAAGGGTGAAGTGGGGGAGAGGAGAACAAGAGGCAAATGGCAACTAATGTAATGCAGGAGATAGGGATTGTGATGGGTACTTGGTATGTTGACTTTTTGCGTAGACTCCCTAGTAACGGCGCCAGAAATCCTTCTTGCTACGTCTTGAGCTTGCGTTGGTTTTCCCCGAAGAGGAAGGGATGATGTAGCAGAGTAGCGTAAGTATTTCCCTCAGTTTTTGAGAACCAAGGTATCAATCCAGTAGGAGGCCACGCGCAAGTCCCTCGTACCTACACAACACAAAGAGCTCAACACAACCAACGCGATTAGGGTTTGTCAATCCCTTCACGGTCACTTACGGAAGTGAGATCCGATAGATACTATTTTTGGTATTTTTGATATAAAGATGCAAAGTGAAAAGTAAAAGGCAAAGTAAAAACAAAACAAGATTAAAGTGATGGAGATTGATATGATGAGAATAGACCCGGGGGCCATAGGTTTCACTAGTGGCTTCTCTCGAGAGCATAAGTTTTCTACGATGGGTGAACAAATTACTGTTGAGCAATTGACAGAATTGAGCATAGTTATGAGAATATCTAGGCATGATCATGTATATAGGCATCACGTCCGTGACAAGTAGATCGAAACGATTCTGCATCTACTACTATTACTCCACTCATCGACCGCTATCCAGCATGCATCTAGAGTATTAAGTTAAAAACAGAGTAACGCTTTAAGCAAGATGACATGATGTAGAGAGATAAATTCATGCAATATGAAATAAACCCCATCTTGTTATCCTCGATGGCAACGATACAATACGTGTCTTGCTGCCCCTTCTGTCACTGGGAAAGAACACCGCAAGATCGAACCCAAAGCTAAGCACTTCTCCCATGGCAAGAACTACCAATCTAGTTGGCCAAACCAAACGGATAATTCGAAGAGACTTGCAAAGATAACCAATCATACATAAAAGAATTCAGAGAAGATTCAAATATTGTTCACAGATAGACTTGATCATAAACCCACAATTCATCGGTCTCAACAAACACACCGCAAAAGAAGAAGATTACATCGAATAGATCTCCACGAGAGAGGGGGAGAACATTGTATTGAGATCCAAAAAGAGAGAAGAAGCCATCTAGCTACTAACTATGGACCCGAAGGTCTAAGGTAAAATACTCACACTTCATCGGAGGGCCTATGATGATGTAGAAACCCTCCGTGATGACGGCCCTCTCCGGCGGAGCTCCGAAACAGGCCCCAAGATGTGATCTCATGGATACAGAAAGTTGCGGCGGTGGAATTAGGTTTTTGGCTCCTCTTCTGATCGTTTGGGGGTACGTGGGTATATATAGGAGGAAGGAGTACGTCGGTGGAGCACCGAGGGGCCCACGAGGCAAGGGGCGCCCCCTACCCTCGTGACCGCCTCCGGTACTTCTTGGAGTATGGTCCAAGTCTCCTGGGTCTTATCCGAGAAGAAAATCACGTTCCAAAAAGGATTTTTTCTGTTTGGACTCCGTTTGATATTATGTTTTTTTCAAAACACTGAAATAGGCAAAAAAAAACAACAATTCTGGGCTGGGCCTCCGGTTAATAGGTTAGTCCCAAAAATAATATAAAAGTGGAAAATAAAGCCCAATATAGTCCAAAATAGTAGATAATATAGCATGGAGCAATCAAAAATTATAGATACGTTGGAGACGTATCAGCCGGCTTGATGAAGCGACCGTGCGGCGATGCCGGTATGCCCGCTCCGTGTAATCCATGGGGCGGCGATGTAGGTGATGATTTATTCTTCGTGATGCCAAACTCTTGTTCGGCTTGCTGAGATGATGATCGAAGGAATTGAGCTCGGCTCAATAAAGCGGCGACGTGTGTAGCGCAGGTCGGCAGCCGTGGAGCAATACTGCCGGACTGGTTTGACGCCAGTGTGATAGTGAAGATTACCTCGAAGGAGGCTTAAAATTTTATGGGTACGTGTTTAAAAACAATGCACAATACCATAGATGAAAAATCCTTAAAAAGGTTATCCAATATCACGTTCATAAAGAAACATGAATTCATGTCAGATCCGTATTCACGCAGAAAACAGATCCGAAAATTGGTCCACTCATCGGAAGTTTCCCGGAGTTTGAACTGTTGGATTGAGCTGAAATTTGGAGGGTGGTAGATATGGGATTTCCGCAGTAGATGAATGGTTGGATCTTCCAAAGGACCTCCGAGCTGGGCTCTGGAGACCACACCATATACTCGTCCAGATTCCCGTCCAGATTTGACAGGGCTCCGGTATATCGTAGATTGTCAGAGATTCCTCCATGGGAACTCGACGAAATTTTCCAGTGTTGTTGTAGACTCAATTCTGCACAATTCCACCAAAGAGATCGTCAAAGCGATGCTCTAAGAAGTGGTGGCAGCGGATACAAGTTTGTTGTTCCGAAAAACAGCACGATCGCCCGAGGTCAATGTTGACGTTGAGCCCCCGAGCTCCATGGCTGATTCCTCCATGATCTTGATAGAGATCGGAGTTGATGTTGATCAAGGCCCTTGTCCGAACATGACGATCGGATATGGAGCATGGTCCTCGGTCGAGCCAAGGGGACCAGTCGAGCCGGCGACGAAGATGCCAGCATCGCAGTTGACCTGCAGACGAGCCATGGATCCTTTTGCCGATCACACAATGAAACTCTCAATGAAAGCACCAATGTCGGTGTCAAAACCGGCGGATCTCGGGTAGGGGGCCCCGAACTGTGCGTCTAGGCTGGATGGTAACAGGAGGCAGGGGACACGATGTTTTACCCAGGTTTGGGCCCTCTTGATGGAGGTAAACCCTACGTCCTGCTTGATTGATATTGATGATATGGGTGTTACAAGAGTAGATCTACCACGAGATCAGAGAGGCTAAACCCTAGAAGCTAGCCGATGGTATGATTGTATGTTATGGTTGTTGTATATGTTCTATGGACTAGCCTCGCCTCGGTTTATATAATGCACCAGAGGCCTAGGATAACAAGAGTCCTAGCCGAATACGCCGGTGGGGAGGAGTCCTTGTCTTGATCACCAAGTCTTGTGGAATCTTCCATGTATGTGGCAGCTGTCCAAACTGGCCCATGAGTATACGGCCATGGGGTCCTCGGCTCAATCTAACAGATTGGCAGACGACATGGTGAGTACCCCCTAGTCCAGGACACCGTCAACCCCTAATCCCGGACTCCCTCAACGCTCAACCAGGGTTTCCCCGTGAATAACTTACCGTCTATTCATGAACAGTCATGGCAGTACGGCGAACACGAGACATGAAAAAGAATAAATCTACACGTGCTTAGACCACCTAGTATGACTACTAGGACTAGAGCAAGCCAAAAAGCGCGCCGCCGTCACCCCCTCCTTATCGGCGACGGGAAAATCTTCATTTTACACAGTCGAGAAGTCATTGTGCTGAGGCCCCACATGCCGAGGCATTGAATAGAATGTAGATGCTAGTTTACGGAAGCAAGTATCGATAATACATTTGTATCTCCATACTTATATTTCATCTCTTATAAAAAACCGAGTTGGTGATGATGGTACGTGTGCCATCTTGCAATATAAACAGTCCGATCTATATCTGACGGATGGAAATTAAACTAAAAGATACCCGCACCCCTCTCCACATTTGCAGACAAGGCCTTCCCTCGTTCATCCTTATCTCCAACAAACCTCATTGTTGAGCAATTAAGAAAGGAAGCCTCTGGAACAAACAGGCATGGTGGCCGCTGCCGGTTTCGTCAATCCCCATGCCTCCGCTCAGTTCGACCACCAACCACCACCACACCCCACTCCTCTTCACCTTATCTCATATTTCTCGAGGTATCATTAGTTTTTACACATGGGATTACTCTCACAAGGGTCAATCACAACAAGTGTTTTATAAAAAAATGCATCTTGATGTTCTGTGCAATGCACGGATCTTGCTAGTACTCCTACACAAGACGAAGTTGGTGATGCTGGTGTGCCTGCCATTCGTCGTTTCTGACCATTAGATCTACATCTAACGATTGTGAGGTAAGTTGTTGCCTTTTCTCACCAACATCCCACTTGTCTACCAATTTGCAGAAAACCCATAATTAGTATCTTAAAACCAAACACATCCCTCCCTGACCTCACCAAAACAACCCAAGGAATATATTCTAATTGAAACATAATATATCTCTAGTGACATATGTATATCAAAATTAGAGTGTTTTGTACCAAGTTTGTGAATAAGTATTATTCTAATTATGATTCATTGCAATGGACATGAACATTGCTAGTATTTCCAACCATGCATTTCTTTTCCTAGTATTCCATAGTTTCGAGTTTTCCATCAAGATATTAGTCACTCATGGTTGATATTTACTTTCAATCATGTACACATACGCACTCTGTAACTAGCCTTGCTTATTGGCTTCCAAAGCTTAACTTTCACTCCTACTTACAATATGTAGAGTATTTAACAAAAAACTACCACTTTCAACCAGCCCTAGGAGGAATCTATTGTACAAAAAATAGCAAAAACATACCCAAAAATTCTTAATCCACGCCAAAAACTACCTAGTACTCCTACTGATTAGGTTCGTTTCAACCCATTTATGACAGGGTGGGCCCACATGTCCATGCTGACGAGGCAGCTTGAACCAACACATTTTGTTTGACCATTGACATGAGGGACCCACATATGACCTTCTATCCTGTTATTCCCCCTCAAATCATTATTTTTCCTAAACATTACTTCAAACAGTACTGATGCGTGTTCGTCGGTGGCGCCGGTCATGAGCGAGTTGGCCGCCGCTCCGCCGGACGGGTCGGACGCCGCGCTGGCCTCCGCACGGGTTGGCAGGCTGGCCCGAGCATGACTCATGAGCGAGCAAGCCACCACGCTGGCCTTCGCTCGAGCCAGATGGCTGGCCTTAGGACGGCGCGCGCGAGCAAGCCGCTGCGCTGCCTTGCCAATCTAGCTAGCAAACCTTGCAGACAAGCAGCTGGACGGAGCTATCTTGGCTAGCTAGCGGCCGCGAGCGCCGGATGGAGCTAGCATCCGGGTTGCTGCAACATGGGCTCCGCACCGCCGGCGGTTTTGACCTCGCCTTCTGCCGGCGGCGGTAGCTGCGTCCCATGGCCGAGGATGACTAGGTGGACGGGCCGGAGGTTGGAGGTCACTCGAGGATTTTTGTTGGTAAGAGCATGTACAATGGTTGATAAGGTAGTCTTATCTTAAGTCTGCCACGTATGCAAGTGGTAGTAGTTTCTTGGCATTTTAGTGGTTTCTTGCATTATTAGAGCAAGTACAATAGAGCTGAGTCAGCGGGCTATAAGAAATAAACTACTACTACATGTTGGCTATAAGATGGGTTGTAGATGACATGGCACTGGCTTATAGCCAGCAGCTGGCTATACTATTAACCATGCTCTTAGGGGTTTCTTGTAAGGAACAATGTACGTACTACTAGCGACAAAAGGCGATTCTAGGTTGCTGTCAGGACCCCGATCCTAAGTCACACCGATCTAGCATGTAACACATCATATCACTTTGCGGCCTCACGCACGGTATTTCCACGGGTGCCACCTTACCTGGCCCGGGACCGTTTGCGCCTTTTGGCTCACGTATATGATAGTGTCGCTAGCATCCATATGACAGAGAACCCAGGCCGACATGGCTAGTCGTGAACCCAAAGCGACACTAACCCATGGGGACAGGCATACATGTATCACATCGAGCATGTCGGTCAGCAGCGTGTGAATCCGGGCTGTAGCACTGGGCTAACAGGACTCCGGGAACCCGGGCTGTAGCAGGCTAGGCAGGACTCCAGATGTCACCGTGTGACATTTCCCCGAAGGGACAGGGACAGGAACAAAGTGAAACACATGCCGGCCAGTCAAGTGTCCTGAGCAGTAGTGCTGGGCTAGCAGGACTCCGGTGAACCGGGCTGTAGCGGAATACTATCGCTCAGAAAGCACTAGACTACATTTCCCCATATGATAGGCTGCCAAGGATAAACAACTAGATTGTCGGATCCCACTCATAGCAAGCATTTCAATCATACACACAATATGCCCGATATGAGTACATACAACATGGCATCCCAACAAGACTCCACGACTCAAGTATTTATTCATTAGGCTCCGAGGAGCGAGATATTACAAACAAGGGTCTCATGACCCAACATTCAGAGCATACAAGTCAAAGCACATGCGGAAGCTTAACATGTCTGAGTACAGACATCTACAAATGAAAAAGGCTGAGTAGCCTGACTATCTACCAGATCCTGCCGAGGGCACAGGATCGTAGCTGAGGTAACAAGCTAAGCATCGAAGTCCACGTGGTTCTACTAGCGAGACTGAAGTCTCTCTGCAAAACATAGAATAAGCAAACATGAGTACAAATGTACCCAGCAAGACTTACATCAGAACTAACTACATATGCATCGGTATCAACAAAGGGGGTGGTGGAGTTTAACTGTAGCAAGCCAGCTTTGACTCGGTGGCTAACCTGAACTACGACTGCAAACAACTCTTTTGGGTGGCGCACACGAGTCCACATATTCACCATACCAATACACCACTATGGATCCGCTCCCATCTCCTTGCGAGAACGCCATCCATAGCACTCATGCTTATCTTGCGAGTTTTAGAGTATCCACTTCCACTTGTCTATGAACTATGCAAGGGGTCCAAGTTTCCATATCCGAGGAATCCGGCTATTCGAATAGATAATGATAACCCTGCAGGGGTGTACTTCTTCACACACGCTCTCGCCACTTATAGCCCTATACACGTCATGTACCTCGGCAACCTTCAAGCAGAAGCCGGGCGAGGGAGTCGGCCACGACCTGACTAACCAACAAGTCTCTTGTCCAGGTTTATCACCTATTCGGGTTCCATCCGCAAGGAGATCTGGCCGGGGTGTCGCTCACGGCCCCAAACGATGTGTGCAGGGTTCCCAAGCCCACTATCCGGGTGCCACTTGGTACACTGTGCCACTGTGCCTAGTCTGTCCCAAGCCCACCTGTACCAGGTACCACTTGGTAGACTACAAACACTACCTACAAACACCAGAAACTAGTTGCAACTCCTGGACAGAGATCGGGTTGATTAATAAGTCGAGAGGGGCACTTAAGCATTCCAATGTGTGGTAGTAACTGTTCATGGATCACAAACACAGAACTCAGTTCCTGAGGACGGCTACAATGAGACAACCCACCATGTACTCCTACATGGCCTCTCACCGCTACCTTTACCAAATCGTGTTCACACACTTAGCTCTCATCAGTAGGACATGTTCACCACATTCCGATTCATCCCCGATGAATCAGACATGACTCAACTCTAAGCAGTAGCAGGCATGACAAACAAGCATGAATGAGTAGGCACATCAGGGCTCAAACAACTCCTACTCATGCTAGTGGGTTTCATCTATTTACTGTGGCAATGACAGGTCATGCAGAGGAAAGGGTTCAACTACCGCAGCATGTAACAGTTGAATCGGTGTTACCCTAATGCAGTAAAAGAGAGCAGGAGCGAGAGAGGGGGATTGTATCAGAATGAACAAGGGGTTTTTGCTTGCCTGGCACTTCTGAAGATAATATAGCTCTTCATCGGTGTCATCGATCACATCGTCGGAAACATCGTCGACTGAGAGGGGACGGTTACCGGCAAACAGAGAAGGACACAATCAATGCAATGCAACAATATGATGCATGATCATGACATGGCAATATGCTGTGATTTGAGCTAATGCATCTAGCTATGATTTAAAAGAAGTTGGTTTGAGTACAAGATTCAAATTCCAACCCCATATATGATTATTTAAATGCCCTTTATTTGTTTTGTACAAAACAGAGGACAAACATTGTTCAAACATGCATGAAAATGGTACAGATGGATTCCTTGAATTTTTCTGATAATTTTTCATATATAACTTATTTCAATCTGACTTATAGATTATTTTCTATGATTTTTTGAAGTTTTGGACATTTTCTGAAAATAAATAAATCAAATAGATTTATTTAAAATCCAGAAAAGCATTACTGCGTCAGCCTGACGTCAGAATGACATCATCAGGTCAACAGCGTCAGCCCAGGTCAAACCTGACGCTGGGACCCACTGGTCAGTGACTAGCCTAATTAACAGAGACTGTTAGTGCTAATTAAATCCTAACTAAAAGTGTCAGTGGGGCATGGGCCCACATGTCAGTGGCGGTGAGGTGGTAATTAGGTGGGGGGGGGGGTTAATCCTGACGACAGACACGTCGGCAGTCGCCGGAGTTTCGCCGGCGGCGAGCAAAACGACAGCGGCGCGGCTCGGGAATGCGCTACGGGCGGTGGTTTGGCGCGCTGGGGGCACTAGGGAGGAGCTCTTGCTCCCGCGCATCCAGCGGAGGCAGCAGCAGGTCACGGGGTGCTCGGAGTCGACGACGGCGAGCTCCAAGGCGGCGGCCGGAGTTCGGGCAAGATGCGAGTGAGAGCTAGGGGGCACGGGAGGGCGAGCTGGGGCGTGCTGCGGGCTCGTGGGGAGGCACTGAGCGCAGTGGTGTGCTCGAGTGCGAGCTCCAGCAGTCGTAGCCATGGCGGCGACATGGCCGGCGGCGAAGAGCTCTCGGGCTCGTTACGAGCGGCGGCTAGAGAGGGAGGTAGAGTACGGGGAGAGGGGGAAACGATGGCGGAGCTCATAGTGCATCCGATGGAATCGTCAGAGAGCTCAGGGACGCGCTGGTGACGGCGAATCGACGACGGCGACGCTCGGTGCAGGAGGTTGAAGAAGATGTTGAGGGCGTCGCTTCGGGGCTCTCCTGGTGGCGTGAGTCGGTGAGGAGGTTGGCGACGAGGTGCAGGAGCTCGGGAACAGCTCGGGGCATCGTCAGGACGGCGGTGGTCGCGGCAAATTGCGTCGGCGACGACGAGCTCCCTCGGGCGCGTGCGGGAAGAGAGCAAAGGAGGGAGGGCGCTCGAGGGAGAGAGGGGAAAGTGACAGGGGACCGAGGAGGGTCGCGTGGCGATGCTAGAAGGGCCGAGGCGTCGCGGTGGAAGCAGGAGGTGGCCGGGCGTGCGCCGGCGCGCGGCGAGCACGCGCCCTGCGTCCGACTGGCACGAGGTGGAAGACGCCTCTGCCCCTAGTGGGATGGGCTGTCTTACCGGGCCGCTAGCTGGCCAGGTAAGTGGGCTGCCAGGTAAGTTCTGTTCTGTTTTAAATTTTTGTTCTGTTTTCTTTTATTGAATCATTTTGCCACTGATTCAAATTCAAAAGAATTTCAAAATAGTGACAAAACCCTTTGAGTAATTTTATGTTGCTAGATGGACTTTTCCAACAGCACATAAAACATTTCAAAAGTTAATTGAAAATATATCCCATATATTATGAATATAATTCCAAATTCAAATACAATAATGATTTAAATTCAGTGCCAAAATAATTCCTTAAAAATGTTCAATATTTTTGGTTTGGATATAAACCCTTTCCAAAATTATCAAACATTAATGAAGGCCATTTTGGTTTCACTAAATGCAAGCTTAAGGGTTCTTGCCCCTTTTTTTATTTAAGTTTTTGAGGCTTCCACTTTCCTCAATTCAAGTTCAGAAATTTAGACATGATGCAGGATGCTTATGAAACTAATTGCAATCAAATTCTAGGGCTGTGACAACTCACCCCCACTAAACAAGAATCTCGGCCCGAGATTCGAGACATGAGGTAAGAAGGAAGGGGGGGTCACAAAACTATCGCAGTCTTCTCGATCCAACTGCCCTTCCCGAGGATGTTGATTCATTGCATCACCTTGATCTCGACGTCTTGCTTTGAGAACTACATCCAACATGACAACGAGTAGAAAGGGAGAATTTAAGAGGAATCGACCTTCCTGAGGTTCGAGCAACTTAGGATCATCTTAATGATCACAAGAACAACTCATGGAATGAGACATAGTAACTTCTCTGGAGCTGAGAGGCAAAACACACATCGAGAGAGATGGAAGGTAATAGATGACAAGGGTTCAAATTGGTAGGCAACAATTCCACGCTGGGATAGGATGGTGCATGGTTTCAAGGTAGCGAGGAGATTGATTGCCATGATTCCACAACGGGGCACCTTAGGGGAGGTGACTCGTAAAATTATTACCTTAGGTGGCAAAAAGAATTACTTTTGATACAAAGATCATTGAAACTCTTTATACCAGCCTAAGGCAATCACATTCGATCATTGGAAGGGGTTCGAAAGAATGGCATACTCCGACTAGGATGGATGATGTGGACTACCTTGTTGAAGACAACGCAATGGATGATTTTTGCTTATCATCGGAAATGGATGGGGCCTATGGTAAGTCCACTTTTGAAGATGATCATGAACAACAACTACTGAGGTGCAAGCTGGGAACAAAATGCAAATGTTGGGAATGATTCTGGTAACTGGGGAAGAACTCAACAGTCGAGAGTGAGTCCACTGTTTGAAAAGGTTATAACATAACCTAGGAAACTGGAAGCAAATCCCAGTCAACGCCAACGGTAAAAACTAGTGCTTGTGCGTGCTCTCAAGAACTCGAGCATCTCCATATTCATTAAGGTTTTACCAATATCCGTGTCAAGGATCCTGGCAACACAACATACCACCATGATGAATGGTGATGGATGATGCGGATAAAAAGGAAGATAACACCTTCTCAGACTTCCCCTTAGCGAGGCTAAGGAAACAGAATCTGGATGATCGACCGAGAGACATTTAGCACTCCGCCTCTAATGTTCTCCTTGATGTGCTAGCTTAATCCATTCATAGATATGGTTTGATATCTAGAACATCAAGTAAAAGGTCGGACTTCGGAAGCTCAAGAATCCATAAGGAATAACTACGGAGGCAGATCCTGCGAGATCCTTATGGGGAGGTGACTAACTTCTTCAACCAGGATACTACAATAGTAGGCCTTCCGGTTAGGTGTGTTGGCCAACATCAACCTTGTCGGGACCTACACCATAGATTCTTGGAATAGTTCCAGCCATCATATCTGCCTGAGATTCAGATCTGGTTGATGTCAGGATATTCTAGACTCATCATGTCTAGAAATAAAAATGAAAGTTTGCAACACAATTCGACGAGATGACATTGCGAGATTCTCGGGAAATGAACTACGATAGCAAGCTCCAAAACATGAGCTGGTTCTGTTACAAACCTGTGAACATGCTATCCAAGACAAGCATGACCACGTAGTAGTCTTATGATAAAACACTACCGAGTTCAGGTGGGGAACCCTCATCGAGGATATCGAAGTCTTGTGCATTACCATGGATTAGCACTTAACTCCTTTTCCTAGAACCAATCAGTCAGTGGCTTGGTGTGCTAGGGATACGTATAGAATGAAGATGATCAGTCTATCAGACCATAGAATACTTCGCACGTACATGAATGACTTGGGACGATTCCAAAGGAAGCAAAAACAATCTTTCTCGAATTCACGGCGGCATCTTGCACCTAATGCACATGAAGTTGGAGAAAGTCACTTCTTACACCCAACATGTATTTCATGAACGGAACATGAAGATAATGCTTACAAAAGTTTCCAACACTAACTTAGATGTTCAACATGAACCATGGACAAGATGAAAATGTGGTCAATGGGCCTAACAACAATTCATCCAGGTTTCCATATAAATGGAAATCCATAATTATGTGAACTAGGTGATAGCATTGGTCAGACCCAAAAGATATAATGGTGTATGCTCGAGAAAACAACCACGATTAAGACAACATTACGACCATCTTTGGTTCTGACTTGACTTGATGATAGCCCATACTCAAGTCAAAGTTTTGACGAGACAATAGATCCAACAACTGATCACGAGGACCAATTGGTGAAGATGTCATCTTTCTTCAACACACACACAACACAAAGATATCCCTTCAGAAAGAACCAAATTTGGCAAGGCTTTTAATCTTCCAACTCTCCAAGTTGTTGTTTAGCTTAACCAACTAGCTCAGGGGTATCCAACACAGATTCTTGCAGAAGGGGTGGTTTATTGGAAAACCAACTTGATGATGAACTCAACATATCGGTCAGGGGACGACCTGGTGATACTTCCATGAAGATATCCGAAAAATCATGAACCAC
Organism: Triticum aestivum; assembly: GCF_018294505.1. Classification (NCBI taxonomy): domain Eukaryota; kingdom Viridiplantae; phylum Streptophyta; class Magnoliopsida; order Poales; family Poaceae; genus Triticum; species Triticum aestivum. The sequence continues at coordinate 237,737,534 of NC_057812.1, forward strand.
CGATATGTTACTAAGCTCGAGAAAAATCTTGCTTTTCAGGGCAAGACGATGTGATCAAGAGGGTGATGGATTGACACAATCCTATCTCACTAATCGAGGAGTGCACCAGGGAAAATGGACTAGGTCACATGATAAATCTTATGATGATGATTCAATAACCAACATGCTAAAAATGAAGTTATTGTCCTTAAACTACCCAGCAACGGAGTTGCTAGGAGTATTGATTTCGCACATCAAAGTACACTTGTCGGCACTCCGGTTACAATAACACGGAACCGAGGAGTGAACAATGATGGCAAGAAGTATCACTGCGTCAAGAATTCATAAGAGGTGGTGCAATTCTCATGACAATCATGACATAAGGAGGCAACACTCCAAGGCAGAACAGAACAAAAGCTGGATTGGCATTTCGATCTGCGGAATACAACTGCTTTGACCCAATCTTAGGAATGGATGAGGTACTGGAGTTTGTTTCTCCTAGTCATTCTGGAATAGAATGGCTTGACAGACCACAAGAGTAAAAGGCACCAATAAACACGAATGCACACATACTCTTGACTATCAACTGATAGGCTAAGGTCGGAATACAACTAAAGGGGGACAACTCAAGGAATGTATTAACTTTCTGAGTTGTGGATGCATAGGTTAGTATGTCAAACAAGTTCAACATATTTCTTCCGGATAACCCATGATAAGAGGTAGGTCTGGCAGAGTCACAATTATGAATGGAGAACTCCTCAGGAGTGCTCTAATGGTGATCTTTTGGTTCAAAGAACTTCTGCCTTAATGGTTCATGGTATTTGGAAGAAGGAAATACCATGGACCTCGAGGACTATCGCAAAGGTTACTAATATCCTAAAGGAACGAGCAAACACTATCAACATGAAGTAAGTAGGGTGAATCTCGGGTTCAAAAACCCACGAATAGAATACCTACTAACTAATAACAACACGGGATGATTTCGAGAACGATGGCCAGAATCATCACACTGGGAATACAAACCATTGCCAGATTACTAGGTGACTCCCTAAGACACCTAGGGTCATAATAATAGCTCCAACATATATGCCGAGGCAACACAGTACCTCAACTCACTGATTAGTGTGTTTATTCTGACCCAAAAGGACATCAGGAACGAAAAGAAGGGATTGCAAATGCATCAGACTATGTAGAGACCTGGGATGACTCGGACAGCATAACGGCCGTAAATGCTCAAAAAGATTTGAGACATCCTGCAAAATGGTGGCATAACCACTCAATACACAATATCAAGGTTCTGAGGCCAGCTATGAACATATGGAAGTAGTAGGAACTGAACTGAGGGTTGAACTCAACAATCCTAGGCAACTACGGTTTAGTAACACGTCATCCTGAGAGATAGAAGAGAAGCCTAGTTCTTAACCCCCGTAGAAGAGAAGAGGTTGACTCAGATCAGAAGGCCATGAGGTATAAGGAGTAAAAAGAGCCTTACATTCCCTTCCACAATCAATTCGCTTATATAACTAAAGCATTTCTAGACACGACTTTGACCAGAATGGCTTGGTAATCCTACAGGCAGTCAGGCTCTGATACCAAAGCTGTCAGGACCCCGATCCTAAGTCACACCGATCTAGCATGTAACACATCATATCACTTTGTGGCCTCACGCACGGTATTTCCACGGGTGCCACCTTACCTGGCCCGGGACCGTTTGCGTCTTTTGGCTCACGTATGTGATAGTGTCGCTAGCATCCATATGACAGAGAACCCAGGCCGACATGGCTAGTCGTGAACCCAAAGCGACACTAACCCATGGGGACAGGCATACATGTATCACATCGAGCATGTCGGTCAGCAGCTTGTGAATCCGGGCTGTAGCACTGGGCTAACAGGACTCCGGGAACCCGGGCTGTAGCAGGCTAGGCAGGACTCCGGATGTCACCGCGTGACATTTCCCCAAAGGGACAGACACAGGAACAAAGTGAAACACATGCCGGCCAGTCAAGTGTCCTGAGCAGTAGTGCTGGGCTAGCAGGACTCCGGTGGACCGGGCTGTAGCGGACTACTATCGCTCAGAAAGCACTAGACTACATTTCCCCATATGATAGGCTGCCAAGGATAAACAACTAGATTGTCGGATCCCACTCATAGTAAGCATTTCAATCATACACACAATATGCCCGATATGAGTACATACAACATGGCATCACAACAAGGCTCCACGACTCAAGTATTTATTCATTAGGCTCCGAGGAGCGAGATATTACAAACAAGGGTCTCATGACCCAACATTCAGAGCATACAAGTCAAAGCACATGCGGAAGCTTAACATGTCTAAGTACAGACGTCTACAAATGAAAAAGGCTGAGTAGCCTAACTATCTACCAGATCCTTCCGAGGGCATAGGATCGTAGCTGAGGTAACAAGCTAAGCGTCGAAGTCCACATGGTTCTATTAGCGAGACTGAAGTCTCTCTACAAAACATAGAATAAGCAAACATGAGTACAAATGTACCCAGCAAGACTTACATCAGAACTAACTACATATGCATCAGTATCAACAAAGGGGGTGGTGGAGTTTAACTGCAGCAAGCCAGCTTTGACTCGGTGGCTAACCTGAACTACGACTGCAAACAACTCTTTTGGGTGGCGCACACGAGTCCACATATTCACCATACCAATACACCACTATGGATCCGCTCCCGTCTCCCTGCGAGAATGCCATCCATAGCACTCATGCTTATCTTGCGAGTTTTAGAGTATCCACTTCCACTTGTCTATGAACTATGCAAGGGGTCCAAGTTTCCATATCCGAGGAATCCGGCTATTCGAATAGATAATGATAACCCTGCAGGGGTGTACTTCTTCACACACGCTCTCGCCACTTATAGCCCTGTACATGTCATGTACCTCGGCAACCTTCAAGCGGAAGCTGAAAGTGCAACTATCCCTAGGTGGTTTTGGTAATTCATAACAACATATAGCTCATTGAGCTAATGCTATTCCAAGATGATTATTTCAGGAAAGCTCAATGATTGGCATGGCATGGATGTGAAAGTGGAACCCTCAAAATGCTAAGGACAAAGGATTGGCTCAAGCTCAAAAGCTCAAGACTCTTCATTTTATATTTTAGTGATCCAAGATCACATTGAGTCTTTAGGAAAAGCCAATACTATCAAGGAGGGATGAGGTGTTGCTTAATGAGCCTCTTGCTTCATGTGCTTAGTGATATGCTCCAAAACCCTCAACTACTTTCCCATAGCCACATATGACCTAAACCCTAAGCCAAACTCGGTCCTACCGATTCCTCCTATCCGGCGCCACCGAGTTTCACTTGTCATTAGCCACTGCCAAACCCTAGCAATTCGATTCTACCGATAGGGATCTCGGTCTCACCGAGATGGGATTGCAAACTCTCTGTTTCCCTTTCGTAACTTTTCGGTCTCACCGAAAGAGCGAATCGGTCCCACCGAGATTGCAATGTAAACTCAGTGTTTCCCCTTTGTAACTTTTCGGTCTCACCGAGTTCTACTCGGTCTCATCGAAAGAGCAAATCGGTCCCACCGAGTTTGCCTGACCAACTCTCTGGTTAGCTAATTACCAAACTCGGTCTCATCGAGTTTGTGTAATTGGTCTCACCGAGATTACGTTATGCCCAAACCCTAACCATATCGGTCCTACTGAGTTACATGTCAGTCCCACCGAAAATCTCTAATGGTCACTAGGTTTACATTTTCGGTCCGACCGAGTTTATTGATTCGGTCTGACCGAGATTGGAAAACTGTGTAACGGTTGGATTTTGTGTGGAGGCTATATATATACCCCTCCACCTCCTCCTCATTCTGTGAGAGAGCCATCAGAACACACACACCATTCCAACTCATATGTTCTGAGAGAGAACCACCTACTCATGTGTTGAGACCAAGATATTCCATTCCTACCATATGAATCTTGATCTCTAGCCTTCCCAAGTTGCTTTCCACTCAAATCTTCTTTCCACCAAATCCAAATCCTATGAGAGAGAGTTGAGTGTTGGGGAGACTCTCATTTGAAGCACAAGAGCAAGGAGTTCATTACCTACACACCATTTGTTACTTCTTGGAGAGTGGTGTCTCCTAGATTGGCTAGGTGTCACTTGGGAGCCTCCGACAAGATTGTGGAGTTGAACCAAGGAGTTTGTAAGGGCAAGGAGATCGCCTACTTTGTGAAGATCTAGCGCTAGTGAGGCAAGTCCTGTGTGGGCGATGGCCATGGTGGGATAGACAAGGTTGCTTCTTCGTGGACCCTTTGTGGGTGGTTGCTTCTTCATGGACCCTTCGTGGGTGGAGCCCTGTGTGGACTCGCGCAACCATTACCCTTGGGTGGAGCCCTGTGTGGACTCGCGCAACCGTTACCCTTCGTGGGTTGAAGTCTCCATCAACGTGGATGTAGGATAGCACCACCTATCCGAACCACGGGAAAAACATCCGTGCCTCCAATTGCGCTTGAATTCTCCAAACCCTTCCCTTTACATTCTTGCAAGTTGCATGCTTTACTTTCCGCTGCCAATATACTCTTTGCATGCTTGCTTGAATTATGTGATGATTGCTTGACTTGTCCTAAATTAGCTAAAATCTGCCAAGAACTAAAATTGGGAAAAGGTTAAGTTTTTATTTAGTCAAGTAGTCTAATCACCCCCCTCTAGACATACTTTCGATCCTACAAGTGGTATCAGAGCTTTGGTCTCCATTTGCTTGATCTCCATAGCTTTTGGTGGTCATAGCCTTGGTTTCACAACCTAGGAGAGTATGGCGTCTAGCGAGGGAAATTATCACCGTAGAGGTCCTTACTTTGATGGTACTAATTTTGCTAGTTGGAAGCATAAAATGAAAATGCATATTCTTGGACATAACCCCACCGTTTGGGCTATTGTGTGTGTTGGTTTGCAAGGTGACTTCTTTGATGGGAGAGAACCAAACCGTGAAGCTACCGCGGATGAGTTGAAGATGTTGCAATACAATGCTCAAGCTTGTGATATTCTCTTCAACGGATTGTGCCCCGAAGAATTCAACAAAATCAGCCGTCTTGAGAATGCAAAGGAAATTTGGGACACTTTGATTGATATGCATGAAGGTACCGACTCCGTCAAGGAATCCAAGTTGGATGTGCTTCAAAGCCAACTTGACAAGTTCAAGATGAAGGATGGTGAAGGTGTCGCTGAAATGTACTCTAGGCTTGCTCTCATCACAAATGAGATTGCCGGCTTAGGAAGTGAAGAGATGACCGATAGATTCATCATCAAGAAGATCCTAAGAGCCTTGGATGGAAAATATGATACCGTGTGCACATTGATCCAAATGATGCCCAATTACAAAGATCTCAAGCCAACGGAGGTGACTGGAAGAATTGTTGCTCATGAGATGTCACTTAAGGATAAAGAGGAACTTCACAACAAATCAAGTGGTGCCTATAAAGCCTCATGTGAAGCCCCTACATCATCAAGTGAGAAACAAGACTTCAATGAAGAATTGAGCTTAATGGTGAAGAACTTCAACAAGTTCTACAAGAGTAGAAGCAAAGATAGAAGCTTCAAGTCAAGGTCCTACAATGACAAAAGATCTTCTAGTCGAGAGCGAAACTGCTACAATTGTGGAAGACCCGGACACTATTCCAATGAGTGTACGGCTCCCTACAAAAGAAGAGAAGATTCTCCAAGAAGAAGAAGCAAAGAATCACCACCAAAAGAGAGAAGGAGTAGAGATGATCGTTATGAACGAAGATACTCACGGAGAAGCAAGGATTCGGAAAGGAAGGAAAAATCATCAAGGAGCTACACAAGAAGAAGACATCAAGCTCATGTTGGTGAATGGGTATCCGGCTCCGACTCCGACAGCCATTCCGAGAGAAGTTATCACTCCGACTCCGAAGATACTCAAGATGAAGGTGTTGCCGGTCTAGCACTTGTGTCAACCAACTCCTACGACATATTTGACTCACCAAATGAAGGAATTGGAAGATGCTTCATGGCCAAAGGTCCTAAGGTAACACACCCCGAGTATGTTGATTTCAATAGTGATGAAGATGACTTGTTAGGTGATGATTTGCTTGTTGACAACTCTAGTGATGAATACTATGATGAAAGACCAATTAATCATGCTAATCAAGATAAAACCAATGATAAGGAGAAGATTGAGGCTCTAACTAAAGAACTAAAAACTCTTAAGTTAGCTCATGACACTATCTTCGAAGATCATCGAGAACTTTTAAGAGCTCATGAGAAATTACGCTTTGAAAAGCTCAATCTTGAGCAAGAGCATGAGTTCTTAAAGGCAATCAATGATGATCTCCGCAAGAAAAGTTCTTCTTACATTGCCAAGCGTTTACTCTTATCTACTTACATGCCTCAAGTCAAGTCTAGTAACAAGAAAGATTCTTCCTCTAGTAGTAACAATGATCATGCTAAATCCAATATTGTTGCTTCTAGTAGTTCTCTTGATTCCACTAATGATTCTCTTAGACAAGTTACACTTGAGCAATAAAATAGCTTATTGAAGGGAATTATAGAGAAAGGAGTGTACAAAAGCCTTGCCGGGAGTAAGCAATTCGAGGAAATTGTGCGCAAGCAAGGAATGCACCGAAAGAATCAAGGTGTTGGTTTTGAACGAAAGTTCAATGCCAATGGAGTTGAGTGGGAAGAAGATCAATACCCCAAGACAAAGTTTGTCCCTCAACAAGAGAAGTATGATGCTTCTTTCAAGGGGACACAAGCTCAAGATGATCTTCCACCACAAGACTACAAGCAAAAAGGCAAGGACAAGCTTCAAGAGGAAATTGATGCATTTGAAGAAGCTCCTAAGACCTTAGTCAAGTGGATTCCCAAGACTACTTCAAATTCCACTTCATCAAGTATGACTACAACTCCAAGGATTCCCATCAATATGATGTGGATCCAAAAGAAGAAGAACTAGAGAGTTCTTGAGGGTGACTCCGCCAACATACTTCACTCTTATCATTTTGGCAAGAACAAGTGCAATCAACTTCCACATCTTGCACTAGTTCAAGGAGTCACAAACCCTCTTGTTGGTAAGACAAGGGACAAGGTAACCTAAAAGTTTTCATGGACATCATCTTTTGTGTGCATCACTCTATGTCTATGGATATCCTTGTTTGTTCCTTGTGGGACTAACCCATGTAGGTATTGAAAGTGCAATTCACTCAAATGGATAGCTCCAAGAGATCTACATCAACATTGAGCATCCACATCTTCAATATCTACATGAAGTCATCATCGACAAAACCCAAGGTTAGTTCATCCCTCTTAGGGGGGATATCACATCTAGGGGGAGCTTTACTCTAAGACTTGAGCTAAAGCAACTCTAAAGATGTGAACAAAACAATGCTTTATGTAAAAGTGGTAACCCCACTTGAGCTTAAACGATGAGTATGACCTATGATCAAGTGCTCTCACTTGACTCCTAAGTCAATATACTCATATATAGATGACCTAGTCATCGCAAATTGCTTGATAGATGCTAGAATTGGTTGTGCATGCCTTGTCACATATTTCATTTGCCATCTTATTGTGTGAGCATGCTGGTTGCATATTTTACTCATTCGAGGACATCCACTTGTTGTTTTGATTGTTTGGTTTTATCTTCTTTTGCCAAGTGGATAGACAAGAATGCCTAAGAACCTCCTCTAGCTATCTATGCTTTTCTTGTCTCAAACTCTATTCATGCTGCATCACAAAATTTGATCAAGTCAGATTTGAACCACTCTGTGTGAGGAGCGCTCGGAGTCCCCGATTCGTCATAGACTTAAACTTCCGAAACCTCTTTATGATTCTCGGTCTGACCGATACCCCACTTTCGGTCCTACCGAGATCATTAAGTTGATCTAGGTTTTCGATCTCGGTGCAACCGATCTGAACATTTCGGTCACACCGAGTTTCAGTAGCTGCACGCAGTTATGAATCTTGGTGCCACCGAGTTGTTCCACTCGGTCACACCGACAGGGTCGGGCTATATATAGTCACGGGCAAAATTTTGGAAATTTCTCCGAACCCCTTCGCCCGCGCGATAGCTCGCTCTGCCCTCGTGGTCTCCGGGTCGTCTTCTCGCCGCCAGCCGCCTCCAGTACCTGGTCTCCGTCGCTGTCAACGGGAATTCTGCCCCGCCGTTGCCTCCGTAGCAAGTCCCCGCCGAACTAGGGTATGGACTTGATCTTTGTGCTATTCTCCAATCTGATTCCTAGCACATTGTGTTCTTCATGATTCTTGCCATGATTGAAACACTCCTATCCAGTCAAAACGCCCGTAGATTAGCTTTGATTCGAAAATTCTAGGTTTAGGTTTCCGCCGAAACCATCTCGGACCCACCGAGTTGAAAAACTCAGTCCCACCGATTTGGCTTATGCCATTGCACAAGTGAGACTCGGTCTGATCGAGAATTACTTATCGGTGTGACCGATTTTGGAACTCTGTGAAACCCTAGCAGTCTCGGTGCCACCGAACTGTGACTCGGTCCAACCGAGTTCACTAGTTTAGGTTCCAAAACTGCTTCGGTATCACCGAGTTTAAAAATCGGTAGATCCGAGATGATTTCAGTGGGAAACTAAAACTAAGTTTTTCGATCATTCTTTTGCAAAAATCTCTGCATTTTGTGATGCTCATCCTTTCTACCTCATCTATAATCTGTTCACAGGGTCAGCAGTCAGAGTTTGCAGCATGTCTGATCAAAGTGATAGCCAGAATCTGTCAGAACAGCAAGTGGTGATGAGTGAGGCCACTAGTCCCTCCAGTTCTTCTGATGAAGGCAGCAGGAGAACCCCTAGCAACTTGCCAAAGGCTGCCACGAGACAGAGAAAGAAGAAGACTTCAGATTCCGAAGATGAAGACTATGTGGCAGAGGAAGAGGCCACTTCCAAGAGAGTTGAGCCAGCTCAAGGCACTAAGCCAGGCCTGAAAATCAAAAGGCCAGCAGGCAGGCAGCCAATGTCAAAGGCCAGAATGTCAACTGAGAAGCCCATAGAGCCAGTTGCAGCTGAGAGCAAGAAAAGAAAGGAAAGGGTGAAGAAGACTGTGGCTAGAGTGCTTGGCAAAGCTTCCATCATGGAAGAGGAAGAAGAAGAAGAGGTAGATGCACCAGCACCCAAGGCACCCAAGCTAATGGGAGATGCCATAAAATTAGGGGGAGCTGCTTCCAAGGCCAAGCCAAAGCCAAAGAGGAACACAAGAATCATCCCAGCTGCTGAGAAGAACAAGGCCCCAGTGCCTGAGACTGTTGCTGAAGAAGAGGAAGAGAATGTCCTAAGGAAGCTAAAGCCCAAGATCCCAGACCACAACGATGCTCATCCTGTGGCTGAGGATATGAAGCTCAGGAGAGATTCCGGGCTAAGGAAGTGGAGAGAAGCAGACCCATATGCTTCAAGGAGAAGGACAGCAGTTGACTACAGGTTTCACACCAAGGAGCAGCAGGATTTCTATGAGACTGTTCTGCTAGATAAGAAGCCCATTGTCTGTGATATGAGATGGGTTGATTGGACATACATCAAGGACAATGAGGAGCACTATCCTGGAGTGCAAGACAGCTTCATAGCTTGTGGAGTAGCTGACTTTGTTGGGCAGAAGCTCAGAAAGTGGAACGATGCACTCATCATGCAGTTCTACTCCACAACTCACTTTTATCCAGATGGGAGGATCACATGGATGTCTGAGGGTACGAGGTACCAATCAACTGTTGAGGAATGGGCAAAGTTGATTAATGCCCCAGAGGAGCAAGATGATGACTTGGATATCTATGCCAAGAAGAAGATGGACCACAACTCAATGTCAAATATATACAAGGAGATTCCAAATGAGGCACTTGACACTTTCAAATTTGGCTCAGTGCACTATCTTCTGTCAGGACTCCCGACTATCAATTGGATCTTGAGGCACACCTTATTGCCCAAGTCAGGTGATCACAAGATGATCAGAGGCCATGCTATCAACTTGCTACATGTGTTTGATGTGCCTCAGAAGTTCAAGGTGATGAGCCTCATAGTGGAAACTATCAAAAGGACTGCAGCAGATCAGAAGAGGAGTTGCGGATATGCCCCTCAGATTCAGGAGCTCATCAACTCCAAGATGGGCACGGGCATATATTTATTGGACAAGGAACATTTGCCCATCCGTCCAGATTTTGAGGACAATCAAGTTGTGATGACTGAGAACGAGCCATCGTCTGCCCAAGCATACGCGAAGAAGGAGAAGGCAAGGAAGGAGAAAGCTGAGATGCCAACTCAAGAGGAGGCATCTGAATACTTCTTGAAGACCAAACAAGAGCAGCTTGGTTACTTGATTGCATCCACGCTGAGGATTGAGCAAAGTCTGGCCACCCTCACTCAAAATCAGCAGAGCCTAGAGAGAATCATGGAACAGAAGTTCTATGACTTGGATGTCAAAGTAACGGAAGTTCAGTCTGCTGTGGAGCAGCTCCAGGAGGACATGCAGGAGAGGAGAGGCAGGACTACTACTCATGCCTTTGCCAGAGTGCCAAGAGGTCCGAGGTCGTCCGCCGTGCCAGTTGCTCACACAAGAGCCACCACCTCAGCACCAGCCCCAGCCTCAGTTCCACCAGCTCCAGCATCTACTTCAGCTCCAACTCCAGTGTCTACTTTAGCATCTACCGAAGCCTTCGTCCTTGGAGTGATCCGGACTCCACCACCACCAGAAGATCGAGCCTGAGCGTCGATCTAGTGCTATGCATTTTCGAGGAACTTTTTGGTAACTTGTTGCCAAAGGGGGAGAATATGTATAGATCATAGGCTTCGAGAGAGAGAGTGTTGCTTTTCTCTCTTGCTTTATTTGGTGGTTTTTCAAACTTGTTTGCTTTTGAGTGCTTGAGATACTATGCTTGTGAGACATTGATGATCATGTGTTTGATCATAAGCTACACTTAATGCTTGCTTAATGCTATTATCTTATCTATCTTATGTGATCATTCATTATTCTTGGTGATGAGTGCATGTATTTCATTCTTATCATTTTAAGCGCTCCACCAAGATGTATGTGACATGGAAGAGTAACCCATGACTCTAACTCCTTGTGCATTTGCAGTCCAAAGCAAATTTTAAATATGCACAAATTTAGGGGGAGCTCTTACTTATCACATACTTCTCAAAGCGACGATATATTTCATGCTTATTATCATTTGTTGAAGCTTTGATCTATATATTGTCATCAATTACCAAAAAGGGGGAGATTGAAAGTGCAACTATCCCTAGGTGGTTTTGGTAATTCATAACAACATATAGCTCATTGAGCTAATGCTATTCCAAGATGATTATTTCAGGAAAGCTCAATGATTGGCATGGCATGGATGTGAAAGTGGAACCCTCAAAATGCTAAGGACAAAGGATTGGCTCAAGCTCAAAAGCTCAAGACTCTACATTTTATATTTTAGTGATCCAAGATCACATTGAGTCTTTAGGAAAAGCCAATACTATCAAGGAGGGATGAGGTGTTGCTTAATGAGCCTCTTGCTTCATGTGCTTAGTGATATGCTCCAAAATCCTCAACTACTTTCCCATATCCACATATGACCTAAACCCTAAGCCAAACTCGGTCCTACTGATTCTTCCTATCCGGCGCCACCGAGTTTCACTTGTCATTAGCCACTGCCAAACCCTAGCAATTCGGTTCTACCGATAGGGATCTCGGTCTCACCGAGATGGGATTGCAAACTCTCTGTTTCCCTTTCGTAACTTTTTAGTCTCACCGAAAGTGCGAATCGGTCCCACCGAGATTGCAATGTAAACTCAGTGTTTCCCCTTTGTAACTTTTCGGTCTCACCGAGTTCTACTCAGTCTCACCGAAAGAGCAAATCGGTCCCACCGAGTTTGCCTGACCAACTCTCTGGTTAGCTAATTACCAAACTCGGTCTCACCGAGTTTGTGTAATCGGTCTCACCGAGATTACGTTATGCCCAAACCCTAACCATATCGGTCCTACTGAGTTGCATGTCAGTCCCACCGAAAATCTCTAATGGTCACTAGGTTTACATTTTTGGTCCGACCGAGTTTATTGATTCGGTCCCACCGAGATTGGAAAACTGTGTAACGGTTGGATTTTGTGTGGAGGCTATATATATACCCCTCCACCTCCTCCTCATTCTGTGAGAGAGCCATCAGAACACACACACCATTCCAACTCATATGTTCTAAGAGAGAACCACCTACTCATGTGTTGAGACCAAGATATTCCATTCCTACCATATGAATCTTGATCTCTAGCCTTCCCAAGTTGCTTTCCACTCAAATCTTCTTTCCACCAAATCCAAATCCTATGAGAGAGAGTTGAGTGTTGGGGAGACTATCATTTGAAGCACAAGAGCAAGGAGTTCATTACCTACACACCATTTGTTACTTCTTGGAGAGTGGTGTCTCCTAGATTGGCTAGGTGTCACTTGGGAGCCTCCGACAAGATTGTGGAGTTGAACCAAGGAGTTTGTAAGGGCAAGGAGATCTCCTACTTTGTGAAGATCTAGCGCTAGTGAGGCAAGTCCTGTGTGGGCGATGGCCATGGTGGGATAGACAAGGTTGCTTCTTCGTGGACCCTTTGTGGGTGGTTGCTTCTTCATGGACCCTTCGTGGGTGGAGCCCTGTGTGGACTCGCGCAACCATTACCCTTGGGTGGAGCCCTGTGTGGACTCGCGCAACCGTTACCCTTCGTGGGTTGAAGTCTCCATCAACGTGGATGTAGGATAGCACCACCTATCCGAACCACGGGAAAAACAACCGTGTCTCCAATTGCGTTTGAATTCTCCAAACCCTTCCCTATACATTCTTGCAAGTTGCATGCTTTACTTTCCGCTGCCAATATACTCTTTGCATGCTTGCTTGAATTATGTGATGAGTGCTTGACTTGTCCTAAATTAGCTAAAATCTGCCAAGAACTAAAATTGGGAAAAGGTTAAGTTTTTATTTAGTCAAGTAGTCTAATCACCCCCCTCTAGACATAATTTCGATCCTACAGAAGCCGGGCGAGGGAGTCGGCCACGACCTGACTAACCAACAAGTCTCTCATCCAGGTTTATCACCTATTCGGGTTCCATCCGCAAGGAGATCCGGCCGGGGTGTCGCTCACGGCCCCAAACGATGTGTGCAGGGTTCCCAAGCCCACCATCCGGGTGCCACTTGGTACACCGTGCCACTGTGCCTAGTCTGTCCCAAGCCCACCTGTACCGGGTACCACTTGGTAGACTACTAACACTACCTACAAACACCAGAAACTAGTTGCAACTCCTGGACAGAGATCAGGTTGATTAATAAGTCAAGAGGGGCACTTAAGCATTCCAATGTGTGGTAGTAACTGTTCATGGATCACAAATACAGAACTCAGTTCCTGAGGACGGCTACAATGAGACAACCCACCATGTACTCCTACATGGCCTCTCACCGCTACCTTTACCAAATCGTGTTCACACACTTAGCTCTCATCAGTAGGACATGTTCACCACATTCTGATTCATCCCCGATGAATCAGACATGACTCAACTCTAAGCAGTAGCAGGCATGACAAACAAGCATGAATGAGTAGGCACATCAGGGCTCAAACAACTCCTACTCATGCTAGTGGGTTTCATCTATTTACTGTGGCAATGACAGGTCATGCAGAGGAAAGGGTTCAACTACCGCAGCATGTAACAGTTGAATCGGTGTTGCCCTAATGCAGTAAAAGAGAGCAGGAGCGAGAGAGGGGGATTGTATCGGAATGAACAAGGGGTTTTTGCTTGCCTGGCACTTCTGAAGATAATATAGCCCTTCATCGGTGTCATCGATCACATCGTCGGAAACATCGTCGACTAAGAGGGGACGGTTACCGGCAAACAGAGAAGGACACAATCAATGCAATGCAACAATATGATGCATGATCATGACATGGCAATATGCTGTGATTTGAGCTAATGCATCTAGCTATGATTTAAATGAAGTTGGTTTGAGTACAAGATTCAAATTCCAACCCCATATATGATTATTTAAATGCCCTTTATTTGTTTTGTCCAAAACAGAGGACAAACATTGTTCAAACATGCATGAAAATGGTACAGATGGATTCCTTGAATTTTTCTGATAATTTTTCATATATAACTTATTTCAATCTGACTTATAGACTATTTTCTATGATTTTTTGAAGTTTTGGACATTTTCTAAAAATAAATAAATCAAATAGATTTATTTAAAATCCAGAAAAGCATTACTGCGTCAGCCTGACGTCAGAATGACGTCATCAGGTCAACAGCGTCAGCCCAGGTCAAACCTGACGCTGGGACCCACTGGTCAGTGACTAGCCTAATTAACAGAGACTGTTAGTGCTAATTAAATCCTAACTAAAAGTGTCAGTGGGGCATGGGCCCACATGTCAGTGGTGGTGAGGTGGTAATTAGGTGGGGGGGGGTTAATCATAACGACAGACACGTCGGCAGTCGCTGGAGTTTCGCCGGCGGCGAGCAAAACGACGGCGGCGCGGCTCGGGAATGCGCTACGGGCGGTGGTTTGGCGCGCTGGGGGCACTAGGGAGGAGCTCTTGCTCCCACGCATCCAGCGGAGGCAGCAGCAGGTCACGGGGTGCCCGGAGTCGACGACGGCGAGCTCCAAGGCGGCGGTCGGAGTTCGGCCGAGATGCGAGTGAGAGCTAGGGGGCACGGGAGGGCGAGCTGGGGCGTGCTGCGGGCTCGCGGGGAGGCACTGAGCGCAGTGGTGTGCTCGAGTGCGAGCTCCAGCAGCCGTAGCCATGGCGGCGACATGGCCGGCGGCGAAGAGCTCTCGGGCTCGTTACGAGCGGCGGCTAGAGAGGGAGGTAGAGTACGGGGAGAGGGGGAAACGATGGCGGAGCTCACAGCGCATCCGATGGAATCGTCAGAGAGCTCGGGGACGCGCTGGTGACGGTGAATCGACGACGGCGACGCTCGGTGCAGGAGGTTGAAGAAGATGTTGAGGGTGTTGCTTCGGGGCTCTCCTGGTGGCGTGAGTCGGTGAGGAGGTTGGCGACGAGGTGCAGGAGCTCGGGAACAGCTCGGGGCATCATCGGGACGGCGGTGGTCGCGGCAAATTGCGTCGGCGACGACGAGCTCCGCTCGGGCGCGTGCGGGAAGAGAGCAGAGGAGGGAGGGCGCTCGAGGGAGAGAGGGGAAGTGACAGGGGACCGAGGAGGGTCGCGTGGCGATGCTAGAAGGGCCGAGGCGTCGCGGTGGAAGCAGGAGGTGGCCGGGCGTGCGCCGGCGCGCGGCGAGCACGCGCCCTGCGTCCGACTGGCGCGAGGTGGAAGACGCCTCTGCCCCTGGTGGGCTGGGCTGTCTTACCGGGCCGCTAGCTGGCCAGGTAAGTGGGCTGCTAGGTAAGTTCTGTTATGTTTTAAATTTTTGTTCTGTTTTCTTTTATTGAATCATTTTGCCACTGATTCAAATTCAAAAGAATTTCAAAACAGTGACAAAACCCTTTGAGTAATTTTATGTTGCTAGATGGACTTTTCCAACAGCACATAAAACATTTCAAAAGTTAATTGAAAATATATCCCATATATTATGAATATAATTCCAAATTCAAATACAATAATGATTTAAATTCAGTGCCAAAATAATTCCTTAAAAATGTTCAATATTTTTGGTTTGGACATAAACCCTTGCCAAAATTATCAAACATTAATGAAGGCCATTTTGGTTTCACTGAATGCAAGCTTAAGGGTTCTTGCCCCTTTTTTTATTTAAGTTTTTGAGGCTTCCACTTTCCTCAATTCAAGTTTTAGAAATTTAGACATGATGCAGGATGCTTATGAAACTAATTGCAATCAAATTCTAGGGTTGTGACAGTTGCGTTGTACTCCAACGAGTACTACTAGTGGTCGTGGGAGTGTATACCTCGTTTTGTGGGTTCGATCCCAGCCGAACGCACGGCGGCCTTTAAAAAAATTAATACTACTACACTTCGCTGTGAGCCAATATTTTACACTGGTAGTTTGAGTTTTGAAGTCAAACAGACGTGTGGCCCCACAATCTGGGTGCACTGGACAGCCTAGCCACGTGAACGGGTTTTCCTTCCCAGCATCCCGTGGCTCACGTGCTCGCCCTAGCCGCACCTCGCTTCCAGCTTCCAGCTAGTATCATATTTAAACTAGCTCCTCCCAATTAAGCCCGATGAGACGGAAAAGCTTGGCGGGGCATTGGGAACTGTGCAATATGGCTCTGTACGTAAAGTGCTCTACTACTACTCTGTAGCTTGTGGCGTTGCATGCATGGACTTCACTCCATTATCGGCTCTACTATAAAATAAATTCCTCTTGCCGTGTTTTTTTTTGAAACGGAGGCAAAAGCTTTGCTTCATCTCATTCATAAAGAAGGAACTACTAACAAAGTTCAACGAGATCCATTACACCTCCACAAATGGAAGCGAAAAGCCTAGTCTCGCTGTATCAGCTAACTCAAATGTTCTTCCCCCGCAGTAACCGTCGCTGATAAACAGGCTGCTAGTGTGTGCGTGAGAGGAGCGGCTGAGTAGGCCAGCTACGTGAGAGGAGCGGCTGAATAGAGCACCGAGAGTACCCACTAGGCCACTACGCATGTGTACTTCCCCTGCATTGATAGTACAGCGATGGTTCTAGAGAACAGTAGTACCCTCCACTTCCAACTGTAGCTCCTTGGCCCTGAGATTCAAGAGTTCAAAACTGGTGCACTATACTAGACTAGACTAGAAGTACAGTACATCGCACTACTAGTTGAGAAAAGTAGTACTAGTACTACTACAGTACGAGTACGTACTCCTCCGTCACATAATGTAAGATGTTTTTTGACACTAGTTGGCGTGTACAAAAAATGGCAAAAACATACCCAAAATTTCTTAATCCACGCCAAAAACTATTACCTAGTGCCAAAAATTTCTTACTAGTGCTATTATTTACAGTATAATGCAATCCCATAATGTTCCATAATCCCTTTGTTTCAAAAAAAATCTCTTCTGGAGAGAAGATTGCTATCTCCACGCGAGCTTCTCATAGGCCAGCGCCACCGCATGCAGTCATGTGAGAGAGAGGGAGACATCCATGCAGCATGCGGAGAGAGGAGAATGCGGGCGGACAGCCAATGGGCTTCATGGGGCATTTATAGCTGCTAACTCATCCCATCCATGCGCCAGGGGTATTTCCGTCCAGAAAGCATGCAACGAGCCCCTGCCTTGGTATTCGGGTCTGCTCTTATGCGCAGAGTAAAAAGAATCGGAGGGAGTACTAGTAGTAAATAATAGCTTCACCCCTTCGCTGAGGAACGATCTACAGTTGGAAGGGACGAGGCCCTGCGGTTACTACGCTCTTATCTCCTCCTCGCCAGTTCCCCTCTCCCTGAAGAGAAGGCAGTTCGTCGCTGCTCCCATGGATTCGCCAGGCGGTTCTCCTCCTCGTCGGGGCTGGGAGACCTTGGACGACGATCCTGTGGGAGAAATCGCATGCCGCTCCGACGTCCTCACCGCCGCAAGACTCGGTGCTTCCTGCACCAACTTTTTCAAGATGCTGCTTAAACAGGCCATGCTTGTTGGTCTTCCATGCATCCTCGAGGAGAAGGTTCTTCTATGGGACAATCCTTCGAACAGTCCACCGCTCCCTGGCCATGGTTGCACGTTGACTCCGCTAGAGTTGCCGACATTGAGAGGTAGTCGGATTTTGTCCGATGAGCAGGTCAGTAATGGAGTTTGATCATGTAGTACTTAGTTATTCCATTTCCATCACGTAATTTCTCTGCTGCCCACCGTCTTATATATAGGTCTGGGTCGGTGCCAATGAAGATTGGCTTGCATACCTCCGGCCGGATACCACCATCATTTTGCACAACATCCACAGCAGTGCGGCCGTTCCGGTAGACCCCTTCTCCACCATTGGGATCGGCCTTCTGGACTGGCTGGGCAAGAATACGTATGATGATGCCTACATGAGATTGAAGAAGATAGCAATTGCGGACCCGCCGACAAAGCGACCCGGCTACGACGATTACTATCTCATCGCGGTGTTCGACATAAGGATTGCCATCAATGCAGGAGGCAGTAACGGCAGAGGCTGGCGCATGTTGGCGGCGGCAGATTTGTACCCCTACACGTTCAAGGACGCCGTGTGCCATCTAGGCCGCATCTTCACAGTGACAAGCCAGGGGACTTGTTTCATCTGGTTGACATCCTACGGTATGGGAGATTACAAATGGAATGCACAAACCATCATTTGCATCCCTAACGGTACTCCATTATTTTGCAGGGACCAGTCATCCCCCGATCAAAATAAGATCGCCGATCCTGGATGTGCATTTGCATCCGTGATTCGGTCTAACCTGGAACCTTGTAGCTGACTTGGGCATATTGGGATCAACTATCTTAGCAGTTGTTACCCATGGTACCACTGATGTGAAACATGGTCACATAATCTACCACGATCGAACCGTCACCATCTACCCAGGTATTCCATTTTTAACCCTCTCGCCTTCTCTTTCATTGTTGTACTAGTACTATACTTTGTAGTACTAGTAGGAGTACTTTTTACCTTGGAGGACGCATATAGCTAGCTAGGCCCTTGAAGACTTGAACTCACTAGCTGCCACCATTTTTGTTTTTCCATGTCTTAGTATCTCATCCATGTAGCCAAGAGTGGCTATATATAATAAGCCGGTTATTTTACTTCCTCTATACCGGAGTAGTACTATTTGCTGCACAGTATTACTGACTGCCACATTTGAGCACAACATTATTATGCATGGACCTTGACTATGTACGTCACCATGCGTCCAGATCTGGGATGCCGTGTGTACCAGATGAACGGCGCCGAGTTCGACCCTCGTGATGCTACGTGGGTGTCAAGGAACACTCTTGGAGAGTACTCGCTTTTCATCAGGGACAACTACCGCATTGTGAAGCGGATGCCACCTTCCGTGCACGACACGGAAGGCCTGCCGTTCATGAAGCATGGTTGTGTCTTCAGTGCGCACCGCCGGATGAACGACATGCTGGGACACGCTATCCCTGATTTATGCCGCTTCAGCTTGGATGAGTCTCCATCGTGTGGAACCGGACTAGAAAGCTGCGACAATGATTCCCGTTGCCCACCGCTATGGATCGTGCCATCCATGAAGAACACCTGGGATTGGAACCTGGAGGAGGACATGTAGCCCATCTATAACGTGTAAGTGGAGTACGGTAATTGTGAATGGTAGCGCTGTGAATATATGTAGACTAGTCGTGCACAAATTTATCACATGAGTTGGAGATGAACTTGTGTGGCATACTGGCATTTGTCCTTTAGAATTTATTACTAGACAATGTGTTATGTGTACATGCAACTTGTGTGGTTGTTGCACGGGCTCCAACATGCTCTTTGAGAAAAAAGGTGGCACAGCTTTGGATATACGTGACGTGGCGGCATCATACAGTAGCATCGTTCGCTATAGTTGTACTAGTACACTCCTACTAGGACGACAACTCCTATAAAACCTTGTGCTTGGCTCTTTGCCTCTTCGGGAGGTTCAACAGTTCATACTCGTGTGAACCTTGCACTTGGCTCTTCGCCTCTTTGGAAGGTCCAACAATGATGATACTGCAGTACAATATGCTTCTGGCAATCTGACACCGATTGAACTGCTGCACGTCCACCGCGAGGGCGAGGGCGAGGGAGAGGGAGAGGGAGAGGGTGCTGTAGTCAAAACCCTCTCCTCGTCCTGCGAACCACCGCGCGCGTGGGCGAGGGAGAGGCGTAGTAAGCAAGATTCTCCTTGTTCGGCGAGTTGACGGGACACATCAAAGCAGTACTAGTACTAGTAGTAGTAGTCCATACTGCATCCTTTCCGATTAATATGGCTTAATTTGAAATGAGAAAAATACACTGGCGGTCAACGTATGTAACAGTACGCTCTTTACGGTCACTATATATATTTTGCGGCGATTATGCGATCACTAGCTCATCATAGAGCACCGTATTGCACCCTACTGACCGGCCACATAGTCGACGTGGCACTTTTTTGACTGGTTAAATTGTCACCTGGTTTCTGGGTCCCACCTGTCAGTTGGCAGAGCAAAGAAATCAGTTAAACAAAACTTTACGCATGCGCGACACGAGTCCAACCCTTGTGCGTGAACCGCCCTGGCTGTGTATGTGAGTGCATGCACGTGTCCTCCCTCGGTCTTCCAACAAAGAGTGTACTACATGATGTACATCTACACTTCCAATGTGTTTAGCCTTTAATATAAATCGATATTGATTGACTAATGCACCAACTTGTGTTGTAGGTATAGGCTACATGTCTATCCTTAATTACAACATGCAACGGCCTTCATTTAATCTTCTTATCTCAATGGTCGCATGCACACATAAGTCTGCTACTTTTGGGCATTAATTATGCCCTGGTCAATGTGTAAATCTCTAAATGTACAGTTTTCACGGACATAGGGAGTAGGTTGAGCACTTGAGCATGAGCGTGTGTGTTGTGTCGTGTGTTGTGTGCCGCATGGGTGCATGAGTGTTGCGTGCGTCCATGTGTACGTGTGAGTGTTGCATGTTGCATGCATGCATGCATGGGGCTTACTCCCTCCCATTGACATGTTCATGTTTCAAGCTTCCTTTGTTCCCTCCATATGGTGATACTCCCTGTGTTCGCAAATACGGAGTAAAATCCTCCCTCTGTTCCCAAATACGGAGTATTTGTCTTTCTAGAGATTTCAACAAGTGACTACGTACGGAGCAAAATGAGTGAAGTGAGCGTAGAGGCATATGGATACTGTAGGAAGGAAGTCATTGCGATCCATTACTCCCCATCTCGGTCAGAGAGAACTATTCAACTAGTCTCTTCTTCCTCCTCCTCTCTTCTTCTTCCTCCTCTCTTCCCCATTGTCGGCCGCACACCATTTACCCCCGCTCACTGCTCGCCCGCCCGCGCCATCTTCCTTGGTAGCTCGCGCGTACCATATCCCCCCCGCTCACTGCTCGGCCACACAAGGAGAAGCTTCTTCGCTCGCCCGCCCGAATCCACTTCCCCGCTGGCTCGCAGGCACCGAAAACCCCAATGGCAGAACCAACTAACACGCAGAGCCGCGATTGGAATTCCCTCCCCGATGTTCTCTTGGAGCAGATCTGTAGTCGTATGGACCTACTCAGCACCGTCCGTCTGGCCGCATGCTCGGTGTCTTTGTACCGTCTACTCGTCTCCAACCGGCCGGCTCTTTTCAAGACACCCTGCTTGCTGATGCCCGATCCTCACAGGTGGCCCAGACACCGACTTGACGATCCTATGGAGGTTGCCGTGGTGCCCCTCGACATGCTACCACTACCCGTCCACCTGTCCTTCATGCGCGGCCACTACTGGGCAGGCATGAAGGCCAACTAGATCATCCTCATCCACCACACCAGTAGTCCATGGCGTCTCGTGGATATCTACACCCAGCGAGAGATCACCCTTCCATCGTTGGACACCGCCGCCATTGAGCCTTGCGGCCCGCCGGACACTCCTGCCTACTACGCACGAGACGCGTCAAGCTTTTGGCTCGACCTCTGTTTGCAGAAAGTTGTAATCTTCGAAGTGCCCACACCATCAGAAGACTACATGGATTACAAGCTCATTGCCTTGTTCAACAAAGGATTAGTCTATCTGGAATCCGGTCGCCATACATGGTTATGGCTCATCATCAATCATGTTGAGGAAACATTTCTGTCTGATGCTATAGTGCATGATGGCATCGTTTACGCGGTCGACGCACAGATTGGCTACCTATATTGGTGGAATCTATCGTTGTGTAATTGTTCTATCTCATCTCATCTTTACCTTATGAATACGACTGCCTGTTCATTTGTTACAAATTTAGAATGCATAGCATGTCTATAACCACATCATTGCTATATGTTCCTCTCATTTCCTAGATTTTTATGACCACACATGTTATTGTTAGAGTTGATATGAGAACAATTGACATCTAATGATTGTTAGAATACATATTATGAGCATAACATCATGATTGCTATATGTTACTCTTGTTTACAAGATTTTTATAACAACGCATGTTATTGCTTAGAGTTGATATGAGAACAGTAGTACTAGTAGTGCTATGGTAGAATATGAGTAGGCGCTGTCATAGTTGTTTTCCTCTCATTGTTACATGATGTTTGAACCATGACATATTGCTAGAATATGAAAGCCATTGGCTTATTTTTTTAACTTGGGGTATGATTATGACCACGGCATTGCAATTCTCTGTCTATGATATGTGTCACTGTTATAATAATCTTAATTCCACACATACTCTGAACATGATTGTTTATTTTTGTCCTTTTGGTCTCCAATTTGAATTGTTGCAGCAGACGCAAACGCGCTGGCCTTCATGATTCCAGGACCTGGAATCATACCAGTCGATGGGTGGTGGTTTATCGCTCGTTCAGCTGACGGCGGTCATTTGATGCTCATCCGCACGTACCAAATTGACCAAACCATTACATAAAACCACATGCAGTACAATGCGTGGGGCGTTCGTGACATTGATGGCTATGGCTACTTCGTGTTCGAGAAAGATCCCAGCTCCGTTGGGCCAGGCGTATTCAACTGGAGGCGGGTTTACAGCCTCAGCAACCACTCCTTGTTCCTCGGGCTCAATTATCCGATCATCCAACCAATCATCGATCATATCATCAGCGATGATTACTGTGCTATGCAACTTCCATTCGCGAGGGGGGGCTGTGTTTACACATCATACCATGGGTTTCATGAATCACCATATCCAGAGATTAGTCGACACAGCTTGTTGCCAGATAATCTTGAGTGTGTGAAAGGCATCAAGCTTACATGCGATGGATGGCTTTTGCAAACCCGACATGCGGCAATGTGGTTCATGCCAACAGCAAATATGCACAACTTGATTCGTGCTGATATCTAGACTGAGCCATGTATTCTGCTGCTGTAGCACGACCCTCTTTTGTTGGGTATTATGTACTGTTGTTAGTTTGAAGCACTCCTTTGGTTTGAAGGATAGATACCTTCCTGGGATCAAGTGCATCCTAACTCACCTGCGTAGGATGTAATGATGATGGAGATGCTGTGCAGAAGCCATATATATAGTGTTACTATTCATCACTCAGGGTGCAGAATAAGTTATTCTTCACCCGAGGTAATCTTACGATCATTTCATAATTAAATTACGTTTCGAATTTAAATAGTTACATTCCTATTGATTCACTACGTGAAATTTGACATAAGAAAATAAAAATATAGGTCATAAGACAAGAAAATTTGCAGTTTATGTGTATTTTAGACTATGTTTTTATGTTTGTAATTTTACATAACATAAAATATTTTTTACGACGATTATATATTTTCTTACGGTCCCCTTTTGCATCGGAAATACGACAAAACTTACAGAACGTAAAATTACGGTGCATTGATGGTAAAATAGAGGGGGGTGAAGAATAACTATTCATCACCCAGAGTGACGAATATCAGTTAGGCTTCAAGTGCGTACTTGTTAGTTAAACCTATGTATAAATTGTGACACTAAATACGACTAGAAAGTAGCACAGTAGCAGTACTAGTATACGTCGGTCAAATTATTCATCATGTCCACACATTGAATTGACGTGACAACACGCTGCGCGTGAGGTGACACAAGAATCCCGGTGGCGTGTTCGGGTATTCTGGACTTCAGATTTGGAGTACCACTTATCTGTCGAAATCTTTCATCATTCACTTAAAACAGTCGATTGATCATACATTGAGTACCATATAACTGGAATTACCGATGTAAGTCGAAGAAGGATTGGCCCGTGCTGCCGGCTGGCGTCAAGTTTGATCCCACGGATCAGGAGCTGATCGAGCACCTTGAGGCCAAAGTGAGTGCTGACAGCGCGAGATTTCAGTCTCTCGTCGATTTGTTCATACCAACCATCGACAGCGAGCACGACATATGTTACACCCAACCTGAGAAACTTCCAGGTAAGACACTGATCGGCCGTCTACTTGCATAAACATATTCCTTTGTTTATAGCTCTATTTTTCTTTTTAGACGCAGACCTAGTGAAGCAATTACAATTTGAAAGTTAATAAAAAGTGAAACAAGTGACTGCAACATGCCAAAGATGTTATGAAAATGCCAACTAGGTACACTAAAACCTGTATTCCACAATACTGCAGGTATCACACTGAGTGTCCTAAGGAAGCATTTCTTCCAGCGCAATTCCAGGGCGTTCAAAAGGGGTGCGTGGACGCGTCACAAGATACAGTCGGAGTGCGGCATGCACGCGATGTGGCACAAGACCGGTAATACCTTGCCGGTGATGGTCAACGGCCGGCAGACGGGCAGCAAAAAAGGTTCTGGTGGTGCACACCAACAAGAACTTCGACCAGCAGAGGACCAACTGGGTGATGCACCAGTATCACCTTGGGGACCTGGAGCAAGAGAAGGAGCGGGAGCTGGTCCTCTGCAAGATTTTCTACCAGATGAACACTAGGGCCAAGAGTAAAAAGATTATAAGTTAGTTTGGTATTGGTAGTTGTACTACCTTGTCGTCCGCAAGTTGGTATTGTTGTTAACGATCTTTTGGTATGAACTTGCATTTGCTTCCAACCATCATGCCGAGGGTCGACGTGGATATAAAGCTGAATCATTTGTTTCGAAACGAATTTTCAGGCACCTGATTTTTATTTGATGGGTAGCATAAGCACCCGCCGTTCGAATTCCTAGTTCTCCAATTTTTTCGAAACAAGTGCATGCACTTATTATCACGATAAAAAAACAATATCTGTGCTGCATCCTAGTTATCAGTCTGTACTTGCAGAATTCTCTCGTTTATTGAGCACGTATATTGTTTTTTCAGGTCGAGCAAGTTTCAACTGGGTTGTAGATTGCCCAGGGTTGTTTTGTTTTTAATAGGCCCAGCCCATGACGACAACGGGGCACAAAGATCCAGGTATCTACTGGCCTCTGGCCCGCCAGCGTTAGTTATATTTTGTCTTACAACATCCGCAGGCAGTTTTTTTACTGAATCAAACACACAACCCAGTTCTATTTTCCTCTTGAAACGCATGTCCTACATCCGTTTTCTAATCTCTACCTATAGTTTTACTAGTTCATATACACGTATCATTATATTGAAAACACATAAAATTCCCTTTTCATATTTACATCCTTATTTTTGTTGTTTTTTCCCACCCAGCGCTGATTTTTTTACAATTGGTTTTCCCTTAAACCAACTAAATTGTCCCACGTCTTATTTGCTTACAAAAACAAAACGATTTTTTTGGCAAATCAATAAGTTCTTAAAAAATGTTTATCATTTCGGGATTACAATAGTTCGGACTCCACCTAAATATGCAAAATAAGGTTGGACTTTTTGACTGTGGTCCTGGGCAGAAAATGGGTTGTAATAAATTACTTAAGAATTAGCAAATGGGCTGCAAATTATAAAAAATAGCAAATGGGCTTTATGTTGTCTACCACAGATTTGGAGGCTGACTTGTGGGCCTACTAAGTTCAGGTATACACAAGGTTTCTCCAAAAAGAAACTTAGTCAACAATCGACTCTACCAGCCTCAGACCGTTAGATGTCAATCTAATGGCAATCGTGCTTCTTTAGTCCCTAATCTTCCTGCCCCAGCCGCCCAAACAAGTGCCGTCAGAACCGCCTGCTCCCGCCTCCCGTGGCCGGCAGTGCTGCCGGGAAGGCCTCATGGCCCCATCATACTCGCATCCCGGCCTGTCTATCCCTCTACTCACCCACACCTCCTGTTATTTTCTGGCGATGGCAGCCAAACCAGTCAACCCTCGTACCCTCCACCGCGTGGGTAGCCACTGTCATGTCTTCCCCAGCTGCGTGTCGTTCCCTTCGTAGGACTCGCCGTCGTCCACCTCCCTTGTGCTCTCGGTGCGGCATGGTCAACGATGTCCATCCAACAGCCATAGTGCTTCTTCAACCTCTGGTCTTCTTGCCCCAGCCGCCCAAAGCAGCGCCGGTCGTGCCGCATGCTCCTGCCTCCCATGGCCGGCTGTGCTGCCGTGGAGGCCTCACCGTCGCCATACTACTCCCACCGCTTGCCAAGCCATCCCTCGACTCACCCACTCCCCCTGTTATTCTGCGGCGACGGCAGCCTCACACCGCAGCCGAACCAGTGAACCCTCGTACTCCTCTCCGCGTGGGCATCCACTGCCACGTCTTCCCCGGCTCCGCGTCGTGCCCTTCCTAGGCCTCGCCGTCATCCACCGTCGTGGTGCTCTCGGCGCGGTGTGGTCAATGTTGTCAATGACCGTCTTCCATCGGAAGAGTACTGTACGTGGAGAGGCTGACAGCTGGGTCCACGGCAGTTGCAAGGAAGTGCCTCCTTATTACGCGCAAAATAATTATTCCTCCACCTGACAGCAGGGACCCACCGGACGGGTCACCAGTATTTCACGGAAAAAATGTGTCCCCCCAGACTGCTGGGACCCATCGGATGGGCCACCGTATTTCACGAAAAAAACGTTTGCCCCTGACTGCTGGGACCCACCGGACGGACCACCGTATTTCGTGAAAAAATGTTCCCCCTGCTGTCAGCTCGGACCCACCGGAAGTGCCTCCTTATTACGCACAGAAAAATGAATACTCCCCCTGCTGGCTGGGACCCAACCTGGTGGGAGGCTGACTTGTGGGCCTACTAAGTTGACGAAGATGGAGGGCTTTGTCAACTTAGTCAATATGAACGATTCTAGCTCCAGTGACCGTACGATGCAACAAGTATAGTCATATCTCAAGCATAGTTCCCGAGCATACCAATGCAACCTATGAATTTGATCCCATAATAGTTTCCCTTTTGAGTCAAGCGATAATCCCTAAAGTATTCATGTTGATCCAACATGTCGCCCATTACATAATTGAATGGGGTTTTCTCAGGATTATCAAAGTAGTACCTAATATTTTTCACATAACAAGCATCGAGGGTTTTAGGAGGTTCCCCATCTCCATGAGTAGCAGGTACACCTAATTTTTTTGGTATTTCGTGTTCCATATCCATAACTAAAGATAGAGAACAACTTAGAACGGCAAATAAAAATTACTTAGTGATAAAGCAAAAAAGCACACATGAGAATATTCACCCCACGCTATAACTCCCCGGCAACGGCGCCAGAAAAAGGTCTTGATAACCCACAAGTATAGGGGATCAATTATAGCCTCTTTCGATAAGTAAGAGTGTCGAACCTAACGAGGAGCTGAAGGTAGAACAAATATTCCCTCAAGTTCTGTCGACCACCAATACAACTCTACGCACGCTTAACGTTCGATTTACCTAGAACAAGTATGAAACTTGAAGTACTTTGTAGGTGTTTTTGGATAGGTTTGCAAGAATATAAAGTCCACATAAATAAAAAGTAGGGGCTGTTTAGGTAAAGAAGCAATAAAGTTAGTATAGCGAGTGTGGAAAAGTGGTGGTAGGAGTTGCGAAATTGTCCCTAAGCAATTCACTACTTTACTAGACCGATAGCAAGTTTTATGTGGGAGAGGCCACTGCTAGCATGTAATCCCTGACTTGGAATTCTATGCACTTATGATTGGAACTATTAACAAGCATCTGCAACTACTAACGTTCATTAAGGTAAAACCCAACCATAGCATTAAGATATATTGGTCCCCCTTCAATCCTGTATGCATCAATTTCTATGCTAGGTTGAAGCTTCTGTCAGTCTTGTCCTCCAATACATAGTCTATCAACATACAACTAACCCTATGGTGTGATCCACGCACGCGCTCATATGATGGGCACCAAAGGACAGCAACATAACCACAAGCAAATTAAATCAATCATAGTAATTCACCAATCACCGATAGGACAACGAAAATCTACTCAGACATCATAGGATGGCAACACATCATTGCATAATAATATGAAGCACAAAGCACCATGTTCAAGTAGAGGGTACAACGGGTTGCGGGAGAGTGTACTGCTATAGATATAGGGGGAAGGTGATGGAGATGTTGGTGAAGATGGCGGAGGTGTTGGTGTAGATTGCGGTGATGATCATGCCCCCCTGCGGCGTTCCGGAGGCACCGGAAGCGAGGGGAAGAGAGCCCCCCTTCTTCTTCTTCTTCCTTGACCTTCTCCCTAGGTGGGAGAAGGGTTTCCCCTCTGGTCCTTGTCCTCCATGGCATGGGAGGGGCGAAAGCCCCTCCGAGATTGGATCTGTCTCATTGTCTCTCTCTGTTTCTGCGCTCTGGGATTCTGCTCTTTCACCGTTTCTTATATATCCGGAGATCCGTAACTCCGATTGGATTGAAACCTTCGCCCAATTTTTTCTCCGAAAATTAGCTTTCTTGCGGCCAAAGAAGAGCAGCAACCGCCTTACAGGGGGCCCACGAGGGTCAGGGGCGCACCCCCTGCCTCGTGGCCCCCTATGGCACCTTCTCGCGTTAATTTTTCTTCCCATATTTCACAAATATTCCAAAAATATTCTCTGTCTGTTTTTATTCTGTTTGGACTCCGTTTGATATGGATTTTCTGCGAAACAAAAAACATGCAACAAATAGGAACTGGCACTGGGCACTGGATCAATATGTTAGTCCCAAAAATAGTATAAAAAGTTGCCAAAAGTATATGAAAGTTGTAGATTATTGGCATGGAACAATAAAAAATTATAGATACGACGGAGACGTATCACTGGGTGACTCCAGTAGTACTTTTCTTATAATGTTGATCTCCCATGATGGTGAAGGCTTTAGATCGGCGCATGATCTGATGAGCCTCAGCTTCATCTTTTGGGAGCTCCTGCCTGAGTAGGTAAGACCAATAGGGTTCGTGCCATTCAGGGGTGATAACAAGGACCTCTTGGACCAAGTCAATCGCCACAAGAATGTCCACCTCAGTGGGATTTGATGGACCGAATGGTTGCGGGGCTCCTCCACGAAAGGGTCTTCCTTGATCATGGGAGAGTGTAGGTGCTCAAGGAACACATTCTTGGGCACATCCTTCCGAGTGGAGCCTATCTTGGCCAAATCATCAGCTACTTGGTTGCGATGTATAAGGGCAAGGGCGCTTTGCTACTCAAGGCAGCTATGATCGGCTGGGTGGAAAGCAAGGACTTGAGTTCCTGGAACGCGGCCTGCGCTTGGAGTCCACTCGAACTTGTCAGACTTCTTCATCAATCGGTAAAGCGACATGGCTTCTTCACTGAGTCTGGAGATAAACCTACTAAGGGCCGCCAGGCAGCCCGTCAGTCATTGCACGTCATGGAGATGCTCTGGTTGTTTCATTTGGACAGATCGCCTTGATTTTCTCAAGATTGGCATTGTTCCTGCATTTGGAAATGAGGAAAACGAGTAACTCGGGCACCTCGAATGTGCACTTAGCCATATTGAGCTTTATGCAGAAAAGGCGCAAGTTCGTGAAGGTCTCGGCGAGGTATGTCAGGAGGTCGGAACCTTTCCTAGACTTGACCATGATGTCGTCCATATAGGCCTCCACATTCCGACTGATTTGTTTCAGTAAACACTTCTGGATCATTCGTTGGAACGTTGTCCCATTATTTTTCAACCTGAAAGGCATAGTGACATAGCAGAAACACCCAAATGGGGGTGATGAACAATGTTTTTATTTCATCAGGACCATACATTCGGATCTGGTTGTACCCGGAGTAAGCATCCAGAAACGACAATCGCTCACACCTAGCAGTAGAATCTACTATTTGATCTATGCGAGGGAGAGGGAAATGATCCTTCGGGTGGGCCCAATTGATGTGCTTAAAGTTGATGCACATGCGGAGAGAATTATTCTTCTTTGGCACCATGAGAATGATGGCAAGCCACTCAAAGTGGTACACCTCTTGGATGAAGTCGGCGGCTAAGGGCCGCATAATCTCCTCGCCAATCGCATTGAGCTTCTCTTTGGAAGACCGTCGAAGGTGCTCCTTGACAGGCTTCATCTTCGGGTTGACGCGGAGTCCATGCTTAGCCAGTCCCCTGGGAACACCCAGCATGTCAGAAGTCTTCCACGCGAAGATGTCCCAGTTAACACGGAGGAACTAGATGAGCTCGCTTTCCTATTTGCTATCAAGGGTGGTGGAGATATTGGTCAAAGGAGCATTTGGATCTTCAGGGTGAATGCTCACCGGCTTGGTCTGTCCGGCCAACTAGAAAGCGGATTCCACAATCGGCCTCTTCAACTTCAGTAGATCACTCGAATCCACAACCTTCTTATATTCATCTAGCTCAGCCAATGCCATTTGTTCGTCAGCAATTTGGGAGCCCTTCTGGAGGCACTCCACGGCTAGCTTCCAATTGCTTGTGATAGTGATCACACCATTCGGCCAAGGCATCTTAAGTCTGAGATACACATAACATGAGCGGGCCATGAAACATGCGTAGGCGGGCCTACCCAGGATGGCATGGTAAGCACTCCGGAAGTCTACCACTTTGAAGGTCAGTCGCTCCTTCCTGGAGTTTCTCTCCCTGTCGAATACGATGTCAAGGGCGATTTGGCCAAGTGACTTGGCCCTCTCTTGCTGAGTCAGGACATCGGGGTGCCCATTGCCTCCAGAGTGTTGGTGTAGATGATATTGAGTCTGTTGCTGCTATCCATGAGGACTTTACACAATCGGGATCCTTCAACAGCCGGATTAACCACCAAGGATTGCCACCCGGGGGTCGATATGTGGGCCGGGTGGTCCGACTAGTCGAAGGTCATGGGCGTCTTGACCTAGTGAAGATATTTGGTGACAGCCAGAACTGCCATGTTGACCTCTCGGTTGATAACCTTGAGGCGACTCTTCCTTTCAACATCGGTGAAGATCATAAGGACTTTCTCGATGCCGGGGTACTAAGAAGTTCCCTTGTTACCATCATCGTCTTCATCCTCATCCTTGTTCCCAGAGGAATCCTGCTGCATCTCTTGCTTCAGGAGTCGGCACTTATGAGTGGTATGCTTGGGAAAAATCAAAATGCACTCTTCGTCTTTTTCATGTGGATCTGGCAGGGCTGGTCGATGATTTTACTCTTCTCCGCAGCCTGCTTCTTGCCCTTCCAGTCCTTCTTCTGCTTTTGTGAGCTTTTGCCTTTGCCTAGGCCGGCCAGAGCCACGGCCTCAGCATTGCCAGCTGCTTCAACTTTCCGCTTGTGCTTATTCTTGTCCTTCTGGTTATCCGACTGGTTAGCATCAACTGCTTTGCTCTTGTCGCTTCTCAGTTGGTCTTCTTCCTCGCCGTTGGCACACCGAATGGCTATTCCCATAGCCCTGTTGAGAGTCGGGATCTCAGTACGGCCGAACTTTAGGTTCAGCTCTTGGTACCGAACCCCGGCCTTGAAAGCGCAAATCGCATGGTGCTCTCCACCGTATTATGCAAGGTGATCCACCTCTGGATGTACTCTCGGAGAGTCTCGTTCTACTTTTGTACTCAATGTTGCAACTCAGCCAATCCACCCAGCCTCTTATAAGTTCCCTCGAAGGTTTTGACGAATACTCAGGCCAGGTCATCCTAGTAGAATATACTGCCCGGAGGGAGCTAGGTGAGCCAGGCCCGAGCCGATCCCTCGAGCATCAGTGGCAAGTGCTTCATAGCCACACTGTCGTTGCCGCCGCCGATCTGAACCGCAACCCGGTAATCCTCTAGCCAAATCTCTGGCTTGGACTCGCCCGTGAACTTGCTGATCCCCGTGGCCAATCTAAAGTTGTTGGGAATCTTCGTGGCTCGAATGTACCGACTGAAGCACTCTGGACCAGAGGGTACAGAACCACTCGGTGCGTCGGTATCTAGGCCTTCCCTCAGGGCTTAACCCCTGTCGACTAGGTTCTGAGCGAGAACGGATCTCGCATTGAACGACGAGTCTCGAGCACCCTTCATGTGGCGGGAAGGACTCGGCCTCCGGTTGCCGTCACGCGTCTGTCGGTCATCGTACGCCTGGCAGCCGTATGTGCCATCATGCGGTGGGAGCTTTAGAGCGCGATCATGGTCGACATGTCGCCGGGGTGACGCCATCTAGTCACGTCTTCAATCTTCATAGTGGTCTATTGAGGAAGACACCCGACGCTTCCAGGAGCCGAGTGGCCTATAAGCCGACTGGTCGGTCTCTGCCCGTACCGAGGCGCTATGAATGTGCTCCCTGGATTAGGACATCACCGCATTTTGCGACAGCGCCTTCTTCAGGAGTGCCTGGATTTGACATATTTATTCGCCAGCGGTGGAGCCGGAGGGCTATATATATATGGAGTCACCGATGTGAGTACCTGCAGCTACGATTTGTAGTGAAGTACTAAGGATTTGATACTTCCGAGGCTGATCACTCAGGTAAAGTCGGCGCTTATGCCGACTAGAACTAGGTTGACAGCACGTGTGGTCGTCCAGCTCCTTCTGAAACCGTTCGAGGCGGCCGCGCTCGGCCAGAGTTGCCAGGCGCGTCGACTCCATGGCCAGGGCCTCAGAAGACGTCCCAATGATGCGGGTGTTCAAGAACTGCTCATTCCTACGGCGAAGCTCCTCGCGATGCTCCCGGGTGAGAGCTTGTGGGACGTACGGCTCGTGAACGAGGGAGCAGTTATCCTCGCTGTCGCTGTTAGTGTTCCCATGGGAGGTACCTGCACGGCTGCCCTGGGGATCCGTGAACCCCAGTGGTGTGCGGTGCTCAGAGTTGTCCGCCATAAGAATTTTGGCAGTCGACTCGATACTCTCGCACTCGGACTCCTCGGAGGAGTCATCGAGCAAATCGTCGGAGTGGTCAAGGGTGGGCTCGTCAGATTCGAGGGCCGCCACATGTTCCGTTGTGGCCTGAAGGGTCAAAGCATGCTTAATCCAGTGATGCAACTGCAAGCGCCCGGAATGCTTGCGACGGCACGCGGCCGGAAGGCGTGCAGCCATTCGGTACAGGGCCGAGGGCTGCTGAAGAAGGACTTTGAATGAAGAAGCACGGAAATGCACCGCGCCGCGGATGGGTAGTGCTTCCACATCCAGCGGGGCCTCGTGAAGCCACGCTGAGTCGTCGGCGACGAAGCTCAGCGTCCCGAATCAGATCTTGCCACCGACTAACAGGATGATGAAGAATCCACCTATGCCGTGAGATTTGGCTAGACACCTAGCCCCATGGTGGGCGCCAACTGTCGGGGTTACGATCCTGTCAATGAGTACTAGGGGTACAACAGAGGGGCAGAGCATAGCTACTGCGCATTTGTAGCACTTGGTGTTTAAGGAGTTCAAGCCCCTCTGAGTGGAGGTAAAAGCCCTATGTCTCGTGCCCTGAGGCTTAGTTTTTCTTGAGGGATATGATTACAGAGATTGCTTAACCCCAGCTCAGGAGAAGGAGGCAGGCTTATATAGAGTGCGCCGCAACTCCGACGTCTCCACGTCGCTGGGGAATTTAGTGCTCATTATTATGACAATTACTAGCATAAACTGTCACAAATACAGCAGTTACAGGTAACGGCAACCATGACTCTACTTTAAGGGTCACTTGGGATTCCTCGACTGTTGCAGCGCCCACGTCATCCTTCCACCTCCCTTGTCCGAGTGGCGGTTGTCATGCCGACTGAAGGGTGGTCGCCGAGTGCTGTCGAGGTGTTCGAGTGGACTTGTGATGCATGCATCTAAATGCTAATATGGTCCAGGGACCTACCAATGATGGTGAGGGGCCCCTGGTGGGGCCCATATGATGGGTTCTTGACCCTACCTGTAGTAGGTGACCTCATCAAGCGCCGCTTGGTCGGGGTACTAGAATGTGCCGATACACGGCCTTGCACGGGTGTGGGGCACGCGGATCTTTGCTGCCCACTGACCCCAGTGCCGCTGGTGCACGCCCAGAAGCCCTAGGTTCTTCTAAGGTGCCGATGACATCGACCTCGCACCACGGCAGCAGTGGGTGCAATGGCCGGCTTCCTCCCTCCTCATCACCCCAGTGTTCACCTCCATCACAAGCGCCTGCAAGGAAAAACACTTGTCCGCGGTGAGGAAGAAGGACGAAGAGAGAACGCAGGTGGTCTGTGGTGCATAGGGGATCAGGCAGTATGTATGGCTTTAATGTGTAGTGATGGCGCCGAAGAGGGGACATGTGGCCGCACACATGCACCAGCACTACTCATCATTTATGATGGGGATATGCCTTCTTGATGTGCATGGACCTTGGCTAGGTTTCACTTATGCCCACCTAAACCCAATTATTAATGAAGCTAATCCATATTTATCTCTTTCCTCTAGAAAAATCCATATTTGTCTCTCAACATTTATAGAGAAAATTACATATTGCATCCCCTACATGTACGGAAAGTGTGGGTCGGTCCCCCACTTTAAAATTGAAATATCAAACCCAAACCTTTCAAACAAGACATATTTAGTCCCTCTACTCACCCGAATTGGTACGGATGCTAATGTGACCTAGATTTCCTCAACGAGGCGTCCACCTCACCCCCCTTCCCCCACCAACATGAGCATGCACGCTATGGACAAGCCCCGATGAACCATCTCGCGGGTGTTGGTTTGGCTGCATTTGGGGTGGATAATGCTAATGCACAGATGGATTGAGAGCCTAGAGATGTTCATAGTCGTGTGTGAAACCAGTGGAACGAGGGTTTCACGTTACATTGACAAGAGCCCAACAACAAGGCAACTAATGTTCGAATGAAAGCATGTCATCATCGTCGCATGCATCCGGCCACTATTTGTTTGCTGTCGCAATGCCCAACAACCACTTGTCTAGGCCAGAATGATACAACCTCCACTGTGATCTTCTTTCCCCTCCTATCATCCCTGCACAAGCTCTCCCTTGTCACCCAGACCTCATTGCGCATCCATGCATTTTTCCCATCCTTTAATGTCAAGGATCGCCCCTTTATCCCACACAGCTTCATCTACGCCTTTTTGGCCTTTTTCCCTCAAGCGTCACCCCATCATTTCTCGACGAGCCATTCTACCAGCATTGGTTTGGCAGCATCCAGGGTGGATAGCGCTCATGCACGTACGGATCGAGAGTCTAGAGATGTCTTGGTTGTGTACCAGACCAGTGGGATGAGGGTTTTGTGTTACATGGCCAAGAGCCCGACAAAAAGGGACTATATGAAAGCATGCCATCATATCCATAAGTGGTACCCCATCATTTCTCGATAAACCAACCCACCGGCATTGGTTTGGCAACATGTGGGGTGGACAACGCTCATGCATGTATGGATCAAAAGGCTGAAGTTGTGTTAGTCATGTACCAAACTAGTGGGATGAGGATTTTGCATTGCATGGTCAAGAGACCAACAAAAGGCAACTAACGTCCGAACTAAAGCATGGCATCATCTCCACACGCATGTCATCGCTATTTTGTTGTTGTCATGATGCCCAACAACCGCTTCTCTAGGACGGAGCGATGCAACCTCCACTCTGGTCATTCTTTCCCCTCCCCGCATCCCTCCACAAGCTACCTCGGCACCCAGACCACACTGTGCATCCATGCACTTTCCCCATCATTTAGTGTCAAGGATGACCCCTTTATCCCACCCAGCTTCATCTAAGCATTCTTGGCCTTTTCCCTTGAAGTGCCAACCCATCATTTCCCACGCTTTTCTTCCATGTTCTCCATATAGCTTGTTAAGATCAAGAGTGACTTGTTTTCCTCTCAACAGGGACCATATCATGCCCGGGTTGTGCACCTACCTTCATATCATGGGAATTTCATCAATATTTCGGCTAGGCTAGGAGGTAATAGAGAAAGTGGTGGATGTAGTGTCAAAACCGATGAGTGGACGGAGAGAGAGAGAAGGGGGAGGGAGCGAATGAGCGAGATAGATAGAGAGAGAAACCCTTTATCCCACCCATCTTTGTCTATGCCTTTTTGTCCTTTCCCCCTCAAGCGTCACCCCATCATCTTGATGTGGATAGCGCTCATGCAAGTATGGATCGACAGGCTAGAGTTGTCTTAGTTGTGTACCAAACCAGTGGGATGAGGGTTTTGCGTACATGGTCAAGAGCCCAACAAAAAGAGGCAACTAACATCTGTATGAAAGCATGTCTTCATATCCACAAGCGCTACCCCATCATTTATATCATCCCACCAGAATAGGCTTGGCAGCATATGGGGTGGACAACGCTCGTGCACGTTGGATCGAAAGGCTGGAGTTGTCTTAGTCGTGTACCAAACTGCGGGATGAGGATTTTGAGTTAAAAAGTCAAGAGACCAACAAAAAGGAAACTAATGTGCGGACGAAAGCATGTCATCATCTCCACATGCATTTCAAGGATATTTTGTTGTTGTCATAATGCCCAACAACCGCTCCTCTAGGCCAAAACGATGCAACCTCCACTCTAGTTATTCTTTTCCCCTCCTCGCATCCCTACATAAGCTCCCATGTCACACAGACCTCACTACGCTGAAGGAAATATGCCCTAGAGGCAATAATAAAGTTATTATTTATTTCCTTATATCATGATAAATGTTTATTATTCATGCTAGAATTGTATTAACCGGAAACATAATACATGTGTGAATACATAGACAAACAGATTGTCACTAGTATGCCTCTACTTGACTAGCTCGTTGATCAAAGATGGTTATGTTTCCTAACCATAGACATGAGTTGTCATTTGATTAACGGGGTCACATCATTAGGAGAATGATGTGATTGACATGACCCATTCCGTTAGCTTAGCACCCGATCGTTTAGTGTTCTGATATTGCATTCTTCATGACTTATACATGTTCCTATGACTATGAGATTATGCAACTCCCATTTACTGGAGGAACACTTTGTGTGCTACCAAACGTCACAACGTAACTGGGTGATTATAAAGGTGCTCTACAGGTGTCTCCAAAGGTACTTGTTGGGTTGGCGTATTTTGAGATTAGGATTTGTCACTCCGATTGTCGGAGCGGTATCTCTGGGCCCTCTCAGTAATGCACATCACTTAAGCCTTGCAAGCATTGCAACTAATGAGTTAGTTGCGGGATGATGTATTACCGAACGAGTAAAGAGACTTGCCGGTAACGAGATTGAACTAGGTATTCAGATACCGATGATCGAATCTCGGGCAAGTAACATACCAATGACAAAGGGAACAACGT
Source organism: Triticum aestivum (assembly GCF_018294505.1). NCBI lineage: Eukaryota > Viridiplantae > Streptophyta > Magnoliopsida > Poales > Poaceae > Triticum > Triticum aestivum. Next base: position 237,774,509 of record NC_057812.1, read on the forward strand.
ATGTTGTTATGTGGTTTGACCGCTAAAGATCTTCCTAGAATATGTGGGAATGAACATGAGCATCCAGGTTCCATTGTTGGTTATTGACCGGAGACATGTCTCGGTCATGTCTACATAGTTCTCGAACCCGTAGGGTCCGCACGCTTAACGTTTCGATGACAGTTATATTATGAGTTTATATGTTTTGATGTACCGAAGGTTGTTCGGAGTCCCGGATGTGATCACGGACATGATGAGGAGTCTCGAAATGGTCGAGACATGAAGATTGATATATTGGAAGCCTACGTTTGGATATCGGAAGTGTTCTGGGTGAAATCGGGATTTTACCGGAGAACCGGGAGGTTACCGGAACCCCCCGGGGACTTAATGGGCCTTAGTGGGCCTAGGTGGAAGAGAGGAGAGGCGGCTAGGGCTGGGACGCACGCCCCTCCCCCTAGTCCGAATAGGACAAGGAGAGGGGGGCGGCGCCCCCCTTCCTTCTTCTCCTCCACTCTTTCCCCCTCCCAAGTCCTAATCCAACTAGGAAAGGGGGGAGTCCTACTCCCGGTGGGAGTAGGACTCCTCCTGGCGCGCCTCCTCCCTGGCCGCCCCCCCCCCCTGCTCCTTTATATACGGGGGCAGGGGCACCCCATAGACAACAATAGATCGTTTGATCTTTTAGCCGTGTGCGGTGCCCCCTCCACCATAGTCCACCTCGATATTACTGTAGCGGTGCTTAGGCGAAGCCCTACGTCGGTAGAACATCAACATCGTCACCACGCCGTCATGCTGACGAAACTCTCCCTCAACACTCGGCTGGATCGGAGCTCGAGGGACGTCATCGGACTGAACGTGTGCTGAACTCGAAGGTGTCGTACGTTCGGTACTTGATCGGTCGGATCGTGAAGACGTACGACTACATCAACCGCGTTGTGCTAATGCTTCCGCTTTCAGTCTACGAGGGTACGTGGACAACACTATCCCCTCTTGTTGCTATGCATCACCATGATCTTGCGTGTGCGTAGGAATTTTTTTGAAATTCCTACATTCCCCTACAGTGCCATCCGATCCAGGTTTTATGCGTCGATGTCATATGCACGAGTAGAACACAAGTGAGTTGTGGGCAATATAAGTCATACTGCTTACCAGCATGTCATACTTTGGTTTGGCAGTATTGTTGGATGAAGCGGCCCGGACCGACATTACGCGTACGCTTACGCGAGACTGGTTCTACCGACGTGCTTTGCACACAGGTGGCTGGCGGGTGTCAGTTCCTCCAAATTTAGTTGAACCAAGTGTGGCTATGCCCGGTCCTTGCGAATGTTAAAACAACACCAACTTGACAAACTATCATTGTGGTTTTGATGCGTAGGTAAGAACGGTTCTTGCTAAGCCCGTAGTAGCCACGTAAAACTTGCAACAACAAAGTAGAGGACGTCTAACTTGTTTTTGCAGGGCATGTTGTGATGTGATATGGTGAAGACATGATGCTATTATTGTATGAGATGATCATATTTTGTAACCGAGTTATCGGCAACTAGCAGGAGCCATATGGTTGTCGCTTTATTGTATGAAATGCAATCGCGCTGTAATGCTTTACTTTATCACTAAGCGGTAGCGATAGTCGTAGAATCATAAGATTGGCGAGACAATAATGATGCTACGATGGAGATCAAGGTGTCACGGCGGTGACGATGGTGATCATGACGGTGCTTTGGAGATGGAGATCACAAGCACAAGATGATGATGGCCATATCATATCACTTATATTGATTGCATGTGATGTTTATCTTTTATGCATCTTATCTTGCTTTGATTGACGGTAGCATTATAAGATGATCTCTCACTAAATTTCAAGATAAAAAGTGTTCTCCCTGAGTATGCACCGTTGCCAAAGTTCGTCGTGCCCAGACACCATGTGATGATCGGGTGTGATAAGCTCTACGTCCATCTACAACGGGTGCAAGCCAGTTTTGCACATGCAGAATACTCAGGTTAAACTTAACGAGCCTAGCATATGCAGATATGGCCTCAGAACACTGAGACCGAAAGGTCGAGCGTGAATCATATAGTAGATATGATCAACATAGTGATGTTCACCATTGAAAACTACTCCATTTCACGTGATGATCGGTTATGGTTTAGTTGATTTGGATGACGTGATCACTTAGAAGATTAGAGGGATGTCTTTCTAAGTGGGAGTTCTTAAGTAATATGATTAATTGAACTTAAATTTATCATGAACTTAGTACCTGATAGTATCTTGCTTGTCTATGTTTGATTGTAGATAGATGGCCCGTGCTGTTGTTTCGTTGAATTTTAATGCGTTCCTTGAGAAAGCAAAGTTGAAAGATGATGGTAGCAATTACACGGACTGGGTCCGTAACTTGAGGATTATCCTCATTGCTGCCCAGAAGAATTACATCCTGGAAGCACCGCTGAGTGCCAGGCCTGCTGCTGATGCAACTGACGACGTTAAGAACGTCTGGCAGAGCAAAGCTGATGACTACTCGATAGTTCAATGTGCCATGCTTTACGGCTTAGAACCGGGACTTCAACGACGTTTTGAACGTCATGGAGCATATGAGATGTTCCAGGAGTTGAAGTTAATATTTCAAGCAAATGCTCGGATTGAGAGATATGAAGTCTCCAATAAGTTCTACAGCTGCAAAATGGAGGAGAATAGTTCTGTCAGTGAACATATACTCAGAATGTCTGGGTACCATAATCACTTGACTCAGCTGGGAGTTAATCTTCCGGTTGATAGTGTCATTGACAGAGTTCTACAATCACTGCCACCAAGCTACAAGAGCTTCGTGATGAACTATAATATGCAAGGGATGGATAAGACAATTCCCGAGCTCTTCGCAATGCTAAAGGCTGCGGAGGTAGAAATCAAGAAGGAGCATCAAGTGTTGATGGTCAGTAAGACCACCAGTTTCAAGAAGGGCAAAGGGAAGAAGAGGGGGAACTTGAAGAATAACAACAAGCAAGTTGCTGCTCAGGAGAAGAAACCCAAGTCTGGACCTAAGCCTGAAACTGAGTGCTTCTACTGCAAGCAGACTGGTCACTGGAAGCGGAACTGCCCCAAGTATTTGGCGGATAAGAAGGATGGCAAGGTGAACAAAGGTATATGTGATATACATGTTATTGATGTGTACCTTACTAGAGCTCGCAGTAGCACCTGGGTATTTGATACTGGTTCTATTGCTAATATTTGCAACTCGAAACAGGGACTACGGATTAAGCGAACACTAGCAAAGGACGAGGTGACGATGCGCGTGGGAAATGGTTCCAAAGTCGATGTGATCGCGGTTGGCACGCTACCTCTACATCTACCTTCGGGATTAGTATTAGACCTAAATAATTGTTATTTGGTGCCAGCGTTGAGCAGGAACATTATATCTGGATCTTGTTTGATGCGAGACGGTTATTCATTTAAATCAGAGAATAATGGTTGTTCTATTTATATGAGTAATATCTTTTATGGTCATGCACCCTTGAAGAGTGGTCTATTTTTGATGAATCTCGATAGTAGTGATACACATATTCATAATGTTGAAGCCAAAAGATGCAGAGTTGATAATGATAGTGCAACTTATTTGTGGCACTGCCGTTTAGGTCATATCGGTGTAAAGCGCATGAAGAAACTCCATACTGATGGACTTTTGGAACCACTTGATTATGAATCACTTGGTACTTGCGAACCGTGCCTCATGGGCAAGATGACTAAAACGCCGTTCTCCGGAACTATGGAGAGAGCAACAGACTTGTTGGAAATCATACATACAGATGTATGTGGTCCGATGAATGTTGAGGCTCGTGGTGGATATCGTTATTTTCTCACCTTCACAGATGATTTAAGCAGATATGGGTATATCTACTTAATGAAGCATAAGTCTGAAACATTTGAAAAGTTCAAAGAATTTCAGAGTGAAGTTGAAAATCATCGTAACAAGAAAATAAAGTTTCTACGATCTGATCGTGGAGGAGAATATTTGAGTTACGAGTTTGGTCTACATTTGAAACAATGCGGAATAGTTTCGCAACTCATGCCACCCGGAACACCACAGCGTAATGGTGTGTCCGAACGTCATAATCGTACTTTACTAGATATGGTGCAATCTATGATGTCTCTTACAGATTTACCGCTATAATTTTGGGGTTATGCTTTAGAGACAGCCGCATTCACATTAAATAGGGCACCATCGAAATCCGTTGAGACGATGCCTTATGAATTGTGGTTTGGCAAGAAACCAAAGTTGTCGTTTCTGAAAGGTTGGGGTTGCGATGCTTACGTGAAAAAGCTTCAACCTGATAAGCTCGAACCCAAATCGGAGAAATGTGTATTCATAGGATACCCAAAGGAGACTGTTGGGTACACCTTCTATCACAGATCTGAAGGCAAGACATTCGTTGCTAAGAATGGATCCTTTCTAGAGAAGGAGTTTCTCTCAAAAGAAGTGAGTGGGAGGAAAGTAGAACTTGATGAGGTAACTATACCTGCACCTCTATTGGAAAGTAGTTCATCACAAAAACCAGTTTCTGTGACGCCTACACCAATTAGTGCGGACATTAATGATGATGATCATGGAACTTCAGATCAAGTTACTACTAAACCTCGTAGATCAACCAGAGTAAGATCCGCACCAGAGTGGTACGGTAATCCTGTTCTGGAAGTCATGCTACTAGATCATCATGAACCTACGAACTATGAAGAAGCGATGGTGAGCCCAGATTCCGCAAAATGGCTTGAGGCCATGAAATCTGAGATGGGATCCATGTATGAGAACAAAGTGTGGACTTTGGTTGACTTGCCCGATGATCGGCAAGCAATTGAGAATAAATGGATCTTCAAGAAGAAGACTGACGCTGACGGTAATGTTACTGTCTACAAAGCTCGACTTGTTGCGAAAGGTTTTCAACAAGTTCAAGGGATTGACTACGATGAGACTTTCTCACCCGTAGCGATGCTTAAGTCTGTCCGAATCATGTTAGCAATTGCCGCATTTTATGATTATGAAATTTGGCAAATGGATGTCAAAACTGCATTCCTAAATGGATTTCTGGAAGAAGAGTTGTATATGATGCATCCGGAAGGTTTTGTCGATCCAAAGGGAGCTAACAAAGTGTGCAAGCTCCAGCGATCCATTTATGGACTGGTGCAAGCCTCTCAGAGTTGGAATAAACGCTTTGATAGTGTGATCAAAGCATTTGGTTTTGTACAGACTTTTGGAGAAGCATGTATTTACAAAAAGGTGAGTGGGAGCTCTGTAGCATTTCTGATATTATATGTGGATGACATATTACTGATTGGAAATGATATAGAATTTCTGGATAGCATAAAGGGATACTTGAATAAGAGTTTTTCAATGAAATACCTCGGTGAAGCTGCTTACATATTGGGCATCAAGATCTATAGAGATAGATCAAGACGCTTAATTGGACTTTCACAAAGCACATACCTTGACAAAGTTTTGAAGAAGTTCAAAATGGATCAAGCAAAGAAAGGGTTCTTGCCTGTGTTACAAGGAGTGAAGTTGAGTAAGACTCAATGCCCGACCACTGCAGAAGATAGAGAGAAAATGAAAGATGTTCCCTATGCTTCAGCCATAGGCTCTATCATGTATGCAATGCTGTGTACCAGACCTGATGTGTGCCTTGCTATGACTCTAGCAGGGAGGTACCAAAGTAATCCAGGAGTGGATCACAGGACAGCGGTCAAGAACATCCTGAAATACTTGAAAAGGCCTAAGGATATGTTTCTCGTTTATGGAGGTGACAAAGAGCTCATTGTAAACGGTTACATTGATGCAAGCTTTGACACTGATCCGGATGATTCTAAATCGCAAACCGGATATGTGTTTACATTGAACGGTGGAGCTGTCAGTTGGTGCAGTTCTAAACAAAGCATTGTGGCGGGATCTACATGTGAAGCGGAGTACATAGCTGCTTTGGAAGCAGCAAATGAAGGAGTCTGCATGAAGGAGTTCATATCCGATCTAGGTGTCATACCTAGTGCATCGGGTCCAATGAAAATCTTTTGTGACAATACTGGAGCAATTGCCTTGGTGAAGGAATCCAGATTTCACAAAAGAACCAAGCACATCAAGAGACGCTTCAATTCCATCCGGGATCTAGTCCAGGTGGGAGACGTAGAAATTAGCAAGATACATATGGATCTAAATGTTGCAGACCCGTTGACTAAGCCTCTTCCACGAGCAAAACATGATCAGCACCAAGGCTCCATGGGTGTTAGAATCATTACTGTGTAATCTAGATTATTGACTCTAGTGCAAGTGGAGACTAAAGGAAATATGCCCTAGAGGCAATAATAAAGTTATTGTTTATTTCCTTATATCATGATAAATGTTTATTATTCATGCTAGAATTTTATTAACCGGAAACATAATACATGTGTGAATACATAGACAAACAGATTGTCACTAGTATGCCTCTACTTGACTAGCTCGTTGATCAAAGATGGTTATGTTTCCTAACCATAGACATGAGTTGGCATTTGATTAACGGGGTCACATCATTAGGAGAATGATGTGATTGACATGACCCATTCTGTTAGCTTAGCACCCAATCGTTTAGTGTTCTACTATTGCTTTCTTCATGACTTAGACATGTTCCTATGACTATGAGATTCTGCAACTCCCGTTTACCGGAGGAACACTTTGTGTGCTACCAAACGTCACAACGTAACTGGGTGATTATAAAGGTGCTCTACAGGTGTCTCCAAAGGTACTTGTTGGGTTGGCGTATTTCGAGATTAGGATTTTTCACTCTGATTGTCAGAGAGGTATCTCTGGGCCCTCTCGGTAATGCACATCACTTAAGCCTTGCAAGCATTGCAACTAATGAGTTAGTTGCAGGATGATGTATTACGGAACGAGTAAAGAGACTTGCCGGTAATGAGATTGAAATAGGTATTGAGATATCGACGATTGAATCTCGGGCAAGTAACATACCGATGACAAAGGGAACAATGTATGTTGTTATGCGGTTTGACCGATAAAGATCTTCGTAGAATATGTGGGAACCAACATGAGCATCCAGGTTCCGCTGTTGGTTATTGACCGGAGACATGTCTCGGTCATGTCTACATAGTTCTCGAACCCGTAGGGTCCGCACGCTTACCATTTCAATGACAGTTATATTATGAGCTTATATGTTTTGATGTATCGAAGGTTGTTCGGAGTCTCGGATGTGATCACGGACATGACGAGAAGTCTCGAAATGGTCGAGACATGAAGATTAATATATTGGAAGCATATGTTTGGATATCGGAAGTGTTCCGGGTGAAATCGGGATTTTACCGGAGAACCGAGAGGTTACCGGAACCCCCCGGGGACTTAATGGGCCTTAGTGGGCCTAGGTGGAAGAGAGGAGAGGCGGCTAGGGCTGGGATGCGCGCCCCTCCACCCCCCAGTCCGAATCAGACAAGGAGAGGGGGGCGGCGCCCCCCCCCTTCCTTCTTCTCCTCCGCTCTTTCCCCCTCCCAAGTCCTAATCCAACTAGGAAAGGGGGGAGTCCTACTCCCGGTGGGAGTAGGACTCCTCCTGGCGCGCCTCCTCCCTGGCTGGTTGCACCCCCCTTGCTCCTTTATATACGGGGGCAGGGGGCACCCCATAGACAACAATAGATTGTTTGATCTTTTAGCCGTGTGCGGTGCCCCCTCCACCATAGTCCACCTCGATATTACTGTAGCGGTGCTTAGGCGAAGCCCTGCGTCGGTAGAACATCAACATCGTCACCACGTCGTCGTGCTGACGAAACTCTCCCTCAACACTTAGCTCGATCGGAGTTCGAGGGACGTCATCGGACTAAACGTGTGCTGAATTCGAAGGTGTCGTACGTTCGGTACTTGATCGGTCGGATCATGAAGATGTACGACTACATCAACCGCGTTGTGCTAACGCTTCCGCTTTTGGTCTATGAGGGTACGTGGACAACACTCTCCCCTCTCGTTGCTATGCATCACCATGATCATGCGTGTGCGTAGGAATTTTTTTGAAATTACTACGTTCCCCTACATACGCATCCATGCTCTTTCCCCGTCCTTTAGCGTCAAGTATGACCCCTTTATCCCACCCAGCTTCGTCTACGCATTCTTGGCATTTTCCCTTGAAGTGCCAACCCATCGTTTCCCATGATTTTCTTCCACCTTCTTCGTGTAGCTTGTTAAGATCGAGAGAGACTCGACGCCCGCTCAACGGGGACCATATCGGGCCTAGGTTGTGCACCTATCTTCATATCATGGGAATTTCATCAATATTTAGGCTAAGCTAGGAGATAACAAAGAAGGTGGTGGACATAGTGTTAGAACCCATAAATGGACGGAGAGAGAGAGCGAGGGAGCCAGAGAGAGGGAGCTGGAGGGAGAGGGAGAGAGAGAGACTTTATCCCACCCAGCTTTGTCTATGCCTTTTTGGCATTTTCCGCTCAAGTGTCACCCCATTATTTCTCGATGAGCCATTCCACTAACATTGGTTGGCAGCATCTAGGGTGGATAGCGCTCATGCACGTACGGGTCGAGAGGCTAGAGGTGTCTTAGTTGTGTACCAAACTAGTGGGACGAGGGTTTTGCGTTACATGGTTGAGATCCCAACAAAAAAGGCAACTAATGTACGCATTAAAGCGTGTCATCATATCCACAAGCATTACCCCATCATTTATCGATGAACCATCCCATTGGCATTGGTTTGGTAGCATGTGGGCTAGACAATGCTCATGCACGTGTGGATCGAAAGGCTGGAGTTGTCTTAGTCATGTACCAAACTAGTAGAATGAGGATTCTATGTTACATGGTCAAGAGACCAACAAAAAGGCAACTAATGTGTGAATGAAAGCATGTCGTTATCTCCACATGCATGTCATCGCTATTCTCTTGTTGTCACAATGACCAACAACCGCTTCTCTAGGAAGGAACAATGCAAGCTCCACTCTGCTAATTATGTCTCCTCCTCGCATCCCTGCACAAGCTCCCTCGTCACCCAAACCTCACTGCGCACCCATGCACCTTCCCTGTCCTTTAACGTCACAGATGACCCCTTTACCCACCCAGCTTCATCTATGCATTCTTGGCATTTCCCCTGGAAGTGCCAACCCATCATTTCCCATGATTTTCTTCCACCTTCTCCGTATAGCTTGTTAAGATCGAGAGTGACTCACTGTCCTCTCAACGGGGACCATATCAGACCCAGGTTGTGCACCTACCTTCATATCATGGGAATTTCATCAATATTTAGGCTAGTCTAGGAGACAACAGAGAAGGTGGTGGACGTAGTGTTAGAACTTATGAGTGGACAGAGAGAGAGGGAGGGAGGGAGGGAGGGAGAGAGAGAGAGAGAGAGAGGGAGCGAGTGAGAGAGAGAGAGAGGGAGCGAGTGAGAGAGAGAGGGGGAGTGAGTGAGTGAGAGAGAGGGAGAGAGAGTGAGTGAGAGAGAGACCTTTTATCCCACCCAGCTTCATATACGCCTTTTTGGCCTTTTACCCTCAAGCGTCACCGCATCATTTATCGATGAGCCATTCCACTGGCATTGGTTTGGCAGCATTCAGGATGGATAGCACTCATGCATGTACGGATCTGGAGGCTAGGGTTGTCTTAGTTGTGTACCAAACTAGTGGGACGAGGGTTCCGCATTACATGGTCAAGAGCCCAACAAAAAGGCAACTAACATCCATATGAAATCATGTCATCATATCGACAAGCGCTACCCCATCATTTCTCGACGAACCGTCTACCGGCATTGGTTTGGCAGTATGGGGGTGGAGAACTCTCATGCATGTATGGATCGAAAGTTTGGAGCTGTCTTAGTCATGTACCAAACTAGTGGGATGAGGATTTTGTGTTACATGGTCAAGAGACCAACAAAAAGGCAACTAATGTTCAAACGAAATCGTGTCGTCATCTCCACATGCATGTCATCACTATTCTTTTTTTGTCACAATGCCCAACAACCGCTTCTCTAGGCCAGAATAATGCAACCTCCAATCTATTCATTCTTTCCCCTCCTCGCATCCCTTCACAAGCTCCCTCATCACCCAGCCCTCACTGCACATCCATGCACCTTCCCCATCCTTTAACGTCAAGGATGACCCCTTTATCCCACCCATCTTTGTCTATGCACTCTTGGCCTTTTCCCTTGAAGCCAACCCATCATTTCCCATGCTTTCTTCCACCTTCTCCGTATAGCTTGTTAAGATCAAGAGTGATTCTTAATCCTCTCAACGGGGACCATATTGGGCCCGGGTTGTGCACCTACCTTCATATCATGGGAATTTCATCAATATTTAGGCTAGGCTAGGAGACAATAGAGAAGGTGGTTTTTGACGAGGGACTCATACGACCGCTCAAACAAGCATCGGCACTCGTATGATACACAGTCATTTTCTCTGACCCCTTTTTGATGTTTCTCTAATTTGTTCATGCGACCATGCACACGGGCGCTAGCGCCCGTTTACTACACCATCTTTCTCCCTGTTTGCTCCTCTCCCTTGTTTCTTTCTTTCACCTTCTCTCTTTGATGTTTACCTACGACACAAAGACAAAAACAACTCTTCTAAGAATTTTTTTCCATTAGATTATTTATGAGAGCAAAACAAAAAAACAAAAATTTGACAAACTGATGGGTTGCCTCCCATTAAGCCCTGGTTTTTAGGTTCTTTAGCTCAACCTCGTGCCTCGGTATCATGTCAAGTCTTCGGTGGTCTTAGATTTTCTTTACGCACCACACATATTAATTTAGGTGGGGAACATACTTCTCCCTTGCTCCTGGCTTCTTCGGAAAGTATTTCACTATTTCTTCCTCACAAATTCTTAAGGTTACTTTTCCTTCCGACAATCGAACGTTGCACCTACGGTGTTTAAAAATGTCCTACCAAGGATAATTGATAATTTTTCGTCTTCGGGCATGTCAAGGATTACAAAATTAGTAGGTATAACATGCAGATCTAATCTTAGTGGGACATTCTTAGCTACTCCCACCGGATTCTTTGTGGACTTATCTGCCATCTGCAAGGTTATGCTTGTGGGCATACATTCAGCTAGATTCAACTTATGATAAAGAGTTAGAGCCATCACACTAACGCCTGCCCCTACATCACATAGAGCATTATTCAGGATTACCAATTGAGCAAGATATTGTGGATATACCTGGGTCACCCAACTTCTCTGGTATCTTGTTCTCAAAGGGATACTCTGTTATTGCAGGCACTTGTTCCTTCAGATTCATACTTCTTTTATTATTAACAATTGTCACGCATGAACTTGGCAAAGGTAGGAATTTTTACATGTCAGTCACATGCATCAACATTTTAAGATCAACTATTGCTTGCAAAAAGGAGGAATAAAGTGCGTCATTCAAAGGTGGCCTGGCGGCCTTAGGGTAAGTGTCATGGAAGAACACGATCACCTATGGGGCCATCGGCCTTGGCAACGAGGAAGGGCGCGTTGCACAAAGAGCGGAGGCCGTGGAGCAGCACGACAGTGGTGAGATGGGTAGCTTTTACCCAGGTTCGAGCCGCTGCGAAGCGTAAAACCCTATTCCTGCTTTGGTGGATTGTATGGAGGACCGTGACAAACACGCACTGTCCAAGCTCGGCAAGGTTGCCTCGGGGATAGCAACTACGCGCGTAAGAGTGTACAGGTATTTTAGGTTGCCATGGCACACCTTTTATATGCTTAAGGGGTTACCACTATGGCAAATCAGTCATTACCTATCGGATTCCGGGTTCCGGCAGACCCTTGAGGTTCGAACACTAGGGTGCGCATGGAGATTTCGCCTCCTACCTACCTGCACCCCTCCGCCATGCTAGGATCTAAAACTAAGGAAAGAACAACACAAGAGACACAAGGTTTATACTGGTTCGGGCCACCGTTGTGGTGTAATACCCTACTCCAGTGTGTGGTGTGGTGGATTGCCTCTTGGGCTGATGATGATGATGAATACAAGGAAGAACAGCCTCGCGAGGGTGTTCTTGGCTAGGGCGATGAACTGCTGGGAGGAGTTTAGTCACCTTTCTCTCTCTCTCTCTCTCCAATCGACCGACCCCTTGCTATGTGGGTGGCTATTCCTATTTATAGAGGCCCTGGTCCTCTTCCCAAATATCGAGCGGGAAGGGAGCCAACAATGGCGGGCTAATTTGAAGGGGGACAGCAAGTATCAGCTATCCTAACAAAAGTAGTCTTCGCCTGCGCAAAGCTCTGGTGATGACACCGTCTTGGGCTCCACGGTGACCTCCTTCTCGTAGTCCTCCTGGTCTTGGTCTCGTTGCACCGAAATGGCAACCTTTGCCTGATGCCTCAGTACTCCGCCGCTGCGCTTGCCCCCTTTGCACCAAAGAGGAAAGGAGGACGCTGCGCGGCTGGCACCCGCCTGGCGCCCTGAGTCGTCATGGCTTGCGTCACGGGCACCTCACGAGGTACCCCGCCTTGATCTCTCCGCCTCCTCGTGAGCCAGCCTGACGAGGCCATGCCTGAGGAAGCTTCGCGTCGTCCACCCCGCAAGGCTTGGCCCCTCGCAAGGGTCTTGGGTTTGTGTTGGTGAAGACGGGACGTGCTGGGGCCCCCTTTTGAGCCACGCCGCAGGCCGCAGGCAGGCAAGTTTGGGGGCCCTCGTTCCCAAAACGCCGACAGTAGCCCCCGGGCCCAAGGCGTGCCCGGACTTGGCCGTGCAGGGAGGCGGAAGGGCAAGAGCGAAGCGCCGCGGGCCCTAACAGCCTGCGGCCTTGGGCGCCGCGTGGCGGTTGATTGGACGTGGGCGGCACTGTTCCCTCACGCCCTCCTTATTTTGCGCCATGCCAGGCGGACCCGCAGTCGTACACAGTCGTTCCCTTTTCTGTTGCTCGAGTGCCCTCTGTCCTTTCTCTGCTCAAACTCCGGCTTCTGTTTTCAACCTGATCTCAAACCTCCCCCCCTTCCCATCGCCATGGCTCCCACGAAGAAGGGGAGAGGGAAGAAACCCGTGTCGCCGCCTTGCCCGCCGCCGTCGGCGGCTCCTGCCAAGGGCTTGGGCAAGGTCAGCTTGGCTCTGGCCACCATCTTCAATGAATGCGGGAGGATGGCTGCCTGGCCCGCGTCCCACTTCTCCATCGACAGGATAGCCACCGAGGTCCCGTATCTTGCCGACGCCCTGTGGGCGGGTCTGGTTCCTCCTTTTTCTAACTTCTTCAACGCCGTGCTTTCCCACTATCAGATCCACATGATGCATCTAGGTCCTGAATCCATCACCCTCCTTTCGGTCTTCGCCTTTGTTTGCGAAGCTATGGTGGGCATCCCTCCTTCGGTTGCCTTGCTGCGCCACTTCTTCTCGTTGCGTCTTGTCGACCCTACCCAATGTTAGGCTTGCGTGAGCTTCGTTGCCGCGCCTGAGACGGCGGCCTCTGGGATTGACTTCAAGCTCCCCCTGCCCGCGGCTGGGTTCCACGAGCGGTGGCTGTATGTGGACGCAGGGGTGTCCAGTCCCCTGCTATTGGAGCCGACCTCACCTGCCGCCCCCAATTCGGGCTGGGGCCAGGAGACGCTTGAGAGCCCCCGGCTCGTCTTAGTCTGGCGCCGCTTCGCGCTCTTGAGGTCGCTTGGCGTGACAGCGCCCAAGGTGGTGAAGGAGTTCCTGCTATGCCGCGTTGCTCCTCTTCAACGCCACTCTCGCCACATGTGGGCCTTCCGTGGGCGCAAGGATCGTATGAGGCTCCAGGAAGAGGACCTGACTCCTGAGGTGCTGAGGATGGCGCTCTTGACCCTGGCTGGGGACCCCAACCCCGGCAGCGTCCGGCAGGGAGGGGCCTTGCTGTACCTCTGCCAGAGCAGGGGCGACTTTGTCAAGCAGATGCCTGTCTTTGATGAGCAGGGGCCGCGCCCCGCCGGCCTTCAGGGGCCTCGCGAGAACCCAGTGGTGGTGACTGCCCTTCCAGTCGGCCAAGGCGACTCATCCTCGAGTGGCAGAGCAGGGAGGCACGAGGCGCCAGAGGCCGAGGGGGCTCCAGGCGTGGTGACAGCGCTGGGCGAGGCTCATGAGGAAGCGGCTCTTGGGGCCCGTGCCGTTGAGGCTGAGGGTGACGAGCAGCTGCCCTCAGTGCCTGCGACTGGGGCCCCTGAGGCTCCAGTTGCGTCTCTTGGGAAGGCGATTGGCAGCGCACATCAGGCAGGCGCCCCTGCCGCAGATCGCCTTGGCTCTCCGTCTTCGTCGAAGGTTGATCCATGCGCCCAACTCTTGGGCCAGTTCCGCGTGGACTTTGGGGCTCTCCGGAAGAGAAGGGAGGCCCTGGGCGACGATTACCCTTGTCGCCTGCTGAAGCGCAAAAAGTACTTCGCCACTAATGAGTAAGCCTTCTCCTCTCCCAGCTCCCGATCCTTCCGTTGCTCTTACTGACTCTTGCTCCGCAGGCCCCTTCCAGACGAGCATGCGGAGATGGCTGAGGAGCCGTCTCCTTTGGCTTCGCCCCCTCCATCGTCCTCAAGCGCTCCGAGCAGCGGAGCCCTTGTGGTGAGGGCGATCGAAGAGGCGAACCATCCCGAGGTGTATTGTGGCCCCCGCGCACCTCGCGATCCTCCTTCGCGGGCCTTCTCGTGGCATAGCCAGCCTGCCATGGGCTTCTCGCCTGGTCGTGAACTGCGATTGGCTGAGGCGCTTCCTGCGCTCTTCTCCTAAGGACAGGCTGGCCCCAGGCCGGGCTTCTGACGCGGCGTGCCCGGCCGTCGCGAGGGTGCCAGCCCCCAGCCCCTAGCCCGGAGGGGGAGTGATGACTCGCGGCCCCCGGCGCTTGCTTGGGGCGGATGATGGTGTGAAAGGCGTGCTTGAGCGCGCTCGGGAGCGTCGCGCTCTCCGCCAAGGATTCCTTCGAAGGGCGACTGACGCAGTGAGCCTGCTCGGTGAGGAGCTTGCTGATGAAGACGCGCGCCTTGAGGCCGAGGGCCTGCGCCTAGCTGCAGAGAGGCGTGAGCTGGAGGGCTCCATCGCCCTTGCACGCCGTCAGTGTGATCTTGATGAAGCAGAGGCCAAGGCGTCGTTGGTGGCCTCTCGGTAGGACCGATCTTTGGCCACTGAGGAGGATCGGGAAGCCGACCGGCGGCGAACGGCAGCGGCAGAGGAGCGGGCTCAGGAGCTCCTGGCCTGGTGCCACTCGCTGGAGGAGCAGGTGGAGCTGCACGAGGCAGCCCTTGCGTCGATGAAGGTGGCCTCCGGCGACTCGGCAGAGCTCCTAAAGTGTGAGGAGGCGCTGACACTGGAAGCCGCCGAACGTACCCGTGAGTACGAGCGTCTGGAGACGAGGGAGCGCTTGGTGACGCAGGCGGAGGATGATGTTGCCGCACAGGAAGCCCGCGTCCTGGAGGAGGTCGGACATCGAGTGGCGATGGAGCGCTCGAACCTTGAGCACGAGTTCGAAGAGAAGCTGGGGCTGATCTGGGCTGAAGCTGAAGGCAGGACTGCCGCTTTGAGGGCCAAGCTGGAGGAGGCGGCGCGGCGGGCCGATGCTTCCCGGGCCGCCCTTGAGGTGGCGTGAGGTGAGTTAACCACCTCCCAGGCTGAGGTGCTCCTTCTTCGCCAGCGGGTGGAGGAGGCTGAGGCCGTCGCGCACCAGAATGTGGACGAGATACGTCAGCGGCGGCTCCTGGAGCATGAGCACGACCCTATGCTCTCCACGCTCCGGGACAGAGCCAACGCGGCCTTGGGCAATATCTGCGAGGAGGCCGTCGGCGAGCCGCACGCAAGCAATCTTCAGTTCTTCACTGATGTGGTGACGCAGCTGGAGGCGCGGTCGACCAGGGCTGATAGGTTGGTGGAGGAGAGGAGCCGCACCCTGCTCAGGCGCGCCTTTTCCCGCGTCTTCAGTCACCTCCGGAACATGGATCCCCATTTTGATTTTGATGCCGTCATCGCCCCAGTCCCCCTGGCCGTCCGAGGCAAGCTGGCGCACTGGGTGGAAGACAATGTGGACGCTCTTATCAGGGCCTTCGCCTCGGAAGACGACGACGTGATCGTGGTGGCTGACGAGGGCGGTGTGATGGACGGCTCTGACGCAGTTGGCGGCAACGCGAACAGCGGTGGCGAGTTCAGCGACGCCAGCAATGGCTCTGGTGGTGCTCCTGAGTACACATTGGGGGATTTGTCCGACTGATTGTGCATCGTTCCTGCTTCCCTACCCTGCATGAATAGAACTCGGGTTTTGGCCTGATAGCTGTGAGAGCATTTTGGAGGGGGAGCCCCTCATGTAAAACTTGCGTTTATCGTGTCAGTAGAAGCTACATTGCCCATGCGCCCGCACCAAGTGGTTGGCTTAAGCGACGCGCTGGTCGACTGATTTACCTTTGTCCCGTGCTGGCTCTGGGGCGGCCCGCAGGAGGCTGTGGTGCCCTAAGTGTTTCCTGATTGAATCCATAGGATCTGCAGTAAAACGCCCTCCTGAGAGGACGCGGCGGCGGCAGTCTGGGCTGCGCGCAAGCTAGGCCTAACCTTGCTCGCGAGGGGCTCATGAGGGGAGGCAGCTGAGGTGAAGTGGTAACCGAAACGCGAGAAATTGCTCGAACGAGACTAAGCACCCCTTCCCCGAACACACGCAAATCTCAAATTCGAATCCAACTTGAAACTAGCGGGGGAAAGCGACAACCAAAGGGAAGAGAAACGAAAGCAAACAAAAGGCCGCGTCCGGCACCTAGTCTAGTCTTGGACGTCTTCTCACCAGCGCGGAGCTAAGTGCTGCCACTGGGCGTGGGAGGGAGCCCCAGGGCCTGAGGCCGGCAACCCTGAGACTCCGGGGCGTGTATAGCCCCACTCATTATTACGTCAGAGTGTCATGGGGCGGCAAGCTTCACAGACATTGGGCCTTCTTCACAGGTACTGGCCTTGCTTCATATCGCCAGATGAGGGCCCCGCCTTGCACCACACTCTAGTGCCATCAGCAACGACCGGAAACCAGGACGCCGCCCGATGGGGTAGAGCGGTCACCAGTTGTTCCCCCGACGACCACGGGTCCTCCACCAGGGGCAGGCCCTGAGGCACCTCCCCAGCAGAGGGCCTATCTCCTGAGAACACCTTGCTCCGAACGCCGCGGTGGTGATGTCGGATCTCGGCCCCTCTCCTGCAGTCCCCTGCGCCCTCCTCCCGAGGGGTAGGAGACTGTGGGAGCGGGGCAGCTGCTCGCTGCGGTGACCTGCACCTCCTGCAATCCATGGTTAGTGTATACCTGCTCCTGAAGAATTAGCGGTACCCGATAATCGTTGCCTCCAGCATGGCCAGTGGGACCGTCCCGGTGCTCCTGGAAAGGCTCAGCTTCCAATGCCTCGTCTCCCCAGCTTGGGCTGAGGAGCGAGCCTTGTCCGTTCTCGTGAGGGTGTCATTGGTCCATCATGAGGGGCACGTATTCCTCCGGCGCTGTCATCCCGAATGCCATGCCGTAATGCCCCGCATGCCACGCGGTCCTGCCTGACGCGCCCACCGTGGGGTGGCAGCGCGGCCGCCCACTGGGGCCGCGGGTCGCGTTGAGTCCTTCTTAGCGGACCGGGGGCGGGGGCAGCGCCGCCGCCAGTCCGGCGCTGACAGCTTCGTCGGCGTCGGAGTAGCCTTGGAGCCCGAGGGAGCGCGCGGAGCCCCCGCGCGGGCCGCCTTGGGCTTGAGATGGGAGCTGGGTGGAGAAGGGGTGAGCCCCCAAGGCGGCGAAGCCCAGGAGCTCTACCACTCGCTCCAGCAGCACGTTGTGGCCGCCCTCCAACAGTCTGCACTACAGCAGCTCTCGGGCCACCATGAGCGCGGCCCTCGAGTTTGCCTGCTCCCTGCGTGTGTACGGCATCATCGTCGCGGCGTGATTGGAGGCCCTTGCTGCCGACCGCGCCTGCCGTGGCGTGAGAGCTGTCGAAGCCTGTCCGTGTCGCCCGCGGCCCGCAGCGCCCTGCGGACCGCGAGCTGCCTGGGGCACGGGGTCGCCCGAGGCGAGCGGCTCTGCGCGGGCGAGCCACGCCGCCCATGGATCTGGGTTGCCCGCCTAGTCGTCGGACATGGCGACGACGACGCGACGGGGCACGAAGCGGTAGAAGGTGGACTCCGGCGCACCCCTACCTGGCGCGCCAAATGTCGGATTCCGGGTTCCGGCAGATCCTTGAGGTTCGAACACTGGGGTGCGTGCGGAGATTTCGCCTCCTACCTACCTGCACCCCTCCGCCATGCTAGGATCTAAAACTAAGGAAAGAACAACACAAGAGACACAGGGTTTATACTGGTTCGGGCCACCGTTGTGGTGTAATACCCTACTCCAGTGTGTGGTGTGGTGGATTGCCTCTTGGGCTGATGATGATGATGAATACAAGGAAGAACAGCCTCGCGAGGGTCTGTTCTTGGCTAGGGCGGTGAACTGCTGGGAGGGGTTCAGTCACCTTTCTCTCTCTCTCTCTCTCCAATCGACCGACCCCTTGCTATGTGGGTGGCTGGTCCTATTTATAGAGGCCCTGGTCCTCTTCCCACATATCAAGCGGGAAGGGAGCCAACAATGGCGGGCTAATTTGAAGGGGGACAACAAGTATCAGCTATCCTGACAAAAGTAGTCTTCGCCTGCGCAAAGCTCTTGTGATGATGCCGTCTTGGGCTCCACGGTGACCTCCGTCTCATAGTCCTCCTGGTCTTGGTCTCGTCGCACCGAAATGGCAACCTTTGTCTGATGCCTCGGTACTCTGTGGCTGCGCTTGCCCCCTTTGCACCAAAGAGGAAAGGAGGACGCTGCGCGGCTGGCACCCGCCTGGCGCCCTAAGTCGTCATGGCTTGCGTCATGGGCACCTCACGAGGTACCCCGCCTTGATCTCTCTGCCTCCTCGTGAGTCAGCCTGACGAGGTCGTGCCTGAGGAAGCTCCGTGTCGTCCGCCCCGCGAGGCTTGGCCCCTCGCGAGGGTCTTGGGTTTGTGTTGGTGAAGACGGGCCGTGCTGGGGCCCCCTTTTGAGCCACGCCGCAGGCCGCAGGCAGGCAAGTCTGGGGACCCCCGTTCCTAGAACACCGACATTACCTACTGATTAGATAGCCAACAGTTCTATCATTCCTAACTCTGTCAGTTAGGACAAAACGCATTAAATGCACTGCTAGGTGTCACGCTGAGGATGAAGCCCGGCAAGCCTGCGGCGCCGCTCAACCACCCTCTTGTCTATCCGCATGACACGCCTCTGGACGGGTGTCACACATGGTGGATCTTCTTTCCAAATGACTGACACATGCCAAATGACATCCACTTAATGATTTAGGGACTCGACACCACACCGATAAGTGACTTGTGTCACTATGCGGTGGAGCGGTGGAGTCTTTGCGGGGAGATCCGCCCTTGACGGCCCCGGCAAGCTTGCCGGGGGAATCTTGAGGCTCGACATTGGTGAAGCCTCAACCTGACCGGGCTCGCCTGCCCAGCAAGGGAGGTTTTTCCTTAGTGATATCTTGTCCCTTTGGCTTGTCTTAGTCTTCTTGATATGCCCTTTGATTCCTCAAAGAGCTATCTCTCTGGCTTGGTCTTGTCTTGGATACATGTTGCTGACAGGTCGGAGGCCAATTGTCTGTGCACAAGTCAGGGGAAACATATACCCCCATTTGTGTACCCCGACAGAAGCCCCCGGGCCTGAGCCATACATGTCGCCGGGCACGGGTTTAGGCCCCAAACAGTGCACGGACATGTGGTGAAGGGATGTTGCGTGTGCAGCGGTTTGTTATGATGACCAGTCAATCCAACGTCCACTCCGCGTAATTATCACAGGTCATGGGGTCGTGGGACTATAGCAGTGAATGTAAAATGGTAATTTCTCGAGAGAGATGATGAAAAGCCACCTCCCCACGTTCGTTTCCCAAAAGGAGGGAATACGCGAAAAGGCACTATTCGTTCACACCCGCCTCATCCTCCATCATCTTCCTCCTCAAGCCAAGCGATTGCCCCTTGAATCCATACTCTCTCCCGACACCCCCTCTAGCCTTCCATTCTTCCAAAAGCCTCGAAGGATGGGGAAGCAAAACGCTGCAAGGGGGAAGTGGTCGATCACCGCAAAAGTGGCTGTTACGGAAGGGAAGAAGAATAAGGCGGCAGAGCTGGACAGGAAACGGCGGGAAGATGTGGTCTTCTTCCCGTCAAGCTTGGACACCAATGCCCTGATCGTAAGGTATGCGTACATGTGGGGTAGGGACGTCCCGAAAGGGCATGGTGCACCCGTGGTTTTGCCAGAGGGGAAGGAGGATCCGCGGAATTCATACCGCTTTTTCTGCACGTATTTCCTCTGCAGCCTCAGTCCCCCTTTCTCAGATTTCTTTGAGGCAATGATGGTAATATATGGATTCCACCTCTTAGATTTTACGCCTAATGCAATGGCATGCATGGTGATATTTGCCCATTTGTGCGAGAACTTTGTCGGAGTTTCCCCTAGCATAGATCTATTCAGGCACTTCTTTGTTCCGAGTGTCGAGAACATGGCTCACCGCTCAGGGAACATTAGTTGGATACCTCGGGGCAAGAGGGAAACTTGGGATTATCTTCCTGGTCAGCACCGCGGTAGGTGGGTGATACGTCTCCAACGTATCTATAATTTTTGATTGTTCCATGTTGTTTTGTTATCAACCTTGGATGTTTTATAATCATTTTATAGTTAGTTTATATCTTTTTTGGTACTAACCTATTAACATAGTGCCAAGTGCCAGTTCCTGTTTTTTCCGTGTTTTTTACATCGCAGAAAATAAATATCAGACGGAGTCCAAATTCCACGAAACTTTACGGAGATATTTGATGGACCAGAAGGAACATGTTGGGCCCTGGTTGCACCTGGGGGGAGTACCGAGGATAGGACAACCCACCAGGGCATGCCAGGAGGCCCAGGCACGCCCTAGTGGGTTGTGCCCACCTCGGGTGCCCCCCGGACCGCCTCTTTGCTCTATAAATACCACAAAAATACCAGTACCCTAGAAGCATGGACGAAATATTCATCCAGTTGCCGCAGAGTCTAGAACCACCAAATCCAATCTAGACACCATCTTGGATGGGGTTCGCCACCTCTATTGGTGCCTCTCCGATGATGCGTGAGTAGTTCTTTGTAGACCTTCGGGTCCGTAGTTAGTAGTTAGATGGACTTCTCTCTCTTGCTTAATTCTCAATACAATGGTATCTTGGAGATCCATATGATGTAACTTTTTTGCGGTGTGTTTGTTGGGATCTGATGAACTTTGAGTTTATGATCAGTCATATCTCTTCATATCCATGAAAGTTATTTCAGTTTCTTTGATCTCTTATATGCATGATCTCGTATAGCCTTGTATTTCTTCTCCAATATTTGGGTTTTGTTTTGCCAACTTGATCTATTTATCTTGCAATGGGAAGAAGTGCCCGGTAGTGGGTTTGATCTTACGGTGCTTGATCCCAATGACAGAAAGGGAACCGACACATATGTATCGTTGCTACTGAGGATAAAAGGATGGGATCTATATCTATGCAATAGATAAATGGATCTTGTCTACATCATGTCATCATTCCTATTGTATTACTCTGTTTTTCCATGAACTTAATACAATAGATGCATGCTGGATGGCGGTCGATGTGTGGAGTAATAGTAGTAGATGCAGGCAGGAGTCGATCTACTAATCTTGGACATGATGCCTATGTAATGATCATTGCCTGGATATCGTCATAATTATTTGAGGTTCTATCAATTGCCCAACAGCAATTTGTTTACCCACCGTTCGCTATCTTTCTCGAGAGAAGCCACTGGTGAAACCTACGGCCCCGGGGTCTTCTTTCTCATATATTTGCTTGCGATCTACTTTTCCTTTGCATTTTTATTCAGATCTATTAAACCAGAAATACAAAAATACTATGCTGCACTTTATTATATTTACAATCTATTATTTCAATTTACTACAAATTGCTGGCATCGTTACCCGAAAGGGATTGACAACCCCTTTAACACGTCGGGTTGCGAGGTATTGTTATTTGTTTGCAGGTGTTGTTTATGTTGTGTTGATTGGTTCTCCTACTGGTTCGATAACCTTGGTTTCGTCATTGAGGGAAATACCTACCTTCGATGTGCTACATCATCCCTTCCTCTTTGGGGAAATACCAACATAGTCCTAGCAGACATGAGTTTTCTGGCGCTATAGTCAGGGAGCAATCAAAAGGAATTTCTGGCGCCGTTGCCGGGGAGGATCTTCAACATATACCAGGTTCCTAATCACAAATCTCATCTCCTCGCAATTTACATTATTTGCCATTTGCCTCTCGTTTTCCTCTCCCCCACTTCACAAAAATTTGTCATTTTATCCGCCTCTTTTTTTGTTTGCCTTTTCCTCGTCAGATCTCATGTTTGCTTGTGTTGCCATGTGCCTTCTATTTGCTTGCATTTTTGCTTGCTAAAAATCCATTGTTATGAATCCTCATCCACTTGCTAATCTTTTCTAAAGATCCAATTATGATGAACCAATTGCTAGTGAATTGAGTGCACTAGATTATCTTTATGAAGTTTTGCTTGAGATTCGTGAATCTAAAAATTCTGATGAAGAAACTTATGAAGTGATTCATGATAGCTCCTTGAATGAAAAGCATGATTGCAATGATTTTACTATAAATTCTAATAATTTCAATTGTGCTAATGATATGCAAAACCCCGAGCTTGGGAATGCTAATTTTGATATGTTCACTACTTATTGCAATGATCATGATTGGGGTGCTTCTTCTTATAATCTTGAAAATTTATTTAAGCCTCGTGATGAATATGTTATTTGCAATAATATTGAAAGTGTGTTTGGAAGAGTGTCAACTTTAGCTAAATATAATCCCACACATTTGGAGAGTGTTCAATCTTATGAATTTTTTGATAAAAATGGGCTTGGAGACGTCATGGCTTTATTTGATGATCCCACTATTTTGGAAGAGTGTCAACTTTGCATGCATGTAGATCATAAAAGGAAAATTCTATTTGATAGCTAGATTGTTGAATTTGATTATGATCGTACATGTAACTATTATGAGAGAGGAAAATATGGTTGTAGAAATTTTCATGTTACTAAATTACCTCTCTTCATATTGAGATTGCCATTGTTTCTTTCTCCTTCCTTGCATATGCTAGGCTTTTTTGTCTTGATAATTTGTTCCCCTATGAAATGCCTATGCATCGGAAGTATGTTAGACTTAAATGTTTTTTCACATGCTACATGATGCTCTCCTTGTGTTTGAATTCTAATGTTTCGTGTGAGCGTCGTTGAAATTTTATGCCTAGCTAGGGGTGTGAAATGATAGCGCTTGTTGGGAGGCAACCCAATGAATAAAATTTATTTTTGCTTTTTACTTTCTGTTCTTGTGTGTTAGCACAATTCTGCTACTGTTATGATTGTGTTTTTTATGTTTTAATTAGTGTTTGTGCCAAGTAAAGCCTTTAGGATCTTCTTGGGTGATAGTTGTTTGATCTTGCTGAAAAAATAGAAACTTTAACGCTTACGAAATTAATTTTCATTTTTTACCAGAGAGTGATAAAATACACATTCAATTTTCAGTAGATCAATATACAAATTGCTCAGGTCTTCATAATTTTCAGAATTTTTGGAGTTACAGAAGTATTCGATATAGTCAGATTTCTACAGACTGTTCTGTTTTGACAGATTCTATTTTGTTTGTGTTGTGTGCTTATTTTTATGTCTCTATGGTTTTCTTTGATGAGTTTTTGCCATAGAAAAGTTGGAATACAGTAGATACAATACAAAAACAAAATATGAATTTGTTTGATACAGCACTTATAGTAGTGATTTATTATTCTTATACTAGCGGATCTCACGAAGGTTTTGTTGAGTTTTGTGTGATTGAAGTTTTCAAGTTTTGGGTTATCTTACAATGGATGAAGGAAGGATGGGAGAGCCTAAGCTTGGGGATGCCCCAGCATCCCAAGCAATTATCCAAGAATGAGCAACCAACTAAGCTTGGGGATGCCCCCGAGTGGCATCCCCGCTTTCTTCCAACGGCCATTGGTATTTTACTCGAAACTATGTTTTTATTCATCACATGATATGTGTTTTTCTTGGAGCGTCTTGTATGATATGAGTCTTTGATTGTTTTATTTTGTGTTTTAGGTCATAAATCCTTGCTGGAAACACCTATTTTAGAGAGCCAAAATTATGTCATGACTTGTTAGAATTGCTCTCTATGCTTCACTTAAATCTTTTATGAGCAATGGACTTGCTCTAGTGCTTCACTTATATCTTTTTTAGCATGATGTGATATGTGAGTTATGTTGATGAGTAATTTTGCTCTAGTAGGAATATTTGTGTTAAGGTTTGCGATTTCCGAAGCATGCACGTATGGTCTCTCGTTATTCTTGATGTTGGAGCATGATTTATTCTTGATTGTCTTCCTTATGAGTGGCAGTCGGGGACGAGCGATGGTCTTTTCCTACCAATCTATACCCCTAGGGGCATGTGTAGTAGTACTTTGCTTTGAGGGCTAATAAACTTTTGCAATAAGTATATGAGTTCTTTATTACTAATGTGAGTCCATGGATTATACGCACTCTTACCTTTTCACAATTTGCTAGCCTCTACGGTACCATGCATTGCCCTTTCTCTCATCGAGACGTGGTGCAAACTTCGCAGGTCCATCCAAACCCCGTGATATGATATGCTCTATCACACATAAGCCTTATTATACCTTCCTCAAAACAGCCACCATACCTACCTATTATGGCTTTTCCATGTCCATTCCAAGATATATTGCCATGCAACTTCCACCGCTTCCGTTTGATGACTTGAGCATTCATTGTCATATTGCTTTGCATGATCATATAGCTGACATAGTAGTTGTGGCTCAGCCACCGTTCATCATTTTTCATACATGTTATGCTAGATCATTGCACATCCTGGTACATGCCAGAGGCATTCATATAGTCATACTTTGTCATAGATATCGAGTTGTAATTTTTATTTCTTTTGAGTTATAAGTAAATAGAAGTGTGATGATCATCATTATTCATTTTTAGAGCAGTGCCCCAGTGAGGAAAGGATGATGGAGACTATGATTCCCCCACAAGTCGGGATGAGGCTCCGGACAATGAGAAAAAAGAGAAAAAAAGAAAGAAAGAAAAAAGAAAAAAAGGAAAATAAATGAATAAAAAATAAACAAAT
The DNA here is from genome assembly GCF_018294505.1 of Triticum aestivum. NCBI lineage: Eukaryota > Viridiplantae > Streptophyta > Magnoliopsida > Poales > Poaceae > Triticum > Triticum aestivum. The sequence continues at coordinate 237,799,602 of NC_057812.1, forward strand.
AGAGAAGGGGCATTGTTAGTATCCTTTACCACACTTGTGCTTCAAGTAGCACCATGTTTTTCATATGGAGAGTCTCCTATGTTGTCACTTTCATATACTAGTGGGAATTTTTCATTATAGGATTAGATGCACACCCACTTAGTTTCATATTGAGCTTTCATACACTTATAGCTCTTACTGCATTCGTTGCATGGCAATCCCTACTCCTCATGTTGATATCGATTAATGGGCATCTCCATAGCCCGTTGGTTAGCCGCATCGATGTGAGACTTTCTTACTTTTTTGTCTTCTATATATTTGCCCCTATCATCATAATCTATTCCACCCATAGTGCTATATCCATGGCTTGCACTCATGTATTGCGCGAGCGTTGAAAAAGCTGAAGCGTGTTAAAAGGTATGAACCGATTGCTAGGCTTGTCATCGGGGTTGTGCATGATAAATACTTTGTGTTCAGAAGACGGAGCATGACAAGACTATATGATTTTGTAGGGATAACTTACTTTAGCATTGATATTTTGAAAGACACGGTTGCTTGTTGATATGCTTGAGTATCTAAATTATTATGTCAAAACTAGACTATTGCTTTGAATCACATAAAAAGTCCAATTGTCCATGCTATAAAGAAAAGAATATGATATGACATGTTAAACAGCACTCCACATCAATTTTTTTTGTTTTTATCACTTACCTACTAGAGGACGAGTAGGAGTTAAGCTTGGGGATGCTGATACGTCTCCAACGTATCTATAATTTTTGATTGTTCCATGTTGTTTTGTTATCAATCTTGGATGTTTTATAATCATTTTATAGTCAGTTCATATCATTTTTTTGGTACTAACCTATTAACATAGTGCCAAGTGCCAGTTCCTGTTTTTTCCATGTTTTTTACATCGCAGAAAATCAATATCAGACGGAGTCCAAATGCCACGAAACTTTACAGAGATTTTTTATGGAACGGAAGGAACATGTTGGGCCCTAGTTGCACCTGGGGGGGAGTCCCGGGGAGGGGACAACCCACCAGGGCGTGCCAGGAGGCCCACGCGCGCCCTGGTGGGTTGTGCCCACCTCGGGTGCCCCCCGGACCACCTCTTTGCTCTATAAATACCCCAAAAATACCAGAACCCTAGAAGTGTGGACAAAATATTCATCCAGCCGCCGCAGAGTCCAGAACCACCAAGTCCAATCTAGACACCATCTCGGATGGGGTTCACCACCTCCATTGGTGCCTCTCCGATGATGTGTGAGTAGTTCTTTGTAGACCTTCGGGTCCGTAGTTAGTAGCTAGATGGCTTTCTCACTCTCGCTAAATTCTCTATATAATGGTCTCTTGGAGATCCATATGATGTAACTCTTTTGCAGTGTGTTTGTTGGGATCTAATGAACTTTGAGTTTATGACCAGTCATATCTTTTTATAACCATGAAAGTTATTTGAGTTTCTTTGATCTCTTATATGCATGATCTCTTATAGCCTTGTATTTCTTATCCGGTATTTGGGTTTTGTTTGGCCAACTTGATCTATTTATCTTGCAATGGGAAGAGGTGCCCGGTAGTGGGTTTGATCTTATGGTGCTTGATCCCAGTGACAGAAAGGGAACCGACACGTATGTATCGTTGCTAATAAGGATCAAAAGATGGAATCTATATCTACGCAATAGATAAACAGATCTTGTCTACATCATGTCATCGTTCTTATTGCATTAATCCGTTTTTCCATGAACTTAATACACTAGAAGCATGATGGACAGCGGTCTATGTGTGGAGTAATAGTAGTAGATGTAGGCAGGAGTCGGTCTATAATCTTGGACGTGATGCCTATGTAATGATCATTGCCTGGATATCGTCATAATTATTTGAGGTTCGATCAATTGCCCAACAGTAATTTGTTTACCCACTGTTTGCTATCTTTCTCGAGAGAAGCCACTAGTGAAACCTACGACCCCCGGGTCTTCTTTCTCATATATTTGCTTGCAATCTACTTTTCCTTTGCATTTTTATTCAGATCTATTAAACTAGAAATACAAAAATACTTTACTGCACTTTATGCTATTTATGATCTATTATTTCAATCTACTACAAATTTCTGGCATCGTTACCCGAAAGGGATTGACAACCCCTTTAACACGTCGGGTTGCGAGGTGTTGTTATTTGTGTGCAGGTGCTATTTACGTTATGTTGCTTGGTTCTCCTACTGGTTCGATAACCTTGGTTTCATCACTGAGGGAAATACCTACCTTCGTTGTGCTACATCATCCCTTCCTCTTTGGGGAAATAACGACGTAGTCCTAGCAGACAAGAGTTTTCTGGCGCTATAGTCAGGGAGCAATCAGTGGGAAGAATGGAGAGCGGACTGGTGTTGGATCCAGGACGCAGATGCTCCAGATTACTGCCAAGCATGGACGGAGTGCGTCATGCGCGACAACGATTGGGGAGAGCCAGGCCTCACTGACGACAGGCTTCGCCCAGCGATAAACAGAATCACCCATCTCAAAGCTGTCGGGCTAACCATCGAATAGGTGGGGGTTGAGTTCCTTCGGCACCGCATCGCGCCGCTGCAGGACAGGGACAGGTTCGCCTGGAAGACAGAGACGCAGGGGATAGTATGCTCTTGTACCTAGGTCTTACCAACAACTTGTTAGTTTATGGCCATGCCTGGTTGTGCGAACAACTGTTCGGCTGCCTTGGACTGTTCAAATTGCCAGCAAGGGTCGTCCCGCTGAATGTCAACTCCATCTTCGACCGGATTTTGAAGTGGATGCTGGATTGTAATGCTTATGGAGTCCAATCTGATTGGAAGCTGCCTGAACTAGATGAGGAGTTGGAGTGGGTCTCCAACCTGGTGGAGGTGGCTACCAGTACGGAGGGAAATATGTTCAAGCGCACCCCCCAAGAAGAGGTAGAGTTTATCAAGAGACAGATTGAGGAGGACAAGGTGCTCCGAGCTGCCAGGAAGGCTAGGCCTAGAGGGGAGGAGGAACAAGGTGAGGAAGAGGCCGAAGACGAAGGCTCTTCTCATGGCAGGAGCGAGGGGCATGCTGAGGAGTAGGCTGTCGGGGACGAATCTGCCGGGGTTGAGGTCCTTTATGCCGTGGCAGCAGAGGCCCAAGAAGAGGAGGAGGCTGAGGGAGCAGAGCCGCCTGTAGAGGAGTGGCTCGCAATGAGTCCTCAAGCCCTAGAGCTAGACCTGGACCAGCATCCTCTTAGGCGGGCGGCTAGCTGGGGAACAGCAGCTCCTGTCCCTGCGCCCGCCGCCAAGAAGCTGAAGAAGATCACCTCCAAGAGCGTCAGGCCGGACGTGCAGTGCAACCATTCTTATCGCCTTTCTGGGGCCAAGACCCCTCCCGCCACGTGATGGGCAGTCAAGGGGGTTGACCCCAGATCCCAGTCAGGCTTGAGCTCTTCGCGCGGCTCATCCTCGTCGGAACCCCCTGCGCCTCTGTAGGGTTCGAAGTTGACAGAGAGTATTGCTCCCTCGGCCCTAAAGAGGAGCAGGGCGAATCCACCACTCATGGAGTTCGCGCTAGGCTCCATTCTCATTGATTCATAGTAAGGAAAATACTTTCTTCTCCTGTTGAAGCTTTGCACGTTTGTTGGCTTGCTGATTCAATCTTGTTTGCTGCCTTCGACAGGGAAGAGGAGGAGGAGGAGGAGACCCTTGTCCACCGGGCCAAACGACTCAGGCAAGTGGAGCCGTCGAGGCCCTTGGAGGGCACGGGCTTGGCCGAAAGTAGTATGAATGATCCAGCGCCAAGCCCCAGGCCCAGCCCCCGGCATGAAAGTATGGGACAGGTTTCCCCCGCCAAGGGTGGCCCGGAAGAACACCCTCCATCTCCAGCCAAAGGGGAGGGAGAGACCACACAGGGCGAGGCCCTCCATGAGGGGCCCACTCTACCCACTGATCGAGCTGACGGGTCCCCGGCGAGGGACTCCATGGAAGGATCTTCCCAAGTCAATGCTATGGTTACCGAGGAAGGGGCGGTGGTCACATCCCTGCAACTGATGTTGCCGGGGAAAGCATAGCTCTTCCACGGTAAACAACTCTGGGTAACTCGCTCGTTCTTTTGTCTTCTATTGCTTTCATCATTTTGCTCCAAGTCTCTGGTCCACCAATGCTCCTATCTCCTCATCATTGCTTGTTCCCTTTGCTTGTAGCCCCTTTGACTAAAGAGCCTGAGCTGTTGGAAGAGGTGGCCAATATTGGCAAGGATGCTGCCGACGAGGCCACCAAGATTGTTGTCATGGACGGTCAGGAACACATTGTCGGAGATATCCAGGAGGCCCCCAAGGAAAGAGAGAAGACCTCCGGTAGCGCGTCGGGATCGGCGGTAGTGGTTGGAGAGAAAATTCCCCTTCGAGCCATGAACCCCCTTCCCTCGTTTTGTACGTCGTCTGGGATCCCGCAGCCATCTTCAAGCCAACTGGCATGTGATGCCCCGAGACCGGCACTCCAGAAGACTTCTAGCTTTTTCGTTGTCGCCCTATGATTTATTTTTTCTATTGCATTCTTCATAGCATCATTTGCATTGCATCATGTCATCATGCCACCAATTTCACAAACTAACTAAAACTCACATAAATAAATTGCATGGATCTTGGATCCATTTAAATTGAGGGAACTCACATGGTGGTTTCTCTTTAAAACATATCCTTACAATATTTAGGGAGCTATTATAAAATATTTGATTAATTTGGAATTAACCATAACACATGTGCAAAATAAATGCCATGCCTTGTCTGCTTCGAGTCGATCTCCAAACCTTGCCGATAATTGTTTCTCCATTTATTGAGGCTCCTCCAAAAATCTCAACATTTTTGGCCATACCGAAAACCTAGTCGCAATTCAAATCCATTTGAATGATAATCAAATGAGTTTGCATTTCAATCTTGCATTCATGCCAACTTCTATTTTCTCGGACCAAGCATATTTTTGTCAGTCCAAGAAAATAACCCCCATGCCCAAATTCTTTATCTAGCCCCTTTCTTTCCTCTCTCTTTTCTTTTTTTGCTATTTTCGTCTGCTATGGGGAGAAGTCAGCAGCAGAAGCCCACCTCGCTGGCCCATTTGCACCGAGGCCCAACCGCGGCCTCACCTATACCTAAACCTAGGCCCCGACCCTCTCCATCGATCTCTCCCTCTCATTCCCGTGCTGCCGCCACACGCACACACGCATAGCACCAGGGAGAGGAGATCCCCACGCTCCTCCCTCCTCTCGCTCGCTCCCTCATCCCGCACATCCACCTCGTCCTTGTTGACCCGCGCCACCGGAGCCCAGCAGGTCGACGACCGCTCCTTCCTCTCCTCTACGCCTGCCCCCGCTCAAGCATCTCCACCGAAGCACGCCCGCTGAGCTCTGTCACGCCCCCTCGTCGGCCCTCCTCCGCGCGGTTGTCTCGCCAGGACGCCAGGCCTCCCGCGCAGCCATTGGAGGCCAACTCCGGCGTCCCCTGCCTCGCGTCGCCCTCTGCTTCCGTCTACGCCGCGACCACGACCCCACCTCCTGCGTGAGACCCAGGTCGCTGCTTCTCTCCTCCACGCGCCCGTCCTAGAGCTCGTCCGCCTCCCCAAGCCGCCGCCCTAGCCTCAGTTCTGGCGGGTTCCCTGCGCCCTCGCCCGGGCAAGTCCCCGCTGCCAAGTTCCTGCTCTCGTCGTCGCTCCCTGCATCCGCGTCGCTGTCATCGCCCTCACACCACACCCGGGTTGATGTTGTCTGCCTAATGTCGCCTTGCTTTGGCTATGGTCGTTGCCATGACCATCCTCTCAGAGCCATGACCGACCTCCTCAAGTACCGGACCCGAGACCCGTGCGCTCCGCTGCTAGTTCCATGGATGTCAAGTACCTCTATGATGACCCTGGATGTCTACAATACGTGTACCACTACTTCCACTACTATCGCCACGTGAACAACTGCTTCCCACGACAACCCGTGTACAACTAATTCCACTACGAACTCGATCCGCTTCAAAGGTATAACCGCCGAAACAACACGTGTGGACCAAATGCATGTGTGTTGTATGAGATGCTCATGTTTGCACCGTGCCGAGTTGCCATTGAACTTTCCTTGTCGTTTGTCATGCCGTCGACCCATGGGAACCCTCTAACCGGGATCACCCCACCATCCTTACATGACACACTCCTGTAACACTTATTTTGCACCGACTTTTCAACGAGTTGTCGGATCATCGGAATGTTGCCGGGGCACCATTTCCGTTGTTGTTGCTGTGGCAGCCCTTTCGTTCTGCCATGGGGACAAATGCTTCATAACATGCTCATGTATCATTTTCATAAAATTGCATAAAAGTTGAATATGTCATCCGCATCATGATTACAACATTTTGTTCAAAATCGTGTTTGCATTAAATTGCTAAATGACATATGGGGATTTCCCAGAATTGTTGTTTGTGTTTCCGGCCTTATTTAAACTTGCCTAAATAGTTATTTTACTTATGCTTCACCTCTTGCCATGTTTAACAATATTTAATATTGTTGGGTACATAAACGGGAGAGAACTAAACAAATGGATGTGGTGTTTCGTCAATATGTGCAAATTGAGCTCCACTTAATTTGTTGTATTGTTCGTGTCACTTTGCCATGATATGCCTCATTAAACCGGACATGCATCATATTTGGTTGCACATCATGCCATGTTTATGCTTGCTGGTTTACCATGCTGTTTGCTTCTTTCCGGTGTTGCTTCTCCTCCATAGTTCCGGTAACGTTACGATCATGAGGATCCATTCGACTACGTTGGTTCGTCTACTTCATGGATTCGGTCTTCTTGCTAGCGGGATTTCAGGCAAGATGACTGTTACCCTGGATACCACTTACTATCTTTGCATGTTAGTTGTCTCAATACTATCTCTATGTTGCACTGCCCACCACTTGTTTATCGAGCCTCTCAATATGCCATGATAAGCCTCTAACATTTTTCCACCATCCCAGCAAATCGTTGTTTGGCTATGTTACCGCTTTGCTCAACTCCTTTTATAGTGTTGCTAGTTGCAGGTGAAGTTGCCGGTTGTTCCATGTTGGGTCATGGATATCTTGGGATATCACAATATCTCTTATTTAATTAATGCACATATATACTTGGTAATGGGTGGGAGGCTCGACCTTTTGCCTGGTGTTTTATTCCACTCTTGCTGCCTTAGTTTCCGTCATACCGGTGTTATGTTCCTTGATTTTGCGTCCCTAACACAATGAGGGTTTATGGGCCCCTATTGACAGTTCGCTTTGAATAAAACTCTTCCAATAAGGCCCAAAATTGGTTTTACATTTGCCTAATAACAACTAAAACTTGCATAGGGACTGTCTGGACCCCGAGAATTCTTAATCAACCCTGGGCCAGTGCTCCTCTGAGTGTTGGTCCAACCTAGAGCCCCTTGCAGCGCTGCCTCGGGGAAACTCGAGGATTGGTTTTAGTTGTACGGATTGCTCATTCGATGTGCCCTGAGAATGAGATACGCGCGGCTCCTATCGAGATTTGTCAGCACATTCAGACAGTCTTGCTGGTTTTGTTTTACCATTGTTGAAATGTCTTGTGCATCGGGATCCCGAGTTTGATCGGATGTCCTGCGATGGAGGATTGTCTCTGCGGATCATGAGCTTGTCATGGGCTAAGTTGGGACACCCCTACAGGGTTTAAACTTTCGAGATCCATGCCCACGGTTATGTGGCAGATGGGAGTTTTTAATATTCGGTTGTAGAGAACTTGACACCAGATTCGAATTAAAATACACCAACCGCGTGTGTAACCGTGGCTGTCTATTTTCGACGAGGTTCCGGAAGAGAACACAGTTTGGGTTATGTTTGAGCATAAGTAGTTCAGGATCACTTCTTGATCATTACTAGTTCGCGACTGTTGCGTAGATTCTCATCTTACTCTTGTACTCGTAAGTTAGCCACCATATATTGCTTAGTCGCTTGCTGCAACACCACCACTTATCCTTTCCATACCCATTAAGCTTTGCTAGTCTTGATACCCATGGTAATGGGATTTCTGCGTGCTCGTGGCTCACGGATTACTACAACAACAGTTGCAGGTACAGGTAATGTGATGATTTGACATGAGACGATGCTTGCTTGTGTTGGAGTTCTTCTTCTGCTTCTTCTTCGATCAAGGGATAGGTTCCGGGTCGGGGAGCCTGGGATTAGCAGGGTGGATGTTATTCTTCTTTTTCGTTTGATTTAATCCGAAGTCGGATCCTACTCTCTTGTATGATGATTGCTATGTATTGATGAACTGTTGTATTGATGTTGTAGCTTGTGACGAGTGGCGAGTGTAAGCCTTTATCTTGTATTCTCATCTATTCAGTACATGGTATGTTGTAATGATATCCACCTTGCTAAGCGCTCAAAATGTGGTTGTGCTCCAATCATGAATTCATCACGTGATTGGGATAGAATCGCATCTTGGGCACTACAAGTTGGTATCAGAGCCTTACCGACCTTAGGAGCCCCCTTGATTGATCGAACTGTTGTCATTGTTGAGTCTAGACAAAAACTATTTTGAGTCTAGTTATATATTAGAGAGTAGGAATTCTTTTTACTCGTTATCCCCTTCGTCGCTCTAGTGAGGACTCGTGGCATAGGTGTTTCCCCACTTTTCTATCTTTTTTCACTCAAATTTTTTTTGGATCACGCGGGTATTGTTGGATCATTGCGATATCATTGTGACGGGAATTCTGTCTTGGTGCCTCCTGACATTTAGGGGTTTTGGCAGTGTCCCGAGGAGTTGAGCTCCAAGGTGTTTCGTCACAGTGCTTATCATTTCAGTTCCGGAATACTAGAGGTCGCCGACATCGAAAGCGCTTCTATACTCTTTGTGGTGAGAGTAGTTTGACGACACCCAGTACTAGGGAGAGCGATTAGGTGTATTGCCACAACTAGTATATCGGATGTTTTCAAAGGTCTAAGGTACACGATTACCGAGGTTTTCTTGATTATGCGTTGATGGATGGATATAGTTGGAGTGTAGGATTTGTTAGTTGTGTGAGATATTTGTGCCTCCCTGTATCCCCAACACTAGATTGCATAACCAGAAAGTTTCAGGAGTTTATAGGTGGGAATTCAATTATCACGTAGGATATGTTTCCAATAGACACATGATACGATATGAGGTCTATCATATGTTTGTTCTGGCTTGTTCTGCAAGCCTATCCTTTGTTTTGTTTTGAGTTGTGGTATTCGAGTTGCTTCAATGTCAAGTGTTGATTCCATACCTTTCCTAAGTGGTGTTATCATGTTTCTATGGGAGTTCTAATCCTTCTTGATCATCGAGATGGTCATGTCAATTCTTTTCCAACCGGCGTGCTTCTCATCAAGATGATCCCATCATTTTCCTCATTCGCAAGATCACTTCTCAGTTTTCCCAACGGTGTTTGTTTCATCCGTCCCAAGTTGCCTTTGTTTTTTCCACCATCCCACCCTTTACTTCAAGGACGCAGATTTCTCAATCAAGTATCCATTTATTTATGTGAAGTTTCATCATCCTTTTGTCTCAAGTTTCATCCGGTGATTTCTCGTGAAGATGCGCAGGAGCTTCAAGTTAATCATTCATTCACTTTCGTCTTTTTTTCTCGGGTGGATTCAATGCAAGCTTTTGGTGTTGATCATACCATTTCCTCCTTTTCCAAATGCTTTCTCATGCTCCCCTGTAATGTATGAAACAATGATATGCCCTCTAGATTAATTTCAAAACGTGTCGTCGTGAGCCGGAGGGCTCCCGACTAGAGTAGTTGGTGTGGCTTATCTTTGTGTTTGCGACCTTGGATGGGCTCTCATACCGCAGAGACGTGCTTCTCCTAAGGCGAGCCCTCTGGGCCCCCAGATCCACGGAAGCTCCGGAGGGCTCGCGGGGCTTCAGGCCTCCTTGTGTTTCTTCGCTTGGCACCAAGCTTCATGGAAGTGTGGGGGGCTCCCGGCGCTGAGTGCCCCGCGGCCCGAAGCCGGATGCCGGGCATGGTGCGTGCCTGCTGGCTCGCTCGAGAACACCGCGCGAGGAGCCAAACGCCAAAGCTTTCGCAAGGTGTGCGCGCAAGCGGGCCTGCGGCAGTTATGTCCTTGGCCCCGAGGGGGCCTTGATGCTGCTCAGACTAGCTCAGACGCGCACGCCACACCCAGCCCCCGCTCGCGGGGCGCTTGGGGGCAGCAGGCAGGAGCCGTGCCTCCTAAACAAAAATCGAAGAACAAGAAAACACCGCGAATCGAAAAAAATCCCCCCCTTTTCTTTTAATAAGCGCACAAAACTCCAAAATTCATTCCAAAGGCAGCAAACCGGGTTACAAAAGAGAGCAAAGAAGACAGCCGCGTCCGGCGCCTACACTAGTCTTCTCACCAACGCGGAGCTCAGTGCTTCCACTGGGCGTGGGCATAGTCATTGGGGGACAGTGTCGACTGCCAGTGTAGAGCATGGCTTCCACTTGGATGTGGGTGGGAGCCCCTGTGAGGGCCGAGCGCGGCGCTTAGGAGACTCCGGGGCGTGTACAGCCCCACTCATTATTACGTGAGAGTGTCACGGGGCAGCGATTTGAGGGGCACTCCTTACTCCCGGGCGGGGACCCCGCCCCACGCATGCCCCGACCACCGTTGGGCGTCCGGAAACCAGGACAAGACCAAGGGGCAAGGGGCTACATTGGCGGTGGTCGGGCGGTCGCAGGCCCTCGACCGGGGGGGGGGGAAGGGCTCGCCGGTGCTACCTCTTGAGCATGCGTTGGTTTTCCCTTGAAGAGGAAAGGGTGATCCAGCAAAGTAGCGTAAGTATTTCCCTCAATTTTTTAGAACCAAGGTATCAATCCAGTAGGACATAACACGCAAGTCACCTAGTACCTTCACAAACAATCAAGAACCTTGCAACCAACGCGATAAAGGGGTTGTCAATCCCTTCACGGTCACTCGTAAAAGTGAGATCTAATAAAGATAGTAAGATAAATATTTTTGGTACTTTTGTTGTATAGATTGGAAAGTAAAGATTATAAAATAAAATAAATAGGAAACTAGAATTGTAGGTCGGAAACTTATATGATGTAAAATAGAAGATTATATGATGGAAAATAGACCCGGGGGACATAGGTTTCACTAATGGCTTCTCTCAAGATAGCATATGTTATGGTGCGTGAACAAATTACTGCCGAGCAATTGATAGAAGAGCGCATAGTTATGATAATATCTAGGCAATGATCATGAAAATAGGCATCGCGTCCGTGTCAAGTAGACCGAAACGATTCTGCATCTACTACTATTACTCCACACATCGACCGCTATCCAGCATGCATCTAGAGTATTAAGTTCATAAGAACAGAGTAATGCATTAAGCAAGATGACATGATGTAGAGGGATAAACTCAAGCAATATGATATAAACCCCATCTTTTTGTCCTCGATGGCAACAATACAATACATGCCTTGCTGCCCCTACTGTCACTGGGAAAGGACACCGCAAGATTGAACCCAAAGCTCAGCACTTCTCCCATCGCAAGAAAGATCAATCTAGTAGGCCAAACTAAACCGATAATTCAAAGAGACTTGCAAAGATATCAAATCATGCATATAAGAATTCAGGGAAGAACCAAATATTATTCATAGATAAACTTGATCATAAATCCACAATTCATCGGATCTCGGCAAACACACCACAAAAAGTATTACATCGAATAGATCTCCAAGAACATCGAGGAGAACTTTGCATTGAGAACCAAAGAGAGAGAAGAAGTCATCTAGCTACTAACTATGGACCCGAAGGTCTGTGGTAAAATACTCACACATCATCGGAGAGGCTATGGTGTTGATGTAGAAGCCCTCCATGATCGATTCCCCCTCCAGCAGATCGCCGGAAAAAGCCCCAAGATGGGATCTCATGGGTACAGAAGGTTGCGACGGTGGAAAAGTGGTTTCGTGGCTCCCCCTAATGTTTTTAGGGTATAAGAGTATATATAGGCAAAAGAAGTACGTCGGCGGAGCTCCATGGGGCCCACGAGGGTGGGGGCGCGCCTACCCCCCTGGGCGCGCCCTCTTGCCTCGTGGCCACCTCGTGGAGTTCCAGACTTCAACTCCAAGTCTTCTGGATTGCTATCGTTCCAAGAAAGATCATCGCGAAGGTTTCATTCCGTTTGGATTTCGTTTGGTATTCCTTTTCTGCAAAACACTGAAATAGGAAAAAAAACAGAAATTGGCACTGGGCCTTCGGTTAATATGTTAGTCCCAAAAATAATATAAAAGAGCATATTAAAGCCCATTAAACATCCAAAACGGATAATATAATAGCATGGAACAATCAAAAATTATAGATACGTTGGAGACGTATTAAGCATCCCAAGCTTAATTTCTGCTCGTCCTCGAGTAGGTAAATGATAAAAACAGAATTTTTGATGTGGAATGCTACCTAACATATTTTTCAATGTAATTTTCTTTATTGTGGCATCAATGTTCATATCCGAAAGATTCAAGAAAAAAGTTTAATATTGACATAATAATAATAATAATAATAATAATAATAATAATACTTCAAGCATACTAACCAAGAAATTATGTCTTCATAAAATAACATAGCCAAAGAAAGTTCATCCCTACAAAATCATATAGTTTGGCTATGCTTCATTTTCGTCACACAAAATGCTCCAACCATGCACAACCCCGATGATAAGCCAAGAAATTGTTTCATACTTTAGTATTCTCAAACCTTTTCAACTTTCACGCAATATCTAAGCGTGAGCCATGGACATAGCTAGCGGCATTCTGGGAACGGGGGTCCCCAGACTTGCGTGCCTGCGGCCCGCGGCGTGGCTCCACCAACGGCCCTGTACGGCCCATCTTCACCAGCAAACGCTCAAGACCCTCACGGGGGGCCAAGCCTCGAGAGGCGTACGATGCAAGACCTCCTCAGGGGCAGCCTCACCAGGCCGGCTCGCGAGGGACGGAGAGATCAAGGCAAGGGATACCTCACAAGGTTTGTGTGACGTAAGCCATGACGACTGGAACCAGGCGGGCGCCAGCGTGCGCAGTGTCCTCGTTTCCCCTTTGGTGCTAAAGGGGCAAGCACAGGTGAGGAGTCCCGAGGCATCAGGCAAAGGTTTCCACATCTGTGCAACAAGACCAAGACCAGCAGGACAGCAGGACGAAGGTCACCGTGGAGCTCAAGACGGCGTTACCACCAGAGCCTTTGGCAGACGAAGACTACTTTTGCAAGGATATCTTGTACTAGTTGTCCCCCTTCAAACTGGCCGTTGTGGGATCCCTTCCCGCCTAAATATTTGGGAAGAGGACCTGGGCCTCTATAGATAGGACTAGCCACCACTATAGGGAGGGAGGCTGATCGGCTCGGCTCATCTGAGAGAGACCATCCACAACCACACAAGTTCACCAAGCACAAGGACACCTCTCCTCAGGAGGCTGTTCTTCCCTTGTAAATGTTCATCCTCAGCCCAAGAGGCAATCCACCACACCACACTTGAGTAGGGTATTACACCACGTCAGTGGCCCGAACCAGTATAAACTCTTGTGTCTCTTATTCTTTGGGTTCGTCGAGCTAGGCCGTGAGATCATGATGTGTGCAAGCTAGAGAGGGGAGAGATCTTTGTGCGCACCCCAGTGTTCGAACCTCAAGGGTTTTGCCGGAACCCGAAATCTGACATTTGGCGTGCCAGGTAGGGGTACGCTTGAGCTTTCCCCTTCGTCAATCCGCGCTTCGCCACTCCACCAAGTTCATGGCCGACGCTTGTCGGGCCCGTGCTGAGCGTCAGGCCGCCCTCGTCGCTCGTGTCGCTTAGACAGTCCCTGTCGGCGGGCCTCCCCGTCGTTCTCCGTCACCTGCCGCCACCGCCCCGGCGGCGAACGAGCAGCAAGCTTCCTCATTGCACCCCTCCGTGTGGCGAGACGGCTGCACCGCCACCCCGTCGCTGACTCCGGTAGGCTCATCGTCTCACGCTCGCCACGCACCCACGGATGTGCAGGCCATGCTGCTCATGGCACGCGAGCTCCTGCGCTACCGCCCGGTCGACGACCTCTACAAGGACTGGTTGGACCTCATTGCCGAGCTCGTCAGCGTCGCGGGGGGCTCTCCTGCGCCATCCCTCTCGCTGCCTCGCCAGCCCCCGGCCGTGGGCGATGTGGCTCATGGAGCGCCTCCGCCCCCTTCGCACCAAGATGGTGCCCTCGCGTCGAGACGTGCGGCTCATGGAGCGCCTCGCCTCCTCCGCATCAAGATGGCGTCCTCGCTCCAAGGTGTGCGGTCCTGCGGCGTGATCCACCACACCGTGTGCCCGCGCACAAAGAAAGAAGTTGCCAAGAGATCCCCCGTCTGCAAGAAAACGCTCCACCGCTCCCAGCACCGCCACGTCAGGATCGCTTGCCGCGGCAGGGCCATGCACCACTTGCCATGGCAGCACAGGGACACCAAGATCAAGCACCGCCTCTGCGACGGGTCCCGGTGGCCACGGCAGGCTGCCGCGCCTTCACTCCTGAGCTGCGTAGCATCGTCTGGCCAGGCAAGTTCAAGCAGGATCTGCCTCCTCGCTATGACGGCACCCCCGACCCTGTGGAGTTCTTGTAGCTCTACGAGCTGAGCATCAAGGCAGCCAACGGCGACGAAAAGGTCATAGCGAACTGGTTTCACAAGGCTCTCAAGGACGGCGCCCGCTCATGGCTCCTGAACCTGCCCCTGGGCTCGATCTCCTCGTGGGATCAGATGCACGACAGCTTCTTCACCAACTTCTAGGGCACTCGCGATCGCCCCCCGACCGCGGGTGACCTGTGCCGCATCAAGCAACAGCCGGGAGAGACCCTCCAGAAGAACATCCAGCGCTTCAACAGCGTGCGCCTCAAAATACCCAAGGTGACGGACGAGGCCATCATCTCAGCGTTTTCCAATGGCATCCGCGACATCAAGATGAAGGAGGAGCTCGCCATCCATGAGAAGTTGTGCACGACTTAGGAATTGTTCAACATAGCAACCAAGTGTGCAACAGCTGAGGAGGGGCATCTCTCCCTCCTCGAGCTCCCTGCTGCGGATCCAGAGGAGAAGAAGGCCAAGGTTAAGGACGTGAAGCGCAAAGGGGTGGCCGTACTCGTGGTAGAGCCAGATACCAAGCGCGGCCGAGACCTCCACGAGTCGTCCAAGGGCAGCCGTACATTCTGCACCTTCCACAACGTGTGCAGCCACAGCACCAACGATTGTCAAGAGCTAAGCGCCATTCAAGATGGACGCTTCGGTTGACGCCCCGAGCGCAACAACCGGGGCTACGGCCGAGGAGGTGGACGAGGTGGAGGACGTTGGGACGACCGCGGCCCATGCCAGGAGTGGCGCGACCAACCTCGCGAGGACCGCTGGCAGGACTAGGGGTACCTCTTGAGCACTCCGTTGGTTTTCCCCGAAGAGGAAGGGATGATGCAGCAAAGTAGCGTAAGTATTTCCCTTAGTTTTCGAGAACCAAGGTATCAATCCAGTAGGAGGCTACGCACGAGTCCCTCGTACCTACACAAAACAAATAAATCCTCGCAACCAACACGAACAGGGGTTGTCAATCCCTACACGGCCACTTACGAGAGTGAGATCTGATAGATATGATAAGATAATATTTTTGGTATTTTTGTGATAAAGATGCAAAGTAAAATAAAGGCAAAGTAAAAAAGCAAAGGAAATAACTAAGTAGTAGGAGATTAATATGATAAAGATAGACCCGGGGGCCATAGGTTTCACTAGTGACTTCTCTCGAGAGCATAAGTATTCTACGGTGGGAGAACAAATTAATGTTGAGCAATTGACAGAATTGAGCATAGTTATGAGAATATCTAGGTATGATCATGTATATAGGCATCATGTCCGAGACAAGTAGACTGACTCCTGCCTGCATCTACTACTATTACTCCACTCATCGACCGCTATCCAGCATGCATCTAGAGTATTAAGTTAAAAACAGAGTAATGCCTTAAGCAAGATGATATGATATAGAGGGATAAACTCATGCAATATGATGAAAACCCCATCTTGTTACCCTCGATGGAAACAATACAATATGTGCCTTGCTGCCCCTACTGTCACTGGGAAAGGACACCGCAAGATTGAACGCAAAGCTAAGCACTTCTCCCATTGCAAGAAAGATCAATCTAGTAGGCCAATCCAAACTGATAATTCGAAGAGACTTGCAAAGATAACCAATCATACATAAAAGAATTCAGAGAAGATTCAAATATTGTTCATAGATAGACTTGATCATAAACCCACAATTCATCGGTCTCAACAAACACACCGCAAAAAGAAGATTACATCGAATAGTTCTCCACAAGAGAGGGGGTGAACATTGTATTGAGATCCAAAAAGAGAGAAGAATCCATCTAGCTACTAACTATGGACCCGTAGATCTGAGGAAAACTACTCACACTTCATCGGAGGGGCTATGGTGTTGATGTAGAAGCCCTTCGTGATCGATGCCCCCTCCGGCGGAGCTCCGGAACAGGCCCCAAGATGGGATCTCATGGATACAGAAAGTTGCGGTGGTGGAATTAGGTTTTTGGCTCCGTATATGGTTGTTTGGGGGTACGTAGGTATATAGAGGAGGAAGGAGTATGTCAGTGGAGCAACAGGGGGGCCACGAGGGTGGAGGGTGCGCCTGGGGGGGGGGGGGGTAGGCGCGCCCCCTACCTCGTGGCCTCATCTTTTGTGTCTTGACGTAGGCTCCAAGTCTCCCTGGTCTTGTTCGTTGAGAAAATCACGTTCCCGAAGGTTTCATTCCGTTTGGACTCCGTTTGATATTCATTTTCTTTGAAACCCTAAAACAAGCAAAAAATAGCAATTCTGGGCTGGGCCTCCAGTTAATAGGTTAGTCCCAAAAATAATATAAAAGTGGAAAATAAAGCCCAATAATGTCCAAAATAGTAGATAATATAGCATGGAGCAATCAAAACTTATAGATACGTTGGAGACGTATCAAGCATCCCTAAGCTTAATTCCTCCTCGTCCTCGAGTAGGTAAATGATAAAAACAGAATTTTTGATGTGGAGTGCTACTTGGCATAATTTTAATGTAATTCTTCTTAATTGTGGTATGAATATTCAGATCTGAAAGATTCAACACAAAAGTTTAATATTGACATAAAAATAATAATACTTCAAGCATACTAACAAAGCAATTATGTCTTCTCAAAATAGCATGGCCAAAGAAAGTTATCCCTACAAAATCATATAGTCTGGCTATGCTCCATCTTCACCACACAAAATATTTAAATCATGCACAACCCCGATGACAAGCCAAGCAATTGTTTCATACTTTTGACATTCTCAAAACTTTTTCAATCTTCACGCAATACATGAGCGTGAGCCATGGACATAGCACTATAAGTGGAATAGAATAGTGGTTGTGGAGAAGACAAAAAGGGAGAAGATAGTCTCACATCAACTAGGCGTATCAACGGGCTATGGAGATGCCCATCAATAGATATCAATGTGAGTGAGTAGGGATTGCCATGCAACGGATGCACTAGAGCTGTAAGTATATGAAAGCTCAAAAAGAAACTAAGTGGGTGTGCATCCAACTTGCTTGCTCATGAAGACCTAGGGCATTTTGAGGAAGCCCATCATTGGAATATACAAGCCAAGTTCTATAATGAAAAATTCCCAGTAGTGTATGAAAGTGATAACATAGGAGACTCTCTATCATGAATATCATGGTGCTACTTTGAAGCACAAGTGTGGTAAAAGGATAGTAACATTGTCCCTTCTCTCTTTTTCTCTCATTTCATTTTTTAGTTGGGCCTTTTCTCTTTTTTTATGGCCTCTTTTCTTTCCCTTTTTTATTTTTCGTCCGGATTCTCATCCCGACTTGTGGGGGAATCATAGTCTCCATCATCCTTTCCTCACTGGGACAATGCTCTAATAATGATGATCATCACACTTTTATTTTTCTTACAACTCAACAATTACAACTCGATACTTAGAACAAAATATGACTCTATATGAATGCCTCCGGCGGTGTACCGGGATATGCAATGAATCTAGAGTGACACGTATGAAAGAATTATGAATGGTGGCTTTGCCACAAATACGATGTCAACTACATGATCATGCTAAGCAATATGACAATGATGGAGTGTGTCATAATAAACGGAACGGTGGAAAGTTGCATGACAATATATCTCGGAATGGCTATGGAAATGCCATAATAGGTAGGTATGGTGGCTGTTTTGAGGAAGGTATATGGTGGGTGTATGATACCGGCGAAAGGTGCGCGGTATTAGAGAGGCTAGCAAAGGTGGAAGGGTGAGAAAGTGCGTATAATCCATGGACTCAACATTAGTCATAAAGAACTCATATACTTATTGCAAAAATCTACAAGTTATCAAAGCAAAGTATTACGCGCATGCTCCTAGGGGGATAGATTGGTAGGAAAAGACCATCGCTCGTCCCCGACCGCCACTCATAAGGAAGACAATCAAAAAATAAATCATGCTCCGACTTCATCACATAACAGTTCACCATACGTGCATGCTACGGGAATCACAAACTTTAACACAAGTATTTCTCAAATTCACAACTACTCAACTAGCACAACTTTAATATCACCATCTTTATATCTCAAAACAATTATCAAGCATCAAACTTCTCATAGTATTCAACACACTCATAAGAAAGTTTTATTATTAATCTTGTATACCAAGCATATTAGGATTTTAAGAAAATTACCATGCTATTTAAGACTCTCAAAATAATCTAAGTGAAGCATGAGAGATCAATAGTTTCTATAAAACAAATCCACCACCGTGCTCTAAAAGATATAAGTGAAGTACTAGAGCAAAACTACATAACTCAAAAGATATAAGCGAAGCACATAGAGTATTCTAACAAATTCCAAATCATGTATGGCTCTCTCAAAAGGTGTGTACAGCAAGTATGATTGTGGTAAACTAAAAAGTAAATACTCAAATCATACATGACGCTCCAAGAAAAACACATATCATGTGGTGAATAAAAATATAGCTCCAAGTAAAGTTACCGATAGAAGTAGACGAAAGAGGGGATGCCTTCCGGGGCAACCCCAAGCTTTGGATTTTAGGTGTCCTTAGATTATATTGGTGGTGACATGGGCATCCCCAAGCTTAGGCTCTTGCCACTCCTTGTTCCATAATCCATCAAATCTTTACTCAAAACTTGAAAACTTCACAACACAAAACTTAAAGTAGAAAATCTCGTGGGCTCCGTTAGCGAAAGAAAACAAAAGACCACTTCAAGATACTGTAATGAACTTATTCTTTATTTATATTGGTGTTATACCTACTTTATTCCAACTTCTCTATGGTTTATAAACTATTTTACTAGCCATAGATTCATCAAAATAAGCAACCAACACACGAAAAACAGAATCTGTCAAAAACAGAACAGTCTGTAGTAATCTGTATCTAGCGCAAGATATGGAACCCCAAAAATTCTAAAATAAATTTCTGGACGTGAGTAATTTATCTATTAATCATCTTCAAAAAGAATTAACTAAATATCACTTTCCAAATAAAAATGGCAGCAGTTCTCGTGAGCGCTAAAGTTTCTGTTTTTTACAGCAAGTGTAACAAGACTTTCCCCAAGTCTTCCCAACGGTTCTACTTGGCACAAACACTAATTAAACACAAAAAACACAACCAAAACAGAGGCTAGATAAAATATTTATTATTAAACAGGAGCAAAAAGTAAGGAATAAAAATAAAATTGGGTTGCCTCCCAACAAGTGCTATCGTTTAACGCCCCTAGCTAGGCATAACAAGCAAGGATAGATCTAGGTACTGCCATAATAGTAAGATAGATCATTAAAACTCATTTCATATTCTCTACGTTTGGCATCAAGTTTTCTTTGAGGTAAGCAAAAGTAATCGAAAGGGCTAAATTTAATAGGACAAAAGTCCCCAAGATCAACCTTGGGAGGTATAGGCTCCTCCTTTGGTCCTTCATATTGCACAACCAATTCATCATTATAAGCATTCTTTTGACAGAACTTTGTGAGCCTATATTCAAGAGAATATCCTAGTTCATTATTTCGAATAACCAAATCATCATTAAGTTCAGAAATTCTATCAACTAAAACATTGGTAGGAACCCTTTTTCTAATATTTTCATTGCAAGCAACATAGTCTAGAGATTGAAAACGCATTATTTCTTCTTGATCAAAGAGGATAGCCTCTATGGGAGGACGGCAAGCGTCCACCCTATAATGTGCAAAGATTTCTTTGGCCTCTTTTATTATGAATCTAAACTCATTAGCCAAAAAGATAGTAGCGGCACGCTTAACAGAAGAATGCTCAATATTAGAAAATTCCAGGAAAATCCTTTGTATGCAAGGATGCATGTGCATGAATTGTCTTTTAAGTTCAACTACAAGCATGGCAATAGCGTCTGCAAGACTACTAGTTCTACGAAGGATAGAACTACCCATAGAAGGTAAAGCACCGACACAAGTAAAGAAATCTTGAATAACTCCTTTTCCAATAATATTACCACTACCAACACGGAACTTTTTTGTATGTAAGATGGGTGGTTCTTTAGCAGGAGCATCATAATTTTTATGATATTATTATCGACAATAGTTTCTCCAATTTCAGACATAGAGGCAGAAGGTAAAGGACTAGCCATAGCGACAAGCAAACGAACTAACGCACAAGAAAAAAGCAAGTGGGCAAAAAGAGGCAAATAGAGAAAGAGATGGAGGATAGAGAGAGAGGGCGAATAAAACGGCAAGGGTGAAGTGGGGGAGAGGAAAACGGGAGGCAAATGGCAAATAATGTAATGCGGGAGATAAGGGTATGTGATGGGTACTTGGTATGTTGACTTTTGGGTAGACCTCCCCGGCAACGGCGCCAGAAATCCTTCTTGCTACCTCTTGAGCACTGCGTTGGTTTTTCCCGAAGAGGAAGGGATGATGCAGCAAAGTAGCGTAAGTATTTCCGTCAGTTTTTGAGAACCAAGGTATCAATCCAGTAGGAGGCTACGCGCGAGTCCCTCGTACCTGCACGAAACAAATAAATCCTCGCAACCAACACGAATAGGGGTTGTCAATCCCTACACGGCCACTTAGGAGAGTGAGATCTGATAGATATGATAAGATAATATTTTTGGTATTTTTGTGATAAAGATGCAAAGTAAAATAAAGGCAAAGTAAAAAGCAAAGGAAATAACTAAGTAGTAGGAGATTAATATGATAAAGATAGACCCGGGGGCCATAGGTTTCACTAGTGGCTTCTCTCGAGAGCATAAGTATTCTACGGTGGGTGAACAAATTATTGTTGAGCAATTGACAGAATTGAGCATAGTTATGAGAATATCTAGGTATGATCATGTATATAGGCATCACGTCCGAGACAAGTAGACCGACTCCTGCCTGCATCTACTACTATTACTCCACTCATCGACTGCTATCCAGCATGCATCTAGAGTATTAAGTTAAAAACAGAGTAACGCCTTAAGGAAGATGACATGATGTAGAGGGATAAACTCATGCAATATGATGAAAACCCCATCTTGTTATCATCGATGGCAACAATACAATATGTTCCTTGCTGCCCCTACTGTCACTGGGAAAGGACACCGCAAGATTGAATCCAAAGCTAAGCACTTCTCCCATTGCAAGAAAGATCACTCTAGTAGGCCAAACCAAACTGATATTCGAAGAGACTTGCAAAGATAACCAATCATACATAAAAGAATTCAAAGAAGATTCAAATATTGTTCATAGATAGACTTGATCATAAACCCACAATTCATCGATCTCAACAAACACACCGCAAAAAGAAGATTACATCGAATAGTTCTCCACAAGAGAGGGGGAGAACATTGTATTGAGATCCAAAAAGAGAGAAGAAGCCATCTAGCTAATAACTATGGACCCGTAGGTCTGAGGTAAACTACTCACACTTCATCGGAGGGGCTATGGTGTTGATGTAGAAGCCCTCCGTGATCGATGCCCCCTCCGGCAGAGCTCCGGAACAGGCCCCAAGATGGGATCTCGTGGATACAGAAAGTTGCGGTGGTGGAATTAGGTTTTTGGCTCCGTATCTGATCATTTGGGGGTACGTAGGTATATATAGGAGGAAGGAGTACGTCGGTGGAGCAACAGGGGGCCGACGTGGGTGGAGGGCGCGCCTGGGGGGTAGGCGCGCCCCCTACCTCGTGGCCTCCTCTTTTGTGTCTTGACGTAGGGTCCAAGTCTCCCTGGTCTTGTTCGTTGAGAAAATCACGCTCCCGAAGGTTTCATTCCGTTTGATATTCATTTTCTTTGAAACCCTAAAACAGGCAAAAAACAGCAATTCTGGGCTGGGCCCCCGGTTAATAGGTTAGTCCCAAAAATAATATAAACGTGGAAAATAAAGCCCAATAATGTCCAAAACAGTAGATAATATAGCATGGAGCAATCAAAAATTATAGATATGTTGGAGACATATCAACTAGCCTCGTGAGGGCGCCTGGAGGGACCAGCCTCGCGAGGATCGTCCTCAGGCAACCCTGGTCTCCCTCCGCTGCCACCGCCACCAAGGAGGAACGACGACCATCAACAGGATGAAGGGGCTGGGGGCTTCCAGGAGCCGCACGCCATCGCCTGCATCTTGGGTAGCGCTCAGGCCCTAGCTTCCCAACGTATCTTCAAGCAGTTCTCTCGCGAGGTGAATGCAGCCCTCCCCAAGCTCGAGGCTACGCGCCCGCCCAGATGGTCCAAGTACGCCATCACCTTTAGCTCGGCGGACCAGCTCAAATGCGTGACAACCATCGGCATTCTCCCGATGCTATGTTCGCCCGTCATCAGCAACGTCCAAGTCACCAAGACCCTCATCGACGGCGGCGCAGGGCTCAGTGTCCTATCCGTCGAGACATTCGACAACCTTCAAGTGCCATACGATCAGCTCCAGCCCACCAAGCCTTTCTCAGGAGTGACTGACGGCTCCACCACCCCGATGGGGCAAGTTTGTCTCCCTGCCACCTTCGGCACACGCGACAACTACCGCATCGAGCTCATCGACTTCGACATTGCCCACATCCGCCTGTTGTACAACGCCATCCTCGGGTACCCAGCGCTAGCCAAATTCATGGCAGTCACCCACCATGGCTACAATGTCCTCAAGATGCCGGGAAGCGGCGGAATCATCACAGTCCCTGCGAAGAAAGAGATGTGGTGTACTCCCTTGAGCGCGCCTTCCAAGCTGCAGCAGTCGAAGACCCTGGCAGCGCATATATGCAGTACCCTCCTGAGGCCAACCCCAAGAAGAAGAAGCAGTTGCTCCGCATTGGGCCACAGGGGAGCGGTGCCTCCAGCGGCGCCACCTTAGGATCGGTGCCCGCGCCTGGCGCGCCTCCCTCCCTCGCATAGGGAGGTGCGCCCGGCGCCCTCCTCGGGCAGGGCTCGAGGGCTCTCTTCTGGAGGGCCTCGGACCTGGCCAGCATCACGAGGGAGGCACTCGGGCAACACGTGGAGGTGTGCTTCGTGGCACGTTTCCCTCAGGAGGACACCGGGCGAGGAGCGCCTGGCTCTCAGGAGTTCATCACCAAGACCCCTCAGGATCTCAGGAAGCAAGAGCAATACACGGCAACCGCCGCCCACTTGGCACTGCTCCCCATCCAGGCAAGGGTGGCGAGCTGCGCGTCTGCATCGATGTCCCAGGGCTCAACAGGGCCGCATCTCAGGAGTGCTTCTGGCCTTCGCGTGCTGGACGGTGTGAGGGTCCACCTCACAGCTACGTTCGCATGCCATTCGGCCTGCCGAGCGTGGCAGCCGCCTTCCAGCGCAACCTGCGGAGCATCCTGGCAAGTCAGGAGGTCGGGCATCACGCAGTCCTGGCAGAGATGGAGACGGTCCTCAGGAGGCCACCTGAGCCTCCAGAGCCTCTCGAGGCTGTAGGTCTCGACGGCTCGTGAGGAGTGACTTCTTCGCCACGTGTCTTCATCTACCCCAACACTCCTTCTACAACCAAACCAGGTGACATTTTCCAGGTTTATTTGGTTGGGAGCGCCCCCTAGGCTGCACCATTCCCAGGCCGCGTGGGTATGTCCCTGCGGTATGTATCTGCTTGCATCTTTAGTTCACCCTGCTGGGGGCGCCCCTCGGGCTGCATCATCCCCCGGCCTCTCGGGTCCGACCCAGTGGCATGTATCATTCTTGCATTTACCTAAGCCAGTTCTCTTTTCATGCATAATCTATCTGTGGTCATCACTGCCTGCTTGATTATCGCCCACCACGGGAACCTCTCATGCCGGCACGGCACTTGCGCTCGGGTCCGTCCCTGTAACGCTGACAAATCTGAGCGGTCGAGCTCTAGCTCACAGCACGCCCGCGCACATCACCTCACCAGACCCTCAGTTCCTTCACCTCCTTGCGAAGCAACTAGTGGCCGACCGGCAATCACCATGGAAATTTGTGCCCTTCCTCGCGCTAACTTGCAGGAACCTCCTGAGGACTATAGCGGGCGGTACCGCGGGATCTCTCTCTTCTCCCATGCGATTCGCTTGCGCGTTAAAAGGGGGGCTCCTAAGCATCACGACTCAGGAGCTCTTACCGGCTCTCCAGCCCTCATCCCATGGCCTTGACCACGGCATCGCGACCTGGCATACCAGCGGCAGCTGAGCTCGCTCGAGGGTCGGGACCTGAGGACGTAGAGCACACAGAAGAGCATGGAGGAGAGGGGGAGGCTCGCACGGGCCTAACCTAGCTACCCAATAGCGGCCGACGCACAAGTCTGGCACAACACGAGGAACCAGCTCTGGAATGCCAAGATAAGTCCCGCGCCTGGATCAACCCAGTGCTACGGCATGAGACCCTCGCCTTTCGCTGCCCTGCTGCGGCAGCATCACCTCCCTTTGCCATCCTCAGGCAGCTACTTGCGCGCTAAAGGGGACCTCTTGAGCATCGCGCCTCAGGAGCTATTACTGGACCTCGGGCTGCTCACCTCCTGGCCTTGACCACGGCATCACGACCTGGCATACCAGCAACGGCTGCAGCCTACCTGGGGACCGGGACCTGTCGGCATAGAGCACAAAGCTGCCGTGGGATTGGAAAGGGGAGACCGAGCCTTAGCAGGACATGCATTCGCAAATTTTCATGAAAAAGGATAATATCAACAAAAGACATCACAGACCCTTTACACGCCCCCATGGGGTCTGTTTCAATTCCTCGTAGGGAACAAGAAAGAAGGGAGTTCCTAGGGGCTCTATCTACACGCGTCGAACGTTGCCGATGCCATCGTCAATAGTGGGCCTCCAGAGGCCGGCGCCAACCCCGTCCAGATCAGCGACGGCGGCAGCCAGACGCTGCGGCCCTGCTCCAGGCCCGGCGGGAGCTCGGGGGCACATAGTTGTCGTCGCTTGTCTCTGGAGTCTCGACGAGCTCGGGAGAGTCGTTGGACCACCAAGAGTCACCACTACCACTGGGGAGCTGTTGGCGAGCCCAGCGGCAGGCCCGGTGTTGGCCGCAGTGCCGTCCTGATGACCCCCCTCAGGGCAGCACTCCAAGCGGCGGCCTTCCTCGTCGAAGACCTTGAAGAACATCGTGGAGGCGCCGTCATACCAGAAGAGGATGGTGAGGGTGCCTTCCGCACGGCAGACTCGGGCGACCTCGCCCCAGCCACGAGTCATGAAGATCTTCCCGAAGGAGATGGCTTCAACCTCCGCTCCAGTCGCCGGGGCGTCGCAGTCAGCGTGCTGCAGCCAAAGCTCAAGAGGACCCCTCAGCGACATCTCGGCGGTGAAGAACTACGGGAAGCGGATCCAAGTGCGTGGAGGCATCGCCGCCCACAACACGAATTCACATGAGGATATCAAGGCATGGACCCTTGGGGCGACGGTGTGCGTCACCGCGGCGCGGCGACCACGGCCCTAGCGCGGGTGGTGGCGCTCGTCGCTCCTCCCTCTAGGGCCCTCAGCTTGGGCGTACAAGGGCAACGGATACCCCGGAGGCGGTCGCTCATACCATGGCCGCGACACTTCTGGCCTCATGACGATGTCGCGACGATGAGACAGCCTCTTCTTCGGCGGAAGTGGCTCGGGATCGTTAAAGGGAGTCTTGCCCTTCTCCGCGACCGAGAACCTCCGTATCGGCGCCATGGTCGACGCAACAAGCAGTGAAGCGAGGAAGAAAAGGGAGTGGGAGAAGCAAAGGAAGAGAAGGGTGACAGGGGCTCCGCCCCCTCTTCCCATTTATAGCCAAGGGGAGGCCAACCACCGGCCTCCACGATCTAAGGTAATAATGATCTTTTCTGCATGCAGCAATGACTCGTCAAGTCAGGCAGTTGCCGAGTAGTGTGGGGAAGCAGAGGACGCCCACGTCCAATCAGTCGCCACGCGCCAACCGTGGCCGCAGGCTGTTGGGGCCCGCGGCGCTCCGCACTTGCCCTTTGGCTTCGCCTCGAAACCAAGCCCAAGCATGCCTTGGGCCCGGGGGCTAGTATCGGTGTTCTGGGAACGGGGGTCCCCAGACTTGCCTGCCTACGGCCCGCAGCGTGGCTCCACCAGCGGCCCTGTACGGCCCATCTTCACCAGCAAACGCTCAAGACCCTCGCGAGGGGCCAAGCCTTGTGAGGAAGATGATGCAAGACCTCCTCAGGGGCGGCCTCACTAGGCCGGCTCGCAAGGGGCGGAGAGATCAAGGCAAGGGATACCTCGCAAGGTTTGTGTGACGCAAGCCATGACGACTGGAACCAGGCGGGCGCCAGCATGCGCAGTGTCCTAGTTTCCCCTTTGGTGCTAAAGGGGCAAGCGCATGTGAGGAGTCATGAGGCATCAGGAAAAGGTTTCCATATCGGTGCAACAAGAGCAAGACCAGCAGGACAACAGGATGGAGGTCACCGGGGAGCCCAAGACGGCGTCACCACCAGAGCCTTTGGCAGGAGAAGACTACTTTTGTCAGGATATCTTGTACTAGATGTCCCCCTTCAAACTGGTTGTTTTGGGATCCCTTCCCGCCTAAATATTTGGGAATAGGACCCGGGCCTCTATAGATAGGACTAGCCACCACCACAGGGAGGGAGGCTGATCGGATCGGCTCATCTCAGAGAGACCATCCACAACCACACAAGTTCACCAAGCACAAGGACACCTCTCCTCAGGAGGCTATTCTTCCCTTGTAACTGTTCATCCTCAGCCCAAGAGGCAATCCACCACACCACACTGGAGTAGGGTATTACACCACGTCGGTGGCCCGAACCAGTATAAACTCTTGTGTCTCTTGTTCTTTTGGTTCGTCGAGCTAGGCCGTGAGATCATGATGTGTGCGAGCTAGAGAGGGGGAGAGATCTTTGTGCGCACCCAAGTGTTCGAACCTCAAGGGTTTTGCCGGAACCCGAAATCCGACAATAGCAATATAGGTGGAATAGAATGGTGGTTGTGGAGACGACAAAAAGGGAGAAGATAGTCTCACATCAACTAGGCATATCAATGGGCTATGGATATGCCCATCAATAGATATCAATGTGAGTGAGTAGGGATTGCCATGCAACGGATGCACTAGAGCTATAAGTATATGAAAGCTCAACAAAAAAACTAAGTGGGTGTGCATCCAACTTGCTTGCTCATGAAGACCTAGGGCATTTTGAGGAAGCCCATCATTGGAATATACAAGCCAAGTTCTATAATGAAAAATTCCCACTAGTATATGAAAGTGATAACATAGGAGACTCTCTATCATGAATATCATGGTGCTAATTTGAAGCACAAGTGTGGAAAAAGGATAGTAACATTTCCCCTTCTCTCTTTTTCTCTCATTTTTTTGTTTGGGCCTTCTCCTTTTTTATGGCCTCTTTTTTTCTCTCTTTTTTTCGTCTAGAGTCTCATCCCGACTTGTGGGGGAATCATAGTCTCCATCATCCTTTCCTGACATGGGACAATGCTCTAATAATGTAGATCATCACACTTTTAATTACTTACAACTCAAGAATTACAACTTGATACTTAGAACAAAATATGACTCTATGTGAATGCCTCCAACGGTGTACCGGGATGTGCAATGAATCAAGAGTGACATCTATGAAAAATTATGAATGGTGGCCATGCCACAAATATGATGTCAACTACATGATCATGCAAAGCAATATGACTATGATGAAGCGTGTCATAATAAGCGGAACGGTGGAAAGTTGCATGGCAATATATCTCGGAATGGCTATGGAAATGCCATAATATGTAGGTATGGTGGCTGTTTTGAGGAAGGTAAATGATGGGTTTATGGTACCGGTGAAAGTTGTGGGGCACAAGAGAGGCTAGCAATGGTGGAAGGGCGAGAGTGTGTATAATCCATGGACTCAACATTAGTCATAAAGAACTCACATACTTATTGCGAAAATCTACAAGTCATCAAAACCAAGCACTACACGCATGCTCCTAGGGGGATAGATTGGTAGGAAAATACCATCGCTTGTCCCTGACCGCCACTCATAAGGAAGGCAATCAAAGAAACACCTCATGCTTCAAATTTTTCACACAACGGTTACCATACGTGCATGCTACGGGACTTGCAAACCTCAACACAAGTATTTCTCAATTTCACAATTACTCAACTAGCAGAACTCTAATATCACCATCTTCATATCTCAAAACAATCATCAAGTATCAAACTTCTCATAGTATTCAATGCACTCTATATGAAATTTTTATTATACCCATCTGAATGCCCATCATATTAGGACTAATTTTATGACCAAAGCAAATTACCATGCTGTTCTAAAAGACTCTCAAAATAATATAAGTGAAGCATGAAATACCAATAATTTCTATAAAATAAAACCACCACCGTGCTCTAAAAAGATATAAGTGAAGCACTAGAGCAAAATTATCTAGCTCAAAAGATATAAGTGAAGCACATAGAGTATTCTAATAAATTCTGATTCATGTGTGTCTCTCCCAAAAGGTGTGCACAGCAAAGATTATTGTGGTAAATTAAAAAGCAAAGACTCAAATCATACAATACGCTCCAAGCAAAACACATATCATGTGGTGAATAAAAATATAGCCTCAAGTAAAGTTACCGATAGACAAAGACAAAAGAGGGGATGCCTTCCGGGGCATCCCCATGCTTAGGCTTTTGGTTGTCCTTGAATTTTACCTTGGGGTGCCTTGGGCATCCCCAAGCTTAGGCTCTTGCCACTCCTTATTCCAAAATCCATCAAATCTTTACCCAAAAACTTGAAAACTTCACAACACAAAACTTAACAGAAAATCTCATGAGCTCCGTTAGTATAAGAAAACAAACCACCACTTTAATGTACTGTAATGAACTCATTCTTTATTTATATTGGTGTTAAACCTACTGTATTCCAACTTCTCTATGGTTCAGACCCCCCCCCCCCCCCCCGATACTAGCCATAGATTCATTAAAATAAGCAAACAACACACAAAAACAGAATCTGTCAAAACAGAACAGTCTGTAGCAATCTGACTAAATCTAGTACTTCTGTAACTCCAAAAATTCTGAAAAATTAGGACGACCAGGACAATTTGTATATTGATCTACTTCAGTTTGAATTGGTATTTTATCACTCTCTGGTAAAAAAACTAAAATTCTTTTTGTGAGCGCATACTTTCTGTTTTTATCAGCAAGATCAAACAACAATCACCCAAGAAGATCCTAAAGGCTTTACTTAGCACAACCACTAATTGAAACATAAAAAACACAATCATAACAGAGGCTATATAAATTATTTATTACTAAATAGGAACAAAAAGTAAAGAACAAAAATAAAATCGGGTTGCCTCCCAACAAGCGCTATCGTTTAACGCCCCTTGCTAGGCATTGATAATTTTAATGATGCTCACATGAAAGATAGTAATTGAAACACAAAGAGAGCATCATAAAACATGTGAAAATCACATCTAAGTCTAACATACTTCTTATGCATAGGCATTTTATAGGGGGAAAATTAGCAAGACAAGCAAGATCTAGCATATGTAAGGAAGAAGAAAGAAACAATAACAATCTCATCATAACGAGAGGAAATTTAGTAACATGAAATTTTATACAACCATATTTTACTATCTCATAGTAATTACATGTAGGGTCATAATCAAATTCAACAATATAGCTATCACATAACATATTCTCTATATGATCCACATACATGCAAAGTTGACACTCTTCCAAAATAGTGGGATTATTATCAACTAAAGTCATGACCTCTCCAAACCCACTTTTATCAAAAACTTCATAAGATTGAACATTATCCAAATATGTGGGATATAAAGTTGACACTCTTCCAAACCCACTTTCAATATTATTGCAAACATTATTATCAATCTCATATTCATCATGGGGCTTAAATAAATTTTCAAGATCATAAGAAGAATCACCCCAATCATGATCATTGTGACAAATAGTAGTCATAGCAAAACTAGCATCCCCAAGCTTGAGGCTTTGCATATCATTAACACAATTGTCATTAAGAGAATTTATAATAACATCATTACAATCATGCTTTTCATCGAAGGAACTGTGAAGTATGGGTGCAATAGCAATGATCTCATGTTTAACATAAGGAACTATAGCAAATTCATCTTCATAAATATTGGCATCATGGCCACAAGAATAGAAAGCATCATGTTCATCAAGGGATATTTCAATCAAATCATCAGAATCATATTTATCTATAGATTCATGCATATCATTATTTTCTTCCCAAGCAACGGTCATTCTTTCAATAAATTCTTTGACATAGACATTATGAGCATAGTTTTCATAGCAATATTTAAGTATGTCAAAAATTTCAGATTCGTAGAGAGTAATATCATACTTTTCAATCAAAGAAGCAACTTCATAAGCACCCTTAAAAGCAACAAATTCTTTAATTTGTTCAATATCATAGTAACTATAAACACCCTTTGCATAAGAAGATAAGATTTCACCATCATTAAACTCACATAGGTAGGGGAGGTGTTTTTTAGGGTTCTTAGATCAACAGGTAAAATCATAAATTTCACAAAGATTCCAAGCATAACACAACAATCTGTTTATTTGATCCCATAAGAGTCTCCCTTTTTCAAACAAATGATGACGCACAAAATGAGCATGTTCATCTAAAGATTTCCCAACAACTAGGCTAGTTGGGGTTTCAGCACGAGCACATAAGGATCGAAAATGATCCAAGTAGAACAATTTAAGTGGATCCATATCAATAGATTTTTAGCAAGCAAAGATGCAAGCAAATATAGGGCACATGGAAACACAAACAAAGATACATACGGGAAGAAGGCGAAGAAAAGGCAAAGGTTTTCGAAAATTGTTTAGAAGTGGGGGAGAGGAAAACGATAGGCGAGTGGCAAATAATGCAATGCGAGGGAGAAGAGTTTATGATGGGTACTCGGTATGTCTTAACTTAGCGTCGATCTCCCCAGCAACGGCGCTAGAAATCCTTCTTGCTACCTCTTGAGCATGTGTTGGTTTTCCCTTGAAGAGGAAAGGGTGATGCAGCAAAGTAGCGTAAGTATTTCCCTTAGTTTTTGAGAACCAAGGTATCAATCCAGTAGGAGATAACACGCAAGTTACCTAGTACCTACACAAACAATCAAGAACCTTGCAACCAACGCGATAAAAGGGTTGTCAATCCCTTCACGGTCACTCGCAAAAGTGAGATCTAATAAAGATAGTAAGATAAATATTTTTGGTATTTTTGTTTTATAGATTGGAAAGTAAAGATTGCAAAATAAAATAAATAAGAAACTAGAATTGTAGATCGGAAACTTATATGATGTAAAATAGAAGATTATATGATGGAAAATAGACCCGGGGGGCATAGGTTTCACTAGTGGCTTCTCTCAAGATAGCATATATTACTGTGGGTGAACAAATTACTGCCGAGCAATTGATAGAAGAGCACATAGTTATCAGAATATCTAGCCAATGATCATGAATATAGGCATCACGTCCGTGTCAAGTAGACCGAAACGATCTACTACTACTGCTCCACACATCGACCGCTATCCAGCATGCATCTAAGTATTAAGTTCATAAGAACAGAGTAATGCATTAAGCAAGATGACATGATGTAGAGGGATAAACTCAAGCAATATGATATAAACCCCATCTTTTTATCCTCGATGGCAACAATACAATACGTGCATTGCTGCCACTACTATCACTAGGAAAGGACACCGCAAGATTGAACCCAAAGCTTAGCACTTCTCCCATTGTAAGAAAGATTAATCTAGTAGGCCAAACTAAACCGATAATTCGAAGAGACTTGCAAAGATATCAAATCATGAATATAAGAATTCAGAGAAGAACGAAATATTATTCATAGATAAAGTTGATCATAAATCCACAATTCATCGGATCTCGGCAAACAAACCGCAAAAAGTATTACATCGAATAGATCTGCAAGAACATCGAGGAGAACTTTGTATTGAGAACCAAAGAGAGAGAAGAAGCCATCTAGCTAATAACTATGGACCCGAATGTGACGCCCTCGATGCGGCTATATCTCCCACGTGTCGAAGCACGACTTAGAGGCATAACCGCATTGAAAGCAATGTCGCAAGTGAGGTAATCTTCACACAACCCATCTATTACATAAGGGAAAGAGATACATAGTTGGATTACAATCGCCACTTCACACAATTACATGAATAAAGCATTACATCATCCAGATGCAATCAAGGTCCGACTACGGAACCAAAATAAAAGAAGACTACCCCAAATGCTACCGGATCCCCGATCGACCCCAACTGGGCTCCACTACTGATCAACTGGAAATGGAACAACACAAAGGACAAGATCTTCATCGAGCTCCTCCTTGAGCTTGGTTGCATCACCTGCTCGGTAACATCGGCACCTGCAAACTGGTTTCGGAAGTATCTGTGAGTCACGGGGACTCAGCAATCTCACACCGTCGCAATCAAGACTATTTAAGCTTATAGGAAGGGTAAAAGGTATGAGGTGGAGCTGCTGCAGGCGACTAGCATATATGGTGGCTAACATACGCAAATGAGAGCGAGAAGAGAAGGCAAAAGCACGGTTGAACAACTATGATCAAGAAGTGATCCTAGAGCAACCTACGTCAAGCACAACTCCAACACCGTGTTCACTTCCCGGACTCCGCCGAGAAGAGACCATCACGGTTACACACGCGGTTGATGTATTTTAATTAAGATCAACTTCAGGTTTTCTACAACCGGACATTAACAAATTCCTATCTGCCCGTAACCGCGGGCACATCTTTCAAAAGTTCAAATCCCTGCAGGGGTGTCCCAATTTAGCCCATCACAAGCTCTCACGGTCAACGAAGGATATTCCTTCTCCCAAGACAATCCGATCAGACTCGGCATCCCGGTTACAAGACATCCTCGACAATGGTAAAACAAGTCCAGCAAAGCCGCCCGAATGTGCCGACAAATCCCGATAGGAGCTGCACATATCTCGTTCTCAGGGCACACTCAGATGAGACTAGCTACGAGTAAAACCAACCCTTAATTTTCCCCGAGGTGGCCCCGCATGCAGCTTAGTTCGGACCAACACTCAGAGGAGCACTGGCCCGGGGGGTTAAAATAAGATGACCCTTGAGCCGGCCGACCCATGGGAAAGAAAAGGCTAGGTGGCAAATGGTAAAACCAAGGTTGGGCCTTGCTGGAGGAGTTTTATTCAAAGTGAACTGTCAAGGGGTTCCCATTATAACCCAACCGTGTAAGGAACGCAAAATCCGGGAACATAACACCGATATGATGGAAACTAGGGTGGCAAGAGTGGAACAAAATACCAGGCATAAGGTTGAGCCTTCCACCCTTTACCAAGTATATAGATGCATTAAATTAAATAAGAGATATTGTGATACCCAACAAAAATATCCATGTTCCAACATGGAACAACTCCAATCTTCACTTGCAACTAACAACGCTATAAGAGGGGCTGAGCAAAGCGGTAACATAGCCAAACAACGGTTTTCTAGGACAAGGTGGGTTAGAGGCTTCGCTTAACAATATGGGAGGCATGATAAGCAAGTGGTAGGTATCGCAGCATAGGCATAGCAAAAGAGCGAGCAACTAGCAAGCAAAGATGAAGTGATTTCGAGGGTATGGTCATCTTGCCTGAGATCCCGCAAGGAAGAAGAACGAGTCCATGAAGAAGACAAACAGACGTAGTCGAACGAATCCTCACAATTTGACGTTATTGGAACTAACCCGAAGAAGCAACACCGGAAAGAAGCAAACAACATAGTAAACAACCATCACATAACATGGCATGATGCACAATCAAGTATGATGCATGTCCGGTGTAATGAGGCATGGCATGGCAAAGTGCAACAAACAAAACTACAAGTTAAGTGGAGCCCAATATGCAACTCCGTTGCATATTGACGAAACACCACATTCAAGTTATTTAGTTCGATCTCGTTTATGTACCCAACAATATTCAATGTTGTTAGCATGGCAATAGGTGAATCATGAAACTATCTATCTAGGCAAGTTTAAATGAGGCCGGAACAACAAAACAACAAGTCCGGAAAAATCCTCATGAGCATATTATAGATTTGGTAATGTTATGCCCTAAACAATATTTTAGAGTTGTTAAACATGCAAAGTAAAGCCACCAAGTTAAACTAGGCATTTTTCCACCCCATTTACATATAAAGTTTATTAAATTCAGAGTTATGGTTATTTAGTTATGAATTAAAGCATTTTAACATGACATAGGAGTAAATTTAACCAACATCATTTTAAGCATTTCAAACATAGATGAAAGTGGCTAATTATTAATCTACACAAAATTCTAAGCAAGTTTCATATATAAAACATATTAATCTGATGCACGAATTGTGAGTTATTATATGCATGTTGTGCAAGGCGTTTTCTGTAAATCTGCAAACTCCTGGATAAATAGGAAATTCATCCCGAGGAAAAAAATACTAAAAGGCCCGGATATGTCTAGCCCAACAGTGGGAGGGGGCGCAGCGGTGAGGCTCACCATGGGCCTGCAAGGCCGGCAGGGAAGCGGCTCGGCCTGGTGCGGCGCGGCGCGGGCTGAGTCAATGTTGGGCCGAACTGAAGTGTTGGACCTCGGGTGGGTCACGGCGCATGATGGCGCTGGAGGCGGGCGCTCACGGTCAACGGTTCGAGGTGCTGCTGGAGAGAGGTCATGGCAGGGACGCCGGCGGCGGTCCACGGTGAGGAAGCGGCGTAGGCAAACAGAGAAAGCCAGGGATCGACGGGGATGGATGGAGCCGCTTGTTTCCGGGCCGGATCCGGCCAACGGCGGCGACGAAGTGTAGCTCCGGCGGCAGTTGACCAGGGCAGCGGTGTCCTCCAGCTGGCGCGACACGGCGATCAGAGAGGATCAGGGGAAATGGGGTAGGACGAGGAGAGGCCCGACGTGGTTAACCTGCTGGACGGAGAGGTGGTCACGGCCTCCGACGAGCCTGGTCTCCAGCGAGCGACGGGGTGGACGCGGCAGGTCGCGGGCGACGAAGCTAGGGGTTCCCACGCGGAAGACTGGAGGTGCGGGGCGAGCGCTCCTGCGCTGCGGGCGGCGGCGCGGTTCCGGGCCCAGGCGGGCTTCAGATGGGCCCTGAGGGCCGGGGCGAAGTGGGGCGCTGGAGAGGCGACGTGGCCTCGCTCGATTGGCCACGGGCGGTGCAGGGTGGTGGCGCAGCCAATGAGACGCTGCCAAGTGGCGAGGTGGAGGTGAAGGGCGCCGGAAAAGGAGGAGGAGGTGGATGGATCTGGCTGGTGGTGCGGTTTTCAAGGGGGATGCGGCGGCTGAGGGTAGGGGAAGGCTATGGGCACCTGAAAATGGCAAGGGGGGGTCCTTAAATAGGCAGGGGTCTAGGGTTAGGGGTTTTCATCCGTTTTCGGACCCTCGGATCACGATCGGACGGCTCCAGACACGAAGAGGAGTAGGCTGGGCCTAGGTGGGCTGTGTAGACGGACTAGAGAGGAAAGAGAGGGAAAGCCCGACAACAGTTTTTGGAGACCGAAAACGTCTGACGTTAGACCGACTATATTATCGCTATGGTTAATCGTTGGGGCGTCAAACGAACTCCGAATGCGATGAAACTTGACGGGCGGTCTATCTACACTATAATAAGACCACACGCCAACTTTCATCCCATTCCGAGAACATTTTCCGGCCACTTATAAAATACTATTACGGACATGCCGCGGGCGCGTGCAAGTGTGTCTGGGCTCAGAACGGACAATGGAGAGAACCGGAAGATCCGGGCGGATGCAAGTTTTAAAAACATGCAGATGCAATGCGGATGATGACATGGCAAGATGCAACACGCAAGCAAATGACAAGGCCACAACAGCGAATAACTGGACGACACCTGGCACATCGGTCACGGGGCATCACAACACTCCACCACTACGAGAGGATCTCGTCCCGAGATCTAGAATGGCACCAGAGAGAAAACGGAAGAGAAAGAGAAGAGGTAAAACTAAGTTGCTTCTTAGACAAATGAGTGAAACCAAAGAAACTTGCGAGGTTGAGAAAATTCGAGAAGGAATACAATGAAGGTGAACAAAGTCGAAAACACTCCGTTAGAAAAGAGGAACAAAGAACATTGCAAAAAAAACCTTGAGGTTGAAGGGCAAGATATATATTGAAACCACTCCGGTTAAAACAAGATAGAGAAGGATTAAGGATGATATAATTTGGACAACACTCCGACTGAAAAGAAAAGGAATAGAATAAGAACTTGATAAGATGAGAAGATACTTAATGAAATCAACAACACATTGCCTCTAGAACTATTGAAAGAATGGCACAAGGGGTAAGAACGATTTCAGACAGCACTCTGGTTGAGAATGGAGGTAAAACTTGACAGAATGGGAAGAACTTGAAAAGAGGGCATGACACTCCGGTTAAATGGATAAGCACGAAAAGAACATGATCCTGACAAAACAAGAAGATGGGTTGAAGAGAGCAACATCACAATGCCTCCGGAACAAAAGTAAGAATGGAATGGAATGAACGAAGGGAAACACGATCTTGAGAGAGTACGCTTACAACAAATGGTGGAACGGAGTTGTTGGAAAACAACAACGAAAAGAACAATCTTGATATGGTCTTATGGAATACATCTCAAATTATGAGGTGACAACCTGCCACTCACGGAAAGAACAATTGGATTGATATGAACAAGGAGACGAGAAAGTTATCACCGGGAGGATAAATGAAGAACTTGTGTCATTTATAAACACCATAAATATCAACAATCCTTAGGGAAAGCTTTAGGTGAAATATAACCCAATATAACTCCAATGAAGAGATTGATTGGTTGAAAAGATGTCTTGAGCGAAGAGAAAAAGATGGATTTAGATAT
This sequence comes from Triticum aestivum, assembly GCF_018294505.1. Lineage (NCBI taxonomy): Eukaryota > Viridiplantae > Streptophyta > Magnoliopsida > Poales > Poaceae > Triticum > Triticum aestivum. Next base: position 237,836,846 of record NC_057812.1, read on the forward strand.
GTCACTCTTGAAAAACTTGTGAATCAAGAAACACGAAGGGAAATTATCATCAATGACATAACACCACCTCAAAAGATGAGATATAATGAATTGCACTTCGAAATGCAAGATGAAGAATACTTGAATTATAGCTTGGCGGATCATCGCTTCGGGAGAAAACTTGAAGAACAATTGGAGAATGAAAAGAATCCTTGACGAAACACCATGTAGCCTCCATGAAAAACTCCGGGAACAAAATGATGATAAAAAGAAATAGAAGTTGAAAACACAAGGTGAAGCCTTGTAATGATTTAGATGGATCTTTGTGGTGAAGCCATTGCGAGAGCTTGAAACTCCGGGAAAGAAAAGATGACACAATTGAAAACCGAGAACTTGACGAGCCTCCGGAATAAGGAATTGAATTTACTCGATGAAACAAGAATAAGAATTACATTATGTGTATCCTTCACCAATTTAATTGATGACAAACAATGGATTTGGCACACTACTTATTCTTGTGGAAAGGATTAAGAGAGATATCGATAACTTGATAAGGTCTTAAACGAAACACCGGTAGGATTGAAACAACGAATGAATTGATACGATAACAAAGGAAGAGAAATCTTGAACGAACCGCTGGTAAGCATTGAAAATGAATGAAGAAAAGATAAAGAAACAATGGGAAGAATTTGCAAATGAACGAAGATGCTAGAGAGAATTTAGATACAAGTGAAACGAAGAGATCCCGGGCTGGGAAGAGAATACTTGGATGACGCACCGGTAATATTTAGAGGAGGAGAGCTGAAAGCTGGAAAGAATAATTCGGGGATGATGGCCTCTGGAGAATCAAACTAAAAAGAATCTTGAATTGCTCCGGATAGATGAAAAGAATTCCCACAACCGAAACAATTATGAGAGGATGACATCAAGCTAGAACCATGAATCTCTGAGAGAGCGGATAAGATATGGAGGAAAAACTCTTCTTCGGTCTTCAAAATCTGAGAATGACGATGAGAAACACCACCAATAATTTTTTAGACGCTCTGGAAGAATCAAAAACGAAGAGGTTGAGCCAACGATGAAAAGATTTTGACAGATCTTGGAGAAGACATTTGACTGATGATAATTCATTCTTACGTCAAAGTTTAAAAGATTTGAGAATAACTCCGGGTGAATAAGAAGAGTCAGGTAAGATCCTAGAAAGACCTGTGGATTAGGGGCCACTCAAAAGAAACACCGTTGAACGATTTAAAAGAGAGAAAGCACCGGTTGAATTAAATGGCTAGAATGAGATAACAATCTCGAAAGAGCTTGAAAGGATCACGAAAGCAGAGTGGAAACACGAATCTTCGAGATATCTTGAACACTCCGGAACAATAGAATAGTGAGAGGTGAACGATTAAGAATTGCACCGGCATGAGAAAGCATTGAAATGAGGAAAGGGTGTGATCAACAAAGCTTGACTTGAAACCACCGGAGAAGAAAATGAGTGACGAATTTGAAGCTCCGTTAGAATCTTCCTGATAATCACCGGATAAGAATATTGAAAGAAAAGAAAGAAGAGACTTCACATCAATAAGATGGATCCTTGATTAAGATATACAAGTCCTTGAAGAAAACAAGGGTGGGAGGGCGAGAAAACAAAGACAACTTGGAGACGGATGAAACAAACAACGTTGAGAAGACTTGATAATTGATCTTGCGAATATTGAAGTGATCGAATCCATTTGAAGAGAAAACCCGCCGGTTGAAAAGGATTGACATGACAATCTCGATTATCATGAAGGATTAGTATTCACATAGAAATATGAGAACACCGCTTAGGAAAGGTATGGAATCAACATTTGACTTCGAAGCAACTCGAATACCACAGCTCAAAAACAAAACAAAGGATTGGTTTGCAGAATAAGCCTGAACAAACATATGATAGAGATTCCGTCCGAAGTTTTCGTGGTGGGGCCTACATGGGCTCGATCGTACAACACCATCATGTACAAGGCAGTGCACATGACATACAAAGCGTCCCCGAGTCGGCATAGCCAAGGACTCTTTAAGACACATCGAGACCACTGTAAAACCAACCGTGAATAGGCGGACCACTAGACGTTGAACCCCAATTTCATATCATACATCTGTCAGAAATATATCCTAAGAGCTACTTGAATTCCCACTTATAAACTCCCGAAACTTTCTGGTTATGCAATCAGGTGTTGGGGATATAGGGGAAGCATAATATCTCACCCAAATCTAGCAAATCCTACATCCAGCTGTATCCATCCTTCAACACATAACCAAGAAACCTTCGGAAATCGTTTACCTCAACCTTCGAAAAGCATTCGTTATACGAGTTATGGCAATACTCCCGAACTCCCGCCCAGTACTGGGTGGCGTCGAGGTTATCTCACCAACAACTACATAAAAGAGATTTTCGATGTCGGCGAAACTCAGGTATTCCAGAACTGCAACGATAAAATTGTGACGACAACACCTCGGAGCTCAACTCCTCGGGACACTGCCACAACCCCTAAATGTCAGGAGGCACCAAGAACAATGTTCTCGTCACAAAACCATCGGAACGATTCCAAGATACCCACGTGATCCAAAAAAAAATGGTGAAATTTGAGAAGAGAAGAGTCAAAACTGTACGTCAGGATGCCTCACCAGAGCGACGAAGGGACTGGGGAGTAAAAAGAATTCCTAACTCTCCGATATATAATTCCTAAATGACTCAAAACATTTTTCTAGACTCAACAACGCCAGCGATTCAATCAAGCAGGGGGCTCCTAAGTCGGGGAAGGCTCGGATTACCAAACTTGTGACGCCCTCGATGCGGCTATATCTCCCACGTGTCGAAGCATGACTTAGAGGCATAACCGCATTGAAAGCAATGTCGCAAGTGAGGTAATCTTCACACAACCCATGTATTACATAAGGGAAAGAGATACATAGTTGGCTTACAATTGCCACTTCACACAATTACATGAATAAAGCAGTACATCATCCAGATACAATCAAGGTCCGACTATGAAACCAAAATAAAAGAAGACTACCCCAAATGCTACCGGATCACCGATCGACCCCAACTGGGCTCCACTACTGATCAACTGGAAACGGAACAACACAAAGGACAAGATCTTCATCGAGCTCCTCCTTGAGCTTGGTTGCGTCACCTGCTCGATAACATCGGCACCTGCAAACTGGTTTTGGAAGTATCTGTGAGTCACGGGGACTCAGAAATCTCACACCCTCGTGATCAAGACTATTTAAGCTTATAGGAATGGTAAAAGGTATGAGGTGGAGCTGCAGCAGGCGACTAGCATATATGGTGGCTAACATACGCAAATGAGAGCGAGAAGAGAAGGCAAAAGCACGGTCTAACAACTACGATCAAGAAGTGATCCCAGGGCAACCTACGTCAAGCATAACTCCAACACCGTGTTCACTTCCCGGACTCCGCCGAGAAGAGATCATCACGGTTACACATGCGGTTGATGTATTTTAATTAAGATCAACTTCAGGTTTTCTACAACCGAACATTAACAAATTCCCATCTGCCCATAACCACGGTCACGGCTTTCGAAAGTTCAAATCCCTGCAGTGGTGTCCCAACTTAGCCCATCACAAGCTCTCATGGTCAACGAAGGATATTCCTTCTCCCAATACAATCCGATCAGACTCGGCATCCCGGTTACAAAACATCCTCGACAATGGTAAAACAAGTCCAGCAAAGCCGCCCGAATGTGACAAAAAATCCCAATAGGAGCTGCACATATCTCGTTCTCAGGGCACACTCAGATGAGACTAGCTACGAGTAAAACCAACCCTCAAGTTTCCCCGAGGTGGCCCCGCAGGCAGCTCAGTTCAGACCAACACTCGGAGGAGCACTGGCCCGGGGGGTTAAAATAAGATGACCCTTGAGCCGGCCGACCCAAGGGAAAGAAAAGGCTAGGTGGCAAATGGTAAATCCAAGGTTGGGCCTTGCTGGAGGAGTTTTATTCAAAGCGAACTCTCAAGGGTTCCCATTATAAGCCAACCGTGTAAGGAACGCAAAATCCGGGAACATAACACCGATATGACGGAAACTAGGGCGGCAAGAGTGGAACAAAACACCAGGAATAAGGCCGAGCCTTCCACCCTTTACCAAGTATATAGATGCATTAAATTAAATAAGATATATTGTGATATCCCAACAAAAATATCCATGTTCCAACATGGAACAACTCCAATATTCACCGGCAACTAACAACGCTATAAGAGGGGCTGAGCCAAGCGGTAACATAGCCAAACAACGGTTTGCTAGGACAAGGTGGGTTAGAGGCTTGGCTTAACAATATGGGAGGCATGATAAGCAAGTGGTAGGTATCGCAGCATAGGCATAACAAAAGAGCGAGCAACTAGCAAGCAAAGATAGAAGTGATTTCGAGGGTATGGTCATCTTGCCTGAGATCCCGCAAGGAAGAAGAACGAGTCCATGAAGAAGACAAACGGACGTAGTCGAACGAATCCTCACAGCTCGACATTATCGGAACTAACCCGAAGAAGCAACACCGGAAAGAAGCAGACAACATAGTAGACAACCATCACATAACATGGCATGATGCACAATTGTAACGCCCTCGATGCGGCTATATCTCCCACGTGTCTAAGCATGACTTAGAGGCATAACCGCATTGAAAGCAATGTCGCAAGTGAGGTAATCTTCACACAACCCATGTAATACATAAGGGAAAGAGATACATAGATGGCTTACAATCGCCACTTCACACAATTACACGAATAAAGCATTACATCATCCAAATACAATCATGGTCCGACTACGGAACTAAAAGAAAAGAAGACTACCCCAAATGCTACATAGATCCCCGATCGACCCCAACTGGGCTCCACTACTGATCAACTAGAACGAAACAACACGATGAACAAGGTCTTCATCGAGCTCCTCCTTGAGCTTGGATGCGTCACCTGCTCGGTAACATCGGCACCTGCAAACTGGTTTTGCAAGCATATGTGAGTCACGGGGACTGAGCAATCTCACACCCTCGCGATCAAGACTATTTAAGCTTATAGGGTAAGATAAAAGGGTATGAGGTGGAGATGCAGCAAGCGGCTAGCATATATGGTGGCTAAACATACGCAAATGAGAGCGAGAAGAGAAGGCAAAGCACGGTCGAGAATCTATGATCAAGAAGTGATCCTAGAACAACTTATGTCAAACATAACTCCAACACCGTGTTCACTTCCCGGACTCTGCCAAGAAGAGATCATCACGGTTACACACGCGGTTGATGTATTTTAATTAAGATCAACTTCAGGTTTTCTACAATCGGACATTAACAAATTCCCATCTGCCCATAACCGTGGGCACGGCTTTCGAAAGTTCAAAACCCTGCAGGGGTGTCCCAACTTAGCCCATCACAAGCTCTCATGGTCAACGAAGGATATTCCTTCTAGCGGGAAGACCCGATCAAGCTCGGAATCCCGGTTACAACACATTTCGACAATGGTAAAACAAGACCAGCAAAGCCACCCAGATGTGCCGACAAATCCCGATAGGAGCTGCACATATCTCGTTCTCAGGGCACACAGGATGAGCCGGACGTTGGGTAAGCCAGCCAGAGTTGCCCCTGGTAGCCTCGGACATCGCTTAGTTTGGACCAACACTTAGAGAAGCACTGGCCCGGGCGGGTTAAAATAAGATGACCCTTGAGCCGACCGACCCAAGGGAAAGAAAAGGCTAGGTGGCAAATGGTAAAACCAATGTTGGGCCTTGTTGGAGGAGTTTTATTCAAGGCGAACTGTCAAGGGGTTCCCATTATAACCCAACCGCGTAAGGAACGCAAATCCGGGAACATAACACCGATATGAGGGAAACTAGGGCGGCAAGAGTGGAACAAAACACCAGGCATAAGGCCGAGCCTTCCACCCTTTACCAAGTATATAGATGCATTAATTAAATAAGAGTTATTGTGATATCCCAACAAAATAACCATGTTCCAACAAGGAACAAAATCCAATCTTCACCTGCAACTAACAATGCTATAAGAGGGGCTGAGCAAAGCGGTAACATAGCCAAACAACGGTTTGCTAGGACAAGGTGGGTTAGAGGCTTGGTTCAACAATATAGGAGGCATGATAAGAAATTGGTAGGTATCTCAGCATAGGCATAGCAAAAGAGCGAGCATCTACCAAGCAAAGATAGAAGTGATTTCGAGGGTATGGTCATCTTGCCTGAAATCCCGCAAGGAAGAAGAACGAGTCCATGAAGAAGACAAACGGACGTAGTCGAATGGGTCCTCACAAATGCACCGTTATCGGAACCAACCCGAAGAAGCAACACCGGAAAGAAGCACACAACATAGTAAACAAACAACACATGAACATGGTACGATATGCGGGATGCGGTATGTGATGCATATGCATGATTTGGAAAGGAATGATTGAACCTGGCCTCAACTTGGAATTCCAAGAGTTCCACTGGAAACGGGTGTTTATTTCGGTTGAAATCGATATAAAGATCACCGGAATCGGATGCACGGTTTGGAAATGGCAAGCAAAACAAATATGGAACCGGTCTGCGATAATCAGCAAGCGCCCAACTAAAAGCATCAAGATAAATATGCTACAACACTCAAACATGGCAACAAGATACATGGTAGGGATCCACTCATGAAGCTTGACAAAAGTTGAACACTGAGCTACGGCTAATTCATCCATTAACAGGTTCAAACAAGCATGCAAAAGAGCAAATGATAACAGGTTTCAGACTTAGTGAAATTAACACAAGTCTGGAATTTATCATCAGGAAGCAAACTTTAGAGCATGAAAACTACATGCTACAGGAACATATCATGGCAAAGCAAGGCAAGGCATGAAGCTACTCAAAGCACCTAATAAAAGTCCCTTAGTGACCTTGAGCCAAAAGGGATCAGAAAATACAATTGCCAGCATGTGAACATAGCAAAAACATAAACAGATTCAGGCTTAGTGAAAAACTGAAGCATGCAAAACAGATTAACAAGTAGGCATGTTTACGAGCTCGATGCACTCACTACAGAGCATGGCATGACAAAATAAGCATACACCCATCACGAAGACATGACATAGAAGCTAGACATGGCAAGAACAACATCATAGCATGCACGGATCAATAGCAACAACCTTGGCAAAATCGCTAATCATGTCAACGATATGCCAGGAACATTTATAGCAAAAGTAGAGCTCGATTGACTCAAGATAGGGTGCTCCATAAATGCAAACAAAGACATGGATATATAGAGCACCACAATGTTAACAAAACATCCTTACTGATCATCCTCAAAAGAGGCACGAATCACTAGGAAACAACATGAACATATGGCATAACAACAAAATCAGGACAAGGACTTGGAGAAATTCTAAGTCCCTGAAATCAGCATCAACGATTACACTACTTTGCATGCTTGTGCTAGTCACCACAAAGATCACAAAAATACATGGCATACACCCCTGTAAAGATGGCATGGCATTCTACAAAACACATGTAGAGCTTAGGATCATGGCATGCACACATTAATCATGGCAAAAATGACAAAAGGCCATTTGCTGAAACAGATCTGAAATATTCCTCACATAGCCCTCTTCCAACAGCATTTCGGGCATCAAGATGAGCTCAAATGAAAATGATGCAATGAGATGAAATGATGTACTCATCGAGACGAACATTTTCATATGCTACACGGCGGAGCTACGATGACAGAGTTATGACATGATAAAGTTATGCAAAAAAAAATATTGGGAGGAGGCAAAAGTCAACCGGATCTAGGGTTTTCCAAATTTGGCGGTATTGTAGCTGCACGTAGATCGAGGATGGCCAGCCGCAGTCACCGGAGTGTCGCCGGATTCACCGGGGAAGAAGAAGCAGCGACCGGCAGGAGGACGGGGGGCGGCGCGCGGCGGTGGTCGGTGCCGGCGTCGGTGCGGATGACGGCGTTGGTCGGCGGCGGCCTTGGAGCGGATGACGACGGCGGGTGGCACCGGCGTTGAGGTGCGTCGGCGGCAGAGTGGGAGGCCGGCGCGGCTCCCTCGCGCGGGGCGCGGGCAGCGGGAAGGCGCGGGCCGGGGAGGGCCTGCCCCGGGCCTGAGCGGGCTGCGGCGGCGGCGGCCAGAGTGGAGCCACGTGGCAGCTCCTAATTGGCGCGGACGGCGGCGGCGGACGCGTCCGGTCCGCTCCGGACGTGTCCGGCGCAGCGGAGGAGCGCGGAGCTAGGGTAGGGCTGGAAATGACCCGAAATTTCGGGGGAGTGTCTATATTTATAGGTAGGAGGAGCTAGGAGGCTCCAAATGAGGTGCGGTTTTCGGCCACACGATCGTGATCGAACGACCGAGATGACGGAGGGAGTTTAGGTGGGTTTTGTGCCACTTTGGAGAGGTGTTGGGCTGCAACACACACGAGGCCTTTTCGGTCCCTCGGTTAACCGTTGGAGTATCAAACGAAGTCCAAATGGTACGAAACTTGACAGGCGGTCTACCGGTAGTAAACCAAGGACACATGACAAGTCTCGTTCCAATCCGAAAATGTTTAACACCTGCACAAGAAAAGAGGTAGAAAGGGACACCGGGTGACATAGGAGCGCCGGATTGCAAAACGGACAACGGGGGAAATGCTCAGATGCATGAGACGAACATGTATGCAAAAGAAATGCACATGATGACATGATATGCTATGCATGACACGCAAGCAATGACAATGCAACAACAGCGAATAACTGGAGGACACCTGGCACATCGGTCTCGGGGCATTACAACACTCCACCACTACGAGAGGATCTCGTCCCGAGATCTAGAATGGCACCGGAGGGAAAATGGAAGAGAAAGGGAAGAGGTAAAACTAAGTTGCTTCTTTTACCAATGAGTGAAACCAAAGAACCTTGAAAAAGTTAAGTCATTTCGAGAAAAGAATACAACGGAGATGAACGAAGTTGAAAACACTCCGTTAGAAAAGAGGAACAATGAAGAACAACTTTGGTCAGCACTCCGGTTGAAAAGTGATACAAGACTTGATAAGATGAAAAGAACTTGAGCAGAGGGCACAACTCTCCAGTTAAATGGATAAGCAAGAAAAGAACAAGGTCCCGACAAGAACAAGAAGAAGGGTTGAAGATAACAACATCACAATGCCTCCGAAACAAAAGTAAGAACGGAATGGAGTGAACGAATGGAAACACGATCTTGAGAGAGAATGCTTACAACAAATGCTAGAACGGAATTGTTGGAAAACCAACAACGAAAAGAATAATCTTGATATGGTCTTATGGAATACATCTCAGATTATGAGGTGACAACCTGCCACTCACGGGAAGAAGAATTGGATTGATATGGACAAGGAGACGAGAAAGTTATTTCACCGGGAGGATAGATGAAGCACTAGGATCATATATTATCACCATTAATAGCAACAATCCTTAGGGAAAGCTTTAGGTGAAATATAACCCCAGATGACTCCAATGACGAGATTGATGGATTTAAAAATATCTCATTCCTGACAACTTGCGAATCATGAAACATGAAAGAAATTGTCAAAATGACATAACACCACCTGAAAAGATAAGGTAGAAGGAATTGCATGAAGAAGAATGCTTGAGCTTCTCTGAAAAGAATCTTGATGAACACTTCAAAAAGGAATTAAATCCTTTATGAACCATCAAGTAGAACATCCATGAAGAACTCCGGTAACAAAAGGATGATGAAGACGAAAGGAAAAAAAGAAGTTGAAAACACAAGGTGAAGCCTTGCAATGATTTAGATGGACCTCCGTGGTGATGTAATTGCGAAAGCTTGGAACTCTTGGGAAAGAAAAGATAAAGCAAGTCGAACCAAGAATGTGATATGATGAACCTCCGGAATAAGGAATTAATCACTTCGATGAAATAAGACTAAGAATTACATTCTGCTTATCCTTCACCAATTAAATTGATGACAAGAAACGGATTTCTCATACTACTTATTCTAGTTGCAACGTATTGAAGAGAGATATAGCAAGAACTTGGGAAGGTCTTCCACGAATCCACCGGAAGGGTTGAAACGATGAATAAATTGATATGATAACCATGGAATAGAATCTTGGGCAAACCAGTATAAGAATTGCTCAAGGAAAAAGCAAAAGTACAAATCACCGGAAATAATTAGAAGATGAGACGAAGATACTTGAGTGAATTTAGATCCATGAGCACGAAGAGATCACGAGCTAATTGTAGAATACTTGAATGATGCACCGGTAAGATTTAGAGAATGAGAGCTGAAAACTGGAATGAATAATCCTGAGTTGATGGACTCCGGATAACAAACTGAGAAGACTCTTGAATTGCTCAGGATAGGTGAAAAGAATTCTCACAAACGAAATAAATTATGAGATGATGGCAACAAGCTACAATCATGAAACGTGAAGAGAATGGAGTAAGATATGGAGGAAAAACTCTTCTTCGGTCTTCAAAAACTAAGAATTACGACGAGAAATACCACCATGAATTATTTAGCCACTCCAGAAGTATCAAAGCGAAGAGATTGAGCCAACGATGAAAAGAATTTGAAAGATCTTAGAGGAGGACATTTGACTGATGGCAATTCATTCTTACTTCAAACTTTGAAAAGAATTTTAAGGATATCTCCGGGGGAATTAGAAGAGTCAGGTAAGATCCTGGAAAAAGACCTATGGGTTAGGGCCCACTCAAAAGAAACACCGTTGAAATGATTACTTGAAAAGAAGATTACACCGGTTGAATTAAATGGCTTGAATGAGATAACAACCCCGAAATAGGTTGAACGGATCTTGAATGACAAGACGAGCCTTTTGAGATATCTTCAGCACTCCGGAACAATAGAATAGCAAGCGGGGAAGATTAAGAGGTGCACCGGCATAAGAACACATTTGAAATGAGGAAAAGGATGTGATCAACAAAGCTTGACTTGAATCCACCGGAGAAGAAAGAGAATGAACAATGATGAACTTGAGGCTCCGTTAGGATCTTCATGAGAATCACCGGATAAGAAAATTGACGGAAAAGGAATGGAGAGGCTTCCCATCAATAAAGGATACTTGAATAAGAAATCTGAGTCCTTGAAGAAAACAAGGGAGGGAGGGCAGGAAAAAACAAAGGCAACTTGGGATGGATGAAACGAACACCGTTGAGAAATCCGAGATTGAATCTTGCGGATATTGAAAATGAATGGATCCGCTTGAAGAGAAAAACACACCAGTTGAAAAGGATTCACATGACAATCTCGATTATCATGAAGGATTGGTACCCCCGTAGGAATACGAGAACACCACTTATAAAAGGTATGGAATCAACATTTGACTTCAAAGCAACTCGAATACCACAACTCAAAACAAAAGAAAGAATCGGCTTGCAGAATAAGCTGGAACAAACATATGATAGAGATTTCGTCCGAAGTTTTCGTGGTGGGGCCTACACGGGCTCGATCGTACAGCACCATCATGTACAAGGCAGTGCACATGACATACGAAGCGTCCCCGAGTCAGCATAGCTGAGGACTCGTTAGGACACAACGAGACCACTGTAAAAACCAACCGTGGATAGGCGGACTACTAGACGTCGAACCCAATTTCATATCATACATCTGTCGGAAAGATATCCTAGGAGCTACTTGAATTCCCACTTATAAACTCTCAAAATTTTCCGGTTATGCAATCAGGTGTTGGGCATACACGGGAAGCATAAAATCTCACCCAAAACTAACAAATCCTACATCCAGCTGTATCCATCCTTCAACACATAACCAAGAAACCTTCGGAAATCATCTACCTCAACCTTCGAAAAGCATCCGTTATACAAGTTATGGCAATACTCCCAAACTCCCGCCCCAGTACTGGGTGGCGTCGAGGTTATCTCACCAACAACTGCATAAAAGAGATTTTCGATGTCGGCGAATAAAAATCAGGTATTCCAGAACTGCAACGATAAAATTGTGACGACAACACCTCAGAGCTCAACTCCCCGGGACAGTGCCACAACCCCTAAATGTCAGGAGGCACCAAAACAATGTTCTCGTCACAAAACCATTGGAACGATTTCAAGATATCCGCGTGATCCTAAATTTTATTAGTGAAATTTGAGAAGAGAAGAGTCAAAACTCTATGTCAAGATGCCTCACCAGAGCGACGAAGGGACTGAGGAGTAAAAAGAATTCCTAACTCTCCGATATATATAATCCTAAATAACTCAAAACATTTTTCTAGACTCAACAACGCCAGCGATTCGATCAAGCAGGGGGCTCCTAAAGTCGGGGAAGGCTCTGATACCAACTTGTAATGCCCTCGATGTGGCTATATCTCCCACGTGTCGAAGCACGACTTAGAGGCATAACCGCATTGAAAGCAATGTCACAAGTGAGGTAATCTTCACACAACCCATGTAATACATAAGAGAAAGAGATACATAGATGGCTTACAATCGCCACTTCACACAATTACATGAATAAAGCATTACATCATCCAAATACAATCAAGGTCCGACTACGGAACCAAAATAAAAGAAGACTACCCGAAATGCTACACAGATCCCCGATCGACCCCAACTGGGCTCCACTACTGATCATATAGAACGAAAAAACACGACGAACAAGGTCTTCATCGAGCTCCTCCTTGAGCTTGGATGCGTCACCTGCTCGGTAACATCGGCACCTGCAAACTGGTTTTGGAAGCATCTGTGAGTCACGGGGACTCAGCAATCTCACACCCTCGCGATCAAGACTATTTAAGCTTATAGGGTAAGGTAAAAGGGTATGAGGTGGAGATGCAGCAAGCGGCTAGCATATATGGTGGCTAAACATACGCAAATGAGAGCGAGAAGAGAAGGCAAAGCACGGTCGAGAATCTATGATCAAGAAGTGATCCTAGAACAACTTACGTCAAACATAACTCCAACACCGTGTTCACTTCCCGGACTCCGCCGAGAAGAGGCCATCATGGTTACACACGCGGTTGATATATTTTAATTAAGATCAACTTCAGGTTTTCTACAACCGGACATTAACAAAATCCCATCTGCCCATAACCGCGGGCACGGCTTTCGAAAGTTCAAAACCCTGCAAGGGTGTCCCAACTTAGCCCATCACAAGCTCTCATGGTCAATGAAGGATATTCCTTCTAGCGGGAAGACCCGATCAGGCTCGGAATCCCGGTTACAAGACATTTCTACAATGGTAAAACAAGAGAAGGCAAAGCACGGTCGAGAATCTATGATCAAGAAGTGATCCTAGAACAACTTACGTCAAACATAACTCCAACACCGTGTTCACTTCCCGGACTCCGCCGAGAAGAGACCATCATGGTTACACACGCGGTTGATGTATTTTAATTAAGATCAACTTCAGGTTTTCTACAACCGGACATTAACAAATTCCCATTTGCCCATAACCGCGGGCACGACTTTCGAAAGTTCAAAACCCTGCAGGGGTGTCCCAACTTAGCCCATCACAAGCTCTCACGGTCAATGAAGGATATTCCTTCTAGCGGGAAGACCCAATCAGGCTCGGAATCCCGCTTACAAGACATTTCGACAATGGTAAAACAAGACCAGCAAAGCCACCCAGATGTGCCGACAAATCCCGATAGGAGCTGCACATATTTCGTTCTCAGGGCACACCGGATGAGTCAGACATCGGGTAAGCCAGCCCAGAGTTGCCCCTGCTAGCCTCGGACATCGCTCAGTATGGACCAACACTTAGAGAAGCACTGGCCAGGGGGGGTTAAAATAAGATGACCCTTGAGCCGGCCGACCCAAGGGAAAGAAAAGGCTAGGTGGCAAATGGTAAAACCAATGTTGGGCCTTGATGGAGGAGTTTTATTCAAGGCGAACTGTCGAGGGGTTCCCATTATAACCCAACCGCGTAAGGAACACAAAATCCGGGAACATAACACCGATATGACGGAAACTAGGGCGGCAAGAGTGGAACAAAACACCAGGCATAAGGCCGAGCCTTCCATCCTTTACCAAGTATATAGATGCATTAATTAAATAAGAGTTATTGTGATATCCCAACAAAATATCCATGTTCCAACAAGGAACAAACTCCAATCTTCACCTGCAACTAACAACGCTATAAGAGGGCCTGAGCAAAGTGGTAACATAGCCAAACAACGGTTTTCTAGGACAAGGTGGATTAGAGGCTTGGTTCAACAATATAGGAGGCATGATAAGCAAGTGGTAGGTATCGCAGCATAGGCATAACAAAAGAGCGAGCATCTAGCAAGCAAAGATAGAAGTGATTTCGAGGGTATGGTCATCTTGCCTGAAATCTCGCAAGGAAGAAGAACGAGTCCATGAAGAAGATAAACGGACGTAGTCGAACGGGTCCTCACAAACGCGATGTTATCGGAACCAACCCGAAAAAGCAACACCTGAAAGAAGCAAACAACATAGTAAACAAACAACACATGAACATGGTACGATATGCGGGATGCGGTATGTGATGCATATGCATGATTTGGAAAGGAATGATTGAACCTGGCCTTACCTTGGAATTCCAAGAGTGCCAATGGAAAGGGGGGTTAATTTCGGTTGAAATCGATATAAAGATCACCGGAATCGGATGCACGGTTTGGAAATGGCAAGCAAAACAAATATGGAACCGGTCTGCGATAATCAGTAAGTGCCCAACTAAAAGCATCAAGATAAATATGCTACAGCACTCAAACATGGCAACAACATACATGGCAGGGATCCACTCATGAAGCTTGACAAAAGTTGAACACTGAGCTACGGCTAATTCATCCATTAACAGGTTCAAACAAGCATGGCAAAAGAGCAAATGATAACAGGTTTCAGACTTAGTGAAATTAACACAAGTCTGGAATTTATCATCAGGAAGCAAACTTTAGAGCATGAAAACTACATGCTAGAGGAACATATCATGGCAAATCAAGGCATGGCATGAAGCTACTCAAAGCACTTAACAAAAGTCCCTTAGTAACCTTGAGCCAAAAGGGATCAGAAAATACAATTGCAAGCATGTGAACGTAGCAAAAAATATAAACAGATTCAGGCTTACTGAAAAACTAGAGCATGCAAAACAGATTAACAAGTAGGCATGTTTACGAGCTCGATGCACTCACTACAGAGCATGGCATGACAAAATAAGCATACACCCATCACGAAGACATGACATAGAAGATAGACATGGCAAGAACAACATCATAGCATGCACGGATCAATAGCAACAACCTCGGCAAAATCGCTAATCATGTCAATGATCTGCCAGAAACATTTTATAGCAAAAGTAGAGCTCGATTGACTCAAGCTAGGATGCTCCATAAATGCAAACAAAGACATGGATGTATAGAGCACCACAATGTTAACAAAACATCCTTACTGATCATCCTCAAAAGAGGCATGGATCACAAGGAAACAACATGAAGATATGGCATAACAACAAAATCAGGACAATGACTTAGAGAAATTCTAAGTCCCTGAAATCAGCATCAACGATTATGCTACTTTGCATTCTTGTGCTAGTCACCACAAAGATCACAAAAATACATGGCATACACCCCTGTAAAGATGGCATGACATTCTACAAAACACTTGTAGAGCTCGGGATCATGGCATGCACACATTAATCATGGCAAAAATGACAAAAGGCCATTTGCTGAAACAGATCTGAAATATTCCTCACATAGCCCTCTTCCAACAGCATTTCGGGCATCAAGATGAGCTCAAATGAAAATGATGCAATGAGATGAAATGTTGTACTCATCGAGACGAACATTTTCATATGCTACACGCATAAATCGGAGCTACGATGACAGAGTTATGACATGATGAAGTTATGCAAAAAAAATATTGGGAGGAGGCAAAAGTCAACCGGATCTAGGGTTTTCCAGATCTGGCGGTACTGTAGCTGCACGTAGATCGAGGATGGCCAGCCGCAGTCACCGGAGTGTCGCCGGATTCACCGGGGAAGAAGAAGCAGCGACCGGCCGGAGGACGGGGGGCGGCGCGCGGCGGTGGTCGGCGCCGGTGTCGGGGCGGCTAACGGCGTTGGTCGGCGCCGGCCTTGGAGTGGATGACGGCGGTGGGCGGCACCGGCGTTGAGGTGCATCGGCGGCGGAGCGGGAGGCCGGCATGGCTCCCTCGCGCGGGGCGCGGGCGGCGGGAAGGCGCGGGCCGGGGAGGGCCTGCCCCGGGCCCGAGCAGGCTGCGGCTGCGGCGGCCGGAGTGGAGCCGCGTGGCAGCTCCTAATTGGCGCGGACGGCGGCGGCGGACGCGTCCGGTCCGCTCCGGACGTGTCCGGCGCGGCGGAGGAGTGGGGAGCTAGGGTAGGGTTGGAAATGACCCAAAATTTCGGGGTAGTGTCTATATTTATAGGTAGGAGGAGCTAGGAAGCTCCAAATGAGGTGCGGTTTTCGGCCACGCGATCGTGATCAAACGACCGAGATGATGGAGGGAGTTTAGGTGGGTTTTGTGCCACTTTGGAGAGGTGTTGGGCTGCAACACACACGAGGCCTTTTCGGTCCCTCAGTTAACCGTTGGAGTATCAAACGAAGGCCAAATGATACGAAACTTGACAGGCGGTCTACCGGTAGTAAACCAAGGCCACATGACAAGTCTCGGTCCAATCTGAAAACGTTTAACACCCGCACAAGAAAAGAGGTAGAAAGGGACACCGGGTGACATAGGAGCGCCGGATTGCAAAACGGACAACGGGGGAAATGCTCAGATGCATGAGACGAACATGTATGCAAAAGAAATGCACATGATGACATGATATTCAATGCATGACACACAAGCAATGACAATGCAACAACAACGAATAACTGGAGGACACCTGGCACATCAGTCTCGGGGCGTTACAACACTCCACCACTACGAGAGGATCGCATCCCGAGATCTAGAATGGCACCGGAGGGAAAATGGAAGAGAAAGGGAAGAGGTAAAACTAAGTTGCTTCTTTGACCAATGAGTGAAACCAAAGAACCTTGAAAAAGTTAAGTCATTTCAAGAAAAGAATACAACAGAGATGAACGAAGTTGAAAACACTCCGTTAGAAAAGAGGAACAATGAAGAACAACTTCGGTCAGCACTCTAGTTGAAAAGTGATACAAGACTTGATAAGATGAAAAGAACTTGATCAGAGGGCACAACTCTCCAGTTAAATGGATAAGCAAGAAAAGAACAAGGTCCTAACAAGAACAAGAAGAAGGGTTGAAGATAGCAACATCACAATGCCTCCGAAATAAAAGTAAGAATGGAATGGAGTGAACGAAGGGAAACACGATCTTGAGAGAGAACGCTTACAACAAATGCTAGAATGGAATTGTTGGAAAACCAACAACGAAAAGAATAATCTTGATATGGTCTTACGGAATACATCTCAGATTATGAGGTGACAACCTGCCACTCACGGGAAGAAGAATTGGATTGATATGGACAAGGAGACGAGAAAGTTATTTCATCGGGAGGATAGATGAAGCACTAGGATCATATATTATCACCATTAATAGCAACAATCCTTAGGGAAAGCTTTAGGTGAAATATAACCCCAGATGACTCCAATGACGAGATTGATGGATTTAAAAATATCTCATTCCTGACAACTTGCGAATCATGAAACATGAAAGAAATTGTCAAAATGACATAACACCACCTGAAAAAGATAAGGTAGAAGGAATTGCACGAAGAAGAATACTTGAGCTTCTCTGAAAAGAATCTTGATGAACACTTCGAAAAGGAATTAAATCCTTTATGAACCATCAAGTAGAACATCCATGAAGAACTCCGGTAACAAAAGGATGATCAAGACGAAAGGAAAAAAAGAAGTTGAAAACACAAGGTGAAGCCTTGCAATGATTTAGATGGACCTCCGTGGTGATGTAATTGCAAAAGCTTGGAACTCTTGGGAAAGAAAAGATAAAGCAAGTCGAACCAAGAATGTGATATGATGAACCTCCGGAATAAGGAATTAATCACTTCGATGAAATAAGACTAAGAATTACACTCTGCTTATCCTTCACCAATTAAATTGGTGACAAGAAACGGATTTCTCATACTACTTATTCTAGTTGCAACGGATTGAAGAGAGATATAGCAAGAACTTGGGAAGGTCTTCCACGAATCCACCGGAAGGGTTGAAACGACGAATAAATTGATATGATAACCATGGAATAGAATCTTGGGCAAACCACTATAAGAATTGCTCAAGGAAAAAGCAAAAGTACAAATCACCGGAAATAATTAGAAGATGAGACGAAGATACTTGAGTGAATTTAGATCCATGAGCACGAAGAGATCATGAGCTAATTGTAGAATACTTGAATGATGCACCGGTAAGATTTAGAGAATGAGAGCTGAAAACTGGAATGAATAATCCTGAGTTGATGGACTCCGGATAACAAACTGAGAAGACTCTTGAATTGCTCCGGATAGGTGAAACGAATTCTCACAAACGAAATAAATTATGAGATGATGGCAACAGGCTACAATCATGAAACATGAAGAGAATGGAGTAAGATATGGAGGAAAAACTCTTCTTCGGTGTTCAAAAACTGAGAATTACGACGAGAAATACCACCATGAATTATTTAGCCACTCCGGAAGTATCAAAGCGAAGAGATTGAGCCAACGATGAAAAGAATTTGAAAGATCTTAGAGGAGGACATTTGACTGATGGCAATTCATTCTTACGTCAAACTTTGAAAAGAATTTTAAGGATATCTCCGGGAGAATTAGAAGAGTCAGGTAAGATCCTGGAAAAAGACCTGTGGGTTAGGCCCCACTCAAAAGAAACACCGTTGAAATGATTACTTGAAAAGAAGATTACACCGGTTGAATTAAATGGCTTGAATGAGATAACAACCCCGAAATAGGTTGAACGGATCTTGAATGACAAGACGAGCCTTTTGAGATATCTTGAGCACTCCGGAACAATAGAATAGCAAGCGGGGAAGATTAAGAGGTGCACCGGCATAAGAACACATTTGAAACGACGAAAAGGATGTGATCAACAAAGCTTGACTTAAATCCACCGGAGAAGAAAGAGAACGAACAATGATGAACTTGAGGCTCCGTTAGGATCTTCATGAGAATCACCGGATAAGAAAATTGACGGAAAAGGAATGGAGAGGCTTCCCATCAATAAAAGATACTTGAATAAGAAATATGAGTCCTTGAAGAAAACAAGGGAGGGAGGGCGGGAAAAAACAAAGGCAACTTGGGATGGATGAAACGAACACCGTTGAGAAAGCCGAGATTGAATCTTGCGGATATTGAAAATGAATGAATCCGCTTGAAGAGAAACACACCGGTTGAAAAGGATTCACATGACAATCTCGATTATCATGAAGGATTAGTATTCCATAGGAATATGAGAACACCACTTAGAAAGGTATGGAATCAACATTTGACTTCGAAGCAACTCGAATACCACAACTCAAAACAAAACAAAGAATTGGCTTGCAGAATAAGCCGGAACAAACATATGATAGAGATTTCGTCCGAAGTTTTCGTGGTGGGGCCTACACGGGCTCGATCGTACAGCACCATCATGTACAAGGCAGTGCACATGACATACGAAGCGTCCCCGAGTCGGCATAGCCAAGGACTCTTTAAGACACAACGAGACCACTGTAAAACCAACCGTGGATAGGCGGACCACTAGACGTCGAACCCCAATTTCATATCATACATCTGTCGGAAAGATATCCTAGAGCTACTTGAATTCCCACTTATAAACTCCCGAAATTTTCCGGTTATGCAATCAGGTGTTGGGGATACAGGGGAAGCATAATATCTCACCCAAAACTAGCAAATCCTACATCCAGCTGTATCCATCCTTCAACACATAACCAAGAAACCTTCGGAAATCATTTACCTCAACCTTCGAAAAGCATCCGTTATACGAGTTATGGCAATACTCCCGAACTCCCGCCCCAGTACTGGGTGGCGTCGAGGTTATCTCACCAACAACTGCATAAAAGAGATTTTCGATGTCGGCGAATAAAATCAGGTATTCCAGAACTGCAACGATAAAATTGTGACGACAACACCTCGGAGCTCAACTCCCCGGGACACTGCCACAACCCCTAAATGTCAGGAGGCACCAAGAACAATGTTCTCGTCACAAAACCATCGGAACGATTCCAAGATACCCGCGTGATCCTAAATTTTTTTAGTGAAATTTGAGAAGAGAAGAGTCAAAACTCTACGTCAGGATGCCTCACCAGAGCGACGAAGGGACTGAGGAGTAAAAAGAATTCCTAACTCTCCGATATATATAATCCTAAATGACTCAAAACATTTTTCTAGACTCAACAACGCCAGCGATTCGATCAAGCAGGGGGCTCCTAAAGTCGGGGAAGGCTCTGATACCAACTTGTAACGCCCTCGATGCGGCTATATCTCCCACGTGTCGAAGCACGACTTAGAGGCATAACCGCATTGAAAGCAATGTCGCAAGTGAGGTAATCTTCACACAACCCATGTAATACATAAGGGAAAGAGATACATAGTTGGCTTACAATCGCCACTTCACACAATTACATGAATAAAGCATTACATCATCCAAATACAATCAAGGTCCGACTACGGAACCAAAATAAAAGAAGACTACCCCAAATGCTACACAGATCCCCGATCGACCCCAACTGGGCTCCACTACTGATCAACTAGAACGAAACAACACAACGAACAAGATCTTCATCGAGCTCCTCCTTGAGCTTGGTTGCGTCACCTGCTCGGTAACATCGGCACCTGCAAACTGGTTTTGGAAGTATCTGTGAGTCACGGGGACTCAGCAATCCCACACCCTCGCGATCAAGACTATTTAAGCTTATAGGGTAAGGTAAAAGGTATGAGGTGGAGCTGCAGCAAGCGACTAGCATATATGGTGGCTAAACATACGCAAATGAGAGCGAGAAGAGAAGGCAAAGCACGGTCGAGAATCTATGATCAAGAAGTGATCCTAGAACAACCTACGTCAAACATAACTCCAACACCGTGTTCACTTCCCGGACTCCGCCGAGAAGAGACCATCACGGTTACACACGCGGTTGATGTATTTTAATTAAGATCAACTTCAGGTTTTCTACAACCGGACATTAACAAAATCCCATCTGCCCATAACCGCGGGCACGGCTTTCGAAAGTTCAAAACCCTGCAAGGGTGTCCCAACTTAGCCCATCACAAGCTCTCATGGTCAATGAAGGATATTCCTTCTAGCGGGAAGACCCGATCAGGCTCGGAATCCCGGTTACAAGACATTTCTACAATGGTAAAACAAGACCAGCAAAGCCACCCAGATGTGCCGACAAATCTCGATAGGATCTGCACATATCTCGTTCTCAGGGCACACCGGATGAGCCGGACATCGGGTAAGCCAGCCCAGAGTTGCCCCTGGTAGCCTCGGACATCGCTCAGTTTGGACCAACACTTAGAGAAGCACTGGCCCGGGGGGTTAAAATAAGATGACCCTTGAGCCGGCCGACCCAAGGAAAAGAAAAGGCTAGGTGGAAAATGGTAAAACCAATGTTGGGCCTTGCTAGAGGAGTTTTATTCAAGGCGAACTGTCAAGCGGTTCCCATTATAACCCAACCACGTAAGGAACGCAAAATCCGGGAACATAACATAGATACGGCGAAAACTAGGGCTGCAAGAGTGGAACAAAACACCAGGCATAAGGCCGAGCCTTCCACCCTTTACCAAGTATATAGATGCATTAATTAAATAAGAGTTATTGTGATATCCCAACAAAATATCCATGTTCCAACAAGGAACAAACTCCAATCTTCACCTGCAACTAACAACGCTATAAGAGGGGCTGAGCAAAGCGGTAACATAGCCAAACAACGGTTTGCTAGGACAAGGTGGGTTAGAGGCTTGGTTCGACAATATAGGAGGCATGATAAGAAAGTGGTAGGTATCGCAGCATAGGCATAGCAAAAGAGCGAGCAACTAGCAAGCAAAGATAGAAGTAATTTCGAGGGTATGGTCATCTTGCCTGAAATCCCGCAAGGAAGAAGAACGAGTCCATGAAGAAGACAAACGGACGTAGTCGAATGGGTCCTCACAAACGCGACGTTATCGGAACCAACCCGAAGAAGCAACACCGGAAAGAAGCACACAACATAGTAAACAACCAACACATGAACATGGTATGATATGCGGGATGCGGTATGTGATGCATATGCATGATTTGGAAAGGAATGATTGAACCTGGCCTCAACTTGGAAATCCAAGAGTGCCACTGGAAAGGGGAGGTGATTTCGGTTGAAATCGATATAAAGATCACCGGAATCGGATGCACGGTTTGGAAATGGCAAGCAAAACAAATATGGAACCGGTCTGCGATAATCAGCAAGTGCCCAACTAAAAGCATCAAGATAAATATGCTACATCACTAAAACATGGCAACAAGATACATGGCAGGGATCCACTCATGAAGCTTGACAAAAGTTGAACACTGAGCTACGGCTAATTCAACCATTAACAGGTTCAAACAAGCATGACAAAAGAGCAAATGATAACATGTTTCAGACTTAGTGAAACTAACACAAGTTTGGAATTTATCATCAGGAAGCAAACTTTAAAGCATGAAAACTACATGCTACAGGAACATATCATGGCAAAGCAAGGCATGGCATGAAGCTACTCAAAGCACTTAACAAAAGTCCCTTAGTGACCTTGAGCCAAAAGGGATCAGAAAATACAATTGCAAGCATGTGAACATAGCAAAAACATAAACAGATTCAGGCTTAGTGAAAAACTGGAGCATGCAAAACAGACTAACAAGTAGGCATGTTTACGAGCTCGATGCACTCACTACAGAGCATGGCATGACAAACTAAGCATACACCCATCAAGAAGACATGGCATAGAAGCTAGACATGGCAAGAACAACATCATAGCATGCACGGATCAATAGCAACAACCTCGGCAAAATCGCTAAACATGTCAACAATCTGCCAGGAACATTTTATAGCAAAAGTAGAGCTCGATTGACTCAAGCTAGGGTGCTCCATAAATGCAAACAAAGACATGGATGGATAGAGCACCACAATGTTAACAAAACATCCTTACTGATCATCCTCAAAAGAGGCACGTATCACTAGGAAACAACATGAACATATGGCATAACAACAAAATCAGGACAAGGACTTAGTGAAATTCTAAGTCCCTGAAATCAGCATCAACGATTACGCTACTTTGCATGCTTGTGCTAGTCACCACAAAGATCACAAAAATACATGGCATACACCTCTGTAAATATGGCATGGCATTCTACAAAACACATGTAGAGCTCAGGATCATAGCATGCACACATTAATCATGGCAAAAATGACAAAAGGCCATTTGCTGAAATAGATCTGGAATATTCCTCACATAGCCCTCTTCCAATAGCATTTCGGGCGTCAAGATGAGCTCAAATGAAAATGATGCAATAAGATGAAATGATGTACTCGTCGAGGCGAATATTTTGATATGCTACACGCATAAATCGGAGCTACGATGACAGCGTTATGACATGATGAAGTTATGCAAAAAAAATACTGGGAGGAGGCAAAAGTCAACCGGATCTAGGGTTTTCCAGATCTGGAGGTACTGTAGCTGCACGTAGATCGAGGATGGCCAGCCGAAGTCGCCGGAGTGTCGCCGGATTCGCCGGGGAAGAAGAAGCAGCGACCGGCCGGAGGACGGGGGGCGGCGCGCGATGGTGGTCGGCGCCGGCGTCGGTGCGGATAACGGCGTTGGTCGGCGCCGGCCTTGGAGTGGATGACGGCGGCGGGCGGCACCGGCGTTGAGGTGCATCGGCGGCGGAGCGGGAGGCCGACATGGCTCCCTCGCGCGGGGCGCAGGCGGCGGGAAGGCGCGGGCCAGGGAGGGCCTGCCCCAGGCCCGAGCAGGCTGCGGCTGCGGCGGCCGGAGTGGAGCCACGTGGCAGCTCCTAATTGGCGCGGACGGCGGCGGCGGACGCGTCCGGTCCGCTCCAGACGTGTCCGGCGCGGCGGAGGAGTGGGGAGCTAGGGTAGGGTTGGAAATGACCCGAAATTTCGGGGGAGTGTCTATATTTATAGGTAGGAGGAGCTAGGAAGCTCCAAATCAGGTGCGGTTTTCGGCCACGCGATCGTGATCAAACGACCGAGATGATGGAGGGAGTTTAGGTGGGTTTTGTGCCACTTTGGAGAGGTGTTGGGCTGCAACACACACGAGGCCTTTTCGGTCCCTCGGTTAACCGTTGGAGTATCAAACGAAGGCCAAATGATACGAAACTTGACAGGTGGTCTACCGGTAGTAAACCAAGGCCACATGACAAGTCTCGGTCCAATCTGAAAATGTTTAACACCCGCACAAGAAAAGAGGTAGAAAGGGACACCGGGTGACATAGGAGCGCCGGATTGCAAAACGGACAACGGGGGAAATGCTCAGATGCATGAGACGAACATGTATGCAAAAGAAATGCACATGATGACATGATATTCAATGCATGACACACAAGCAATGACAATGCAACAACAGCGAATACACATCAGTCTCGGGGCGTTACAACACTCCACCACTACGAGAGGATCTCGTCCCGAGATCTAGAATGGCACCGGAGGGAAAATGGAAGAGAAAGGGAAGAGGTAAAACTAAGTTGCTTCTTTGACCAATGAGTGAAACCAAAGAACCTTGAAAAAGTTAAGTCATTTCAAGAAAAGAATACAACAGAGATGAACGAAGTTGAAAACACTCTGTTAGAAAAGAGGAACAATGAAGAACAACTTCGGTCAGCACTCTGGTTGAAAAGTGAAACAAGACTTGATAAGATGAAAAGAACTTGAGCAGAGGGCACAACTCTCCAGTTAAATGGATAAGCAAGAAAAGAACAAGGTCCTAACAAGAACAAGAAGAAGGGTTGAAGATAGCAACATCACAATGCCTCCGAAATAAAAGTAAGAATGGAATGGAGTGAACGAAGGGAAACACGATCTTGAGAGAGAACGCTTACAACAAATGCTAGAACGGAATTGTTGGAAAACCAACAACGAAAATAATAATCTTGATATGGTCTTACGGAATACATCTCAGATTATGAGGTGACAACCTGCCACTCACGGGAAGAAGAATTGGATTGATATGGACAAGGAGACGAGAAAGTTATTTCATCGGGAGGATAGATGAAGCACTAGGATCATATATTATCACCATTAATAGCAACAATCCTTAGGGAAAGCTTTAGGTGAAATATAACCCCAGATGACTCCAATGACGAGATTGATGGATTTAAAAATATCTCATTCCTGACAACTTGCGAATCATGAAACATGAAAGAAATTGTCAAAATGACATAACACCACCTGAAAAGATAAGGTAGAAGGAATTGCACGAAGAAGAATACTTGAGCTTCTTTGAAAAGAATCTTGATGAACACTTCGAAAAGGAATTAAATCCTTTATGAACCATCAAGTAGAACATCCATGAAGAACTCCGGTAACAAAAGGATGATGAAGACGAAAGGAAAAAAAGAAGTTGAAAACACAAGGTGAAGCCTTGCAATGATTTAGATGGACCTCCGTGGTGATGTAATTGCGAAAGCTTGGAACTCTTGGGAAAGAAAAGATAAAGCAAGTCGAACCAAGAATTTGATGTGATGAACCTCCAGAATAAGGAATTAATCACTTCGATGAAATAAGACTAAGAATTACACTCTGCTTATCCTTCACCAATTAAATTGGTGACAAGAAACGGATTTCTCATACTACTTATTCTAGTTGCAACGGATTGAAGAGAGATATAGCAAGAACTTGGGAAGGTCTTCCACGAATCCACCGGAAGGGTTGAAACGACGAATAAATTGATATGATAACCATGGAATATAATCTTGGGCAAACCACTATAAGAATTGCTCAAGGAAAAAGCAAAAGTACAAATCACCGGAAATAATTAGAAGATGAGACGAAGATACTTGAGTGAATTTAGATCCATGATCACGAAGAGATCGTGAGCTAATTGTAGAATACTTGAATGATGCACCGGTAAGATTTAGAGAATGAGAGCTGAAAACTGGAATGAATAATCCTGAGTTGATGGACTCCGGATAACAAACTGAGAAGACTCTTGAATTGCTCCGGATAGGTGAAAAGAATTGTCACAAACGAAATAAATTATGAGATGATGGCAACAGGCTACAATCATGAAACATGAAGAGAATGGAGTAAGATATGGAGGAAAAACTCTTCTTCGGTGTTCAAAAACTGAGAATTACGACGAGAAATACCACCATGAATTATTTAGCCGCTCCGGAAGTATCAAAGCGAAGAGATTGAGCCAACGATGAAAAGAATTTGAAAGATCTTAGAGGAGGACATTTGACTGATGGCAATTCATTCTTACGTCAAACTTTGAAAAGAATTTTAAGGATATCTCCGGGAGAATTAGAAGAGTCAGGTAAGATCCTGGAAAAAGACCTGTGGGTTAGGGCCCACTCAAAAGAAACGCCGTTGAAATGATTACTTGAAAAGAAGATTACACCGGTTGAATTAAATGGCTTGAATGAGATAACAACCCCGAAATAGGTTGAACGGATCTTGAATGACAAGACGAGCCTTTTGAGATATCTTGAGCACTCCGGAACAATAGAATAGCAAGCGGGGAAGATTAAGAGGTGCACCGGCATACGAACACATTTGAAACGACGAAAAGGATGTGATCAACAAAGCTTGACTTGAATCCACCGGAGAAGAAAGAGAACGAACAATGATGAACTTGAGGCTCCGTTAGGATCTTCATGAGAATCACCGGATAAGAAAATTGACGGAAAAGGAATGGAGAGGCTTCCCATCAATAAAAGATACTTGAATAAGAAATCTGAGTCCTTGAAGAAAACAAGGGAGGGAGGGCGGGAAAAAACAAAGGCAACTTGGGATGGATGAAACGAACACCGTTGAGAAAGCCGAGATTGAATCTTGCGGATATTGAAAATGAATGGATCCGCTTGAAGAGAAAAACACACCGGTTGAAAAGGATTCACATGACAATCTCAATTATCATGAAGGATTAGTACTCCCGTAGGAATACGAGAATACCACTTATAAAAGGTATGGAATCAACATTTGACTTCAAAGCAACTCGAATACTACAACTCAAAACAAAAGAAAGAATTGGCTTGCAGAATAAGCCGGAACAAACATATGATAGAGATTTCGTCTGAAGTTTTCGTGGTGGGGCCTACACGGGCTCGACCGTATAGCACCATCATGTACAAGGCAGTGCACATGACATATGAAGCGTCCCCAAGTCAGCATAGCTAAGGACTCTTTAAGACACAACGAGACCATTGTAAAACCAATCGTGGATAGGCGGACCACTAGACGTCGAACCCAATTTCATATCATACATCTGTCGGAAAGATATCCTTGGAGCTACTTGAATTCCCACTTATAAACTCCCGAAATTTTCCGGTTATGCAATCAGGTGTTGGGCATACACGGGAAGCATAAAATCTCACCCAAAACTAACAAATCCTACATCCAACTGTATCCATCCTTCAACACATAACCAAGAAACCTTCGGAAATCATCTACCTCAACCTTCGAAAAGCATCCGTTATTGAGTTATGGCAATACTCCCGAACTCCCGCCCAGTACTGGGTGGCGTCGAGGTTATCTCACCAACAACTGCATAAAAGAGATTTTCGATGTCGGCGAATAAAAATCAGGTATTCCAGAACTGCAACGATAAAATTGTGACGACAACACCTCAGAGCTCAACTCCCCGGGACAGTGCCACAACCCCTAAATGTCAGGAGGCACCAAGAACAATGTTCTCGTCACAAAACCATTGGAACGATTCCAAGATACCCGCGTGATCCTAAATTTTTTTTAGTGAAATTTGAGAAGAGAAGAGTCAAAACTCTACGTCAAGATGCCTCACCAGAGCGACGAAGGGACTGAGGAGTAAAAAGAATTCCTAACTTTCCGATATATATAATCCTAAATGACTCAAAACATTTTTCTAGACTCAACAACGCCAGCGATTTGATCAAGCAGGGGGCTCCTAAAGTCGGGGAAGGCTCTGATACCAACTTGTAACGCCCTCGATGCGGCTATATCTCCCATGTGTCGAAGCACGACTTAGAGGCATAACCGCATTGAAAGCAATGTCACAAGTGAGGTAATATTCACACAAACCATGTAATACATAAGAGAAAGTGATACATAGATAGCTTACAATCGCCACTTCACACAATTACATGAATAAAGCATTACATCATCCAAATACAATCAAGGTCCGACTACGGAACTAAAATAAAAGAAGACTACCCCAAATGCTATGCAGATCCCCGATCGACCCCAACTGGGCTCCACTACTGATCAACTAGAACGAAACAACACGACGAACAAGGTCTTCATCGAGCTCCTCCTTGAGCTTGGATGCGTCACCTGCTCGGTAACATCGGCACCTGCAAACTGGTTTTGGAAGCATCTGTGAGTCACGGGGACTCAGCAATCTCACACCCTCGCGATCAAGACTATTTAAGCTTATAGGGTAAGGTAAAAGGGTATGAGGTGGAGATGCAGCAAGCGGCTAGCATATATGGTGGCTAAACATACGCAAATGAGAGCGAGAAGAGAAGGCAAAGCACGGTCGAGAATCTATGATCAAGAAGTGATCCTAGAACAACTTACGTCAAACATAACTCCAACACCGTGTTCACTTCCCGGACTCCGCCGAGAAGAGGCCATCATGGTTACACACGGGGTTGATATATTTTAATTAAGATCAACTTCAGGTTTTCTACAACCGGACATTAACAAAATCCCATCTGCCCATAACCGCGGGCACGGCTTTCGAAAGTTCAAAACCCTGCAAGGGTGTCCCAACTTAGCCCATCACAAGCTCTCATGGTCAATGAAGGATATTCCTTCTAGCGGGAAGACCCGATCAGGCTCGGAATCCCGGTTACAAGACATTTCTACAATGGTAAAACAAGACCAGCAAAGCCACCCAGATGTGCCGACAAATCCCGATAGGAGCTGCACATATCTCGTTCTCAGGGAACACCGGATGAGCCGGACGTCGGGTAAGCCAGCCCAGAGTTGCCCCTGGTAGCCTCGGACATCGCTCAGTTTGGACCAACACTTAGAGAAGCACTGGCCCGGGGGGGTTAAAATAAGATGACCCTTGAGTCGGCCGACCCAAGGGAAAGAAAAGGCTAGGTGGAAAATGGTAAAACCAATGTTGGGCCTTGCTGGAGGAGTTTTATTCAAGGCGAATTGTCAAGCGGTTCCCATTATAACCCAACCACGTAAGGAACGCAAAATCCGGGAACATAACACAGATACGACGGAAACTAGGGCTGCAAGAGTGGAACAAAACACCAGGCATAAGGCCGAGCCTTCCACCCTTTACCAAGTATATAGATGCATTAATTAAATAAGAGTTATTGTGATATCCCAACAAAATATCCATGTTCCAACAAGGAACAAACTCCAATCTTCACCTGCAACTAACAACGCTATAAGAGGGGCTGAGCAAAGCGGTAACATAGCCAAACAACGGTTTGCTAGGACAAGGTGGGTTAGAGGCTTGGTTCGACAATATAGGAGGCATGATAAGAAAGTGGTAGGTGTCGCAGCATAGGCATAGCAAAAGAGCGAGCATCAAGCAAGCAAAGATAGAAGTGATTTCGAGGGTATGGTCATCTTGCCTGAAATCCCGCAAGGAATAAGAACGAGTCCATGAAGAAGATAAACGGACGTAGTCGAATGGGTCCTCACAAACGCGACGTTATCGGAACCAACCCGAAGAAGCAACACCGGAAAGAAGCACACGACATAGTAAACAAACAACACATGAACATGGTACGATATACGGGATGCAGTATGTGATGCATATGCATGATTTGGAAAGGAATGATTGAACCTGGCCTCACCTTGGAATTACAAGAGTGCCAATGGAAAGGGGGGTTAATTTCGGTTGAAATCGATATAAAGATCACCGGAATCGGATGCACGGTTTGGAAATGACAAGCAAAACAAATATGGAACCGGTCTGCGATAATCAGCAAGTGCCCAACTAAAAGCATCAAGATAAATATGCTACAGCACTAAAACATGGCAACAAGATACATGGCAGGGATCCACTCATGAAGCTTGACAAAAGTTGAACACTGAGCTACGGCTAATTCATCCATTAACAGGTTCAAACAAGCATGACAAAAGAGCAAATGATAACAGGTTTCAGACTTAGTGAAACTAACACAAGTTTGGAATTTATCATCAGGAAGCAAACTTTAAAGCATGAAAACTACATGCTACAGGAACATATCATGGCAAAGCAAGGCATGGCATGAAGCTACTCAAAGCACTTAACAAAAGTCCCTTAGTGACCTTGAGCCAAAAGGGATCAGAAAATACAATTGCAAGCATGTGAACATAGCAAAAACATAAACAGATTCAGGCTTAGTGAAAAACTAGAGCATGCAAAACAGACTAACAAGTAGGCATGTTTACGAGCTCGATGCACTCACTACAGAGCATGGCATGACAAACTAAGCATAAACCCATCAAGAAGACATGGCATAGAAGCTAGACATGGCAAGAACAACATCATAGCATGCACGGATTAATAGCAACAACCTCGGCAAAATCGCTAATCATGTCAACAATCTGCCAGGAACATTTTATAGCAAAAGTAGAGCTCAATTGACTCAAGCTAGGGTGCTCCATAAATGCAAACAAAGACATGGATGTATAGAGCACCACAATGTTAACAAAACATCCTTACTGATCATCCTCAAAAGAGGCACGTATCACTAGGAAACAACATGAACATATGGCATAACAACAAAATCAGGACAAGGACTTAGAGAAATTCTAAGTCCCTGAAATCAGCATCAACGATTACGCTACTTTGCATGCTTGTGCTAGTCACCACAAAGATCACAAAAATACATGGCATACACCTCTGTAAATATGGCATGGCATTCTACAAAACACATGTAGAGCTCAGGATCATAGCATGCACGCATTAATCATGGCAAAAATGACAAAATGCCATTTGCTGAAACAGATCTGAAATATTCCTCACATAGCCCTCTCCAACAGCATTTCGGGCGTCAAGATGAGCTCAAATGAAAATGACGCAATAAGATGAAATGATGTACTCGTCGAGACGAATATTTTGATATGCTACACGCATAAATCGGAGCTACGATGACAGAGTTATGACATGATGAATTTATGCAAAAAAATACTGGGAGGAGGCAAAAGTCAACCGGATCTAGGGTTTTCCAGATCTGGAGGTACTGTGGCTGCACGTAGATCGAGGATGGCCAGCCGAAGTCGCCGGAGTGTCGCCGGATTCGTTGGGGAAGAAGAAGCAGCGACCGGCAGGAGGACGGGGGGCGGCGCGCGGCGGTGGTCGGCGCCGGCGTCGGTGCGGATGACGGCGGTGGTCGGCGCCGGCCTTGGAGCGAATGACGGCGGTGGTCGGTGCCGGCCTTGGAGCGGATGGCGGCGGCGGGCGGCACCAGCGTCGAGGCGCGTCGGCGGCGAAGCTGGAGGCCGGCGCGGGCGGCGCGGCTCCCTCGCGCGGCGCGCAGGCGGCGGGAAGGCGTGGGCCGGGGAGGGTCTACCCCGGGCCCGAGCGGGCTGCGGCGGCGGCGGCCGGAGTGGAGCCACGTGGCAGCTCCTGATTGGCGCGGACCACGGCGGCGGACGAAGCCGGTCCGCACCAGACGTGTCCGGCGCGGCGGGGGAGCGGGGAGCTACGGTAGGGTTGGAAATGACCCGAAATTTCGGGGGAGTGTCTATATTTATATGTAGGAGGAGCTAGGAGACTCCAAATGAGGTGCGGTTTTCGGCCACGCGATTGTGATCGAACGACCGAGATGATGGAGGGAGTTTAGGTGGGTTTTGTGCCACTTTGGAGATGTGTTGGGCTGCAACACACACGAGGCCTTTTCGGTCCCTCGGTTAACCGTTGGAGTATCAAACAAAGTCCAAATGGTACGAAACTTGACAGGCGGTCTACCGTAGTAAACCAAGGCCACATGACAAGTCTCGGTCCAATCCGAAAACGTTTAACACCCGCACAAGAAAAGAGGTAGAAAGGGACACCGGGTGACATAGGTGCGCCGGATTGCAAAACGGACGACGGGGGAAATGCTCGGATGCATGAGACGAACATGTATGCAAAAGAAATGCACATGATGACATGATATGCAATGCATGACACGCAAGCAATGACAACGCAACAACAGCGAATAACTGGAGGACACCTGGCACATCGGTCTCAGGGCGTTACAACAATCAAGTATGATGCATGTCCGGTGTAATGAGGCATGGCATGGCAAAGTGCAACAAACAAAACTAAAAGTTAACTGGAGCCCAATATGCAACTCCGTTGCATATTGACGAAACACCACATTCAAGTTATTTAGTTCGATCTCGTTTATGTACCCAACAATATTTAATGTTGTTAGCATGGAAATAGGTGAATCATGAAACTATCTATCTAGGCAAGTTTAAATGAGGCCGGAACAACAAGACAACAAGTCCGGTAAAATCCTCATGAGCATATTATAGATTTGGTAACGTTCTGCCCTAAACAATATTTTAGAGTTGTTAAACATGCAAAGTAAAGCCACCATGTTAAACTACGCATTTTTCCACCCCATTTACCTATAAACTTTATTAAATTCGAAGTTACGATTATTTAGTTATGAATTAAAGCATTTTAACATGGCATACGAGTAAATTTAACCAAACATCATTTTAAGCATTTCAAACATAGATGAAAGTGGCAAATTATTAATCTACACAAAATTCTAAGCAAGTTTCATATATAAAACATTTTAATCCGATGCACGAATTGTGACTTATTATATGCATGTTGTGCAAGGGGTTTTCTATAAATCTGCAAACTCCTGGATAAATAGGAAATTCGTCCCGAGGAAAAAAAATACTAAAAGGGCCGGATCTGTCTAGCCCAACAGTGGGAGGGGGCGCAGCGGTGAGCCTCACCATGGGCTTGCGAGGCCGGCAGGGAAGCGGCTCGGCCTGGTGCGGCGCGGGCTGAGTCAACGCTGGGCCGAACTAGAATGTTGGACCTCGGGTGGGTCACGGCCCACGATGGCGCTGGAGGCGGGCGCTCGCGGTCAACGGTTCAAGGTGTCGCTGGAGAGATGTCATGGCAGGGACGCCGGCGGCGGTCCACGGTGAGCAAGCGGCGTAGGCGAACAGAGAAAGCCAGGGATCGACGGGGATGGATGGAGCCGCTTGTTTCCGGGCCGGATCCGGCCAATGGCGGCGACAAAGTGTAGCTCCGGCGGCAGTTGACCAGGGCAGCGGCGTCCTGCAGCTGGCGCGGCACGGCGATCAGAGAGGATCAGGGGAAACGGGGTAGGACGAGGAGAGGCCCGACGTGGTTAACCTGCTGGACAGAGAGGTGGTCGCGGCCTCCGACGAGCCTGGTCTCCGGCGAGCGATGGGGTGGACGCGGCAGGTCGTGGGCGACGAAGCTAGGGATTCCCACGCGGAAGACTGGAGGTGCGGGGCGAGCGCTCCTGCGCTGCGGGCGGCGGCGCGGTTCCGGGCCCGGGCGGGCTTCAGATGGGCCCTGAGGGCCGGGGCGAAGTGGGGCGCTGGAGAGGCGACGTGGCCTCGCTCGATTGGCCACGGGCGGTGCGGGTGGCGGCGCAGCCAATGGGACGCTGCCAAGTGGCGAGGTGGAGGTGGAGGGCGCTGGAAAACGAGGAGGAGGTGGATGGATCTGGCTGGTGGTGCGGTTTTTGAGGGGGTGCGGCGGCTGAGGGTAGGGGAAGGCTAGGGGCACCCGAAAATGGCAAGGGGGGCTCCTTAAATAGGGAGGGGTCTAGGGTTAGGGGTTTTCATCCGTTTTCTGACCCTCGGATCACGATCGGATGGCTCCAGACACGAAGAGGATTAGGGTGGTCCTAGGTGGGCTGTGTAGACGGACTAGAGAGGAAAGAGAGGGAAAGCCCGGCAACTGTTTTTGGAGACCGAAAACGTCTGACGTTAGACCGACTATATTGTCGCTATAGTTAATCGTAGGGGCGTCAAACGAACTCCGAATGCTATGAAACTTGGCAGGCAGTCTATCTACACTATAATAAGACCACACGCTAACTTTCATCCCATTTCGAGAACATTTTCCGGCCACTTATAAAATACTATTATGGACATGTCGCGGGCGCGTGCAAGTGTGTCTGGGCTCAGAACGGACAACGGAGAGAACCAGAAGATCCATACGGATGCAAGTTTTGAAAACATGCAGATGCAATGCGGACGATGACATGGCAAGATGCAACACGCAAGCAAATGACAAGGCCACAACAGCGAATAACTGGAGGACACCTGGCACATCGGTCTCGGGGCATCACACCGAAGGTCTGTGGTAAACTACTCACACATCATCGAAGAGGCTATGGTGCTGATGTAGAAGCCCTCCGTGATCGATTCCCCCTCCAGCAGATCGCCGGAAAAGGCCCCAAGATGGGTTCTCACGGGTACAGAAGGTTGCGGCGGTAGAAAAGTGGTTTCGTGGCTCCCCTGATGTTTTTAGGGTATAAGAGTATATATAAGCGAAAGAAGTACGTCGGTGGAGCTCTGTGGGGCCCACAAGGGTGGGGGCGCGCCCTCCTGCCTCGTGGCCGCCTCGCGGAGTTCCACACTTCAACTCCAAGTCTTCTGGATTGCTTTCGTTACAAGAAAGATCATCGCGAAGGTTTCATTCCGTTTGGATTCCGTTTGGTATTCCTTTTCTGCAAAACACTGAAATAGGCACAAAAAACAGAAACTGGCATTGGGACTTCGGTTAATAGGTTAGTCCCAAAAATAATAAAAAAGAGCATATTAAAGCCCATTAAACATCCAAAAAAGATAATATAATGGCATGGAATAATCAAAAATTATAGATACGTTGGAGATGTATCAGCCGGCGCCCTCGGCCGGTGGCACAGAGGTACCAGGGACCATCCCTCCGCTCTGTTTTCCACCACCTCCCATGTCCTGCCTCGCCATCCTGGGAGCGGCTCCTCATCGTTGTCGGGGTGGAGGCCGCCTACCCTGGCTACTCCCTGAGGGCGCGTCTCTTGGGTCAGGTGTGAAGGAAATATGCCCTAGAAGCAATAATAAAGTTGTTATTTATATTTCCTTATATCATGGTAAATGTTTATTATTCATGCTAGAATTGTATTAACCGGAAACTTAGTACATGTGTGAATACATAGACAAACAGAGTGTCACTAGTTTGCCTCTACTTGACTAGCTCATTGAATCAATGATGGTTATGTTTCCTAACCATAGAGATGAGTTCTCATTTGATTAACGGTGTCACGTCATTAGAGAATGATGTGATTGACTTGACCCATCTGTTAGCTTAGCACGATGATCGTTTAGTTTGTTGCTATTGCTTTCTCCATAACTTATACATGTTCCTATGACTATGAGATCATGCAACTCCCAAATACCGGAGGAACACTTTGTGTGCTACCAAACATCACAACGTAACTAGGTGATTATAAAGGTGCTCTACAGGTGTCTTCGATGGTGTTTGTTGAATTGGCATAGATCGAGATTAGGATTTGTCACTCCGATTGTCGGAGAGGTATCTCTAGTCCTCTTGGTAATGCACATCAATATAAGCCTTACAAGCAATGTAGCTAATGAGTTAGTTACAGGATGTAGCATTACGGAACGAGTAAAGGGACTTGCCGGTAACGGGATTGAACTAGGTATTGAGATACCGACGATCGAATCTCGGGCAAGTAACATACCAATGACAAAGGGACCAACGTATGTTGTTATGCGGTTTGACCGATAAAGATCTTCGTAGAATATGTGGGAGCCAATATGAACATCCAGGTTCCGCTATTGGTTATTGACCGGAGACATGTCTCGATCATGTCTACATAGTTCTCGAACCCGTAGGGTCCGCACGCTTAACGTTCGATGACGATCGGTATTATGAGTTTATGTGTTTTGATAAACCGAAGGTTGTTCGGAGTCCCGGATGTGATCATAGGCATGACGAGGAGTCTCGAAATGGTCGAGACATAAAGATCGATATATTGGATGACTATATTTGGACATCGGAATGATTCCGTGTGAGTTCGGGCATATACCGGAGCACCGGGAGGTTACCGGAACCCCCCCCCCTCGGGAGGTATATGGGCCTTATTGGGCCATAGTGGGAGAGAAGAGAGGGAGTCCTAGGAGGGGGCGTGCCCCCCTCAAGCCCAATCCGAATTGGGTGCCCCCCTTTCCTTCCCCCTCTCCCGCCTTCCTTCCACTCCTAGTCCAAGTAGGAAAAAGGGGAATCCTACTCCCGGTGGGAGTAGGACTCCCCATGGGGCGTGCCATAGGAGGGCCTGCCCTCCCCCTCCTCCACTCCTTTATATACGGGGGAGGGGCACCCCATAGACACACAAGTTGATTATTGATCTTTTAGCCATGTGCGGTGCCCCCCTCCACCATAATCCACCTCGGTCATATCATAGCGGTGCTTAGGTGAAGCCATGTTCCCGTAGCATGATCATCACAGGCATCGCGACGTCGTGCTAACGAAGCTCTCGCTCGACACTCTGCTGAATCATGAGTTCGTGGGACGTCACCGAGCCGAACATGTGCAGATCACGGAGGTGTCATACCTTCGGTACTAGGATCAGTCGATCGTGAAGACGTATGACTACATCAACCGCGTTGTCATAACGCTTTCGCTTACGGTCTACGAGGGTACGTAGACAAAACTCACCCCTCTCATTGCTATGCATCATCATGATCTTGCATGTGCATAGGAATTTTTTTGAAATTACTGTGTTCCCCAACAGTGGCATCCGAGCCAGGTTTATGCGTAGATGTTATATGCACGAGTAGAACACAAAGGAGTTGTGGGCATGGGTACATACATATTGCTTGCCGTCACTAGTTGATTCTTGATTCAGCAGCATTGTTGGATGAAGCGGCCCAGATCGACATTACGCGTACGCTTACGCGAGACTGGTTCTTTCGACGTGCTTCGCACACAGGTGGCTAGTGGGTGTCTGTTTCTCCAGCTTTAGTTGAATCGAATTCAATGAACAGGGTTCTTTCTGAATATCAAAAGCAATCACTATACCGCGTTGTGGTTTTGGATGCGTAGGTAAGAACGGTTCTTGCTCGGCCCGTAGCAGGAACATAAAACTTGCAACACAAAGTAGAGGACGTCTAACTTGTTTTCGCAGGGCATGTTGTGATGTGATATGGTCAAGACATGATGCTAAATTTTATTGTATGACATGATCATGTTTTTTAACACAGTTATCGGCAACTGGCAGGAGCCATATGGTTGTCGCTTTATTGTATGAAATGCAATCGACATGTAATTGCTTTACTTTATCACTAAGCGGTAGTGATAGTCGAAGAAGCAATAGTTGGTGAGACGACAACGATGCTTCGATGGAGATCAAGGTGTCAAGCCGGTGATGATGGTGATCATGACGGTGCTTTGGAGATGGAGATCAAAGGCACAAGATGATGATGGCCATATCATATCACTTATATTGATTGCATGTGATGTTTATCCTTTATGCATCTTATTTTTCTTAGTTCGACGGTAGCATTATAAGATGATCTCTCACTTAATTTCAAGGTATAAGTGTTCTCCCTGAGTATGCACCATTGCTACAGTTCGTCGTGCCGAGACACCACGTGATGATCGGGTGTGATAAGCTCTACGTTCACATACAACGGGTGCAAGCCAGTTTTGCACACGCAGAATACTCGGGTTAAACCTGACGAGCCTAGCATATGCAGATATGGCCTCGGAACACTGGAGACCGAAAGGTCGAGCGTGAATCATATAGAAGATATGATCAACATAGAGATGTTCACCATTGAAAACTACTCCATCTCATGTGATGATCGAACATGGTTTAGTTGATATGGATCACATGATCACTTAGATGATTAGAGAGATGTCTATCTAAGTGGGATTTCTTAAGTAATTTGATTAATTGAAATTTAATTTATCATGAACTTA
The DNA here is from genome assembly GCF_018294505.1 of Triticum aestivum. Taxonomy (NCBI): domain Eukaryota; kingdom Viridiplantae; phylum Streptophyta; class Magnoliopsida; order Poales; family Poaceae; genus Triticum; species Triticum aestivum. Next base: position 237,874,840 of record NC_057812.1, read on the forward strand.
GTACCTGATAGTATTCTGCATGTCTATGTTGTTGCAGATAGATGGCATGTGCTGTTGTTCCGTTGAATTTTAATGCATTCCTAGAGAAAGCTAAGATGAAAGATGATGGTAGCAACTACATGGACTGGGTCCATAACTTGAGGATTATCCTCATTGCTGCACAGAAGAATTATGTCCTGGAAGCACCGCTAGGTGACAAACCCGCTGCATGAGCAACGCCAGATGTTATGAACACCTGGCAGAGCAAAGCTAATGACTACTCGATAGTTCAGTGTGCCATGCTTTACGGCTTAGAACCGGGACTTCGACGACATTTTGAACGTCATGGAGCATATGAGATGTTCCAGGATTTGAAGCTAATATTTCAAGCAAATGCTCGGATCGAGAGATACGAAGTCTCCAATAAGTTCTACAGCTGCAAGATGGAGGAGAATAGTTCTGTCAGTGAACATATACTCGGAATGTCTGGGTACCACAACCACTTGACTCAACTGGGAGTTAATCTTCCTAATGATAGTGTCATTGACAGAGTTCTTCAATCACTGCCACCAAGCTACAAGAGCTTCATGATGAACTATAATATGCAAGGGATGGATAAGACGATTCTTGAGCTCTTCGCAATGCTAAAGGCTGCAGAGGTAGAAATCAAGAAGGAGCATCAAGTGTTGATGGTCAACACGACCACCAGTTTCAAGAAAAAGGGTAAAGGGAAGAAGGGGAACTTCAAGAAGAACAGCAACCCAGTTGCTTCTCAAGTGAAGAAACCCAAGTCTAGACCTAAGCCTGAGACTGAGTGCTTCTAATGCAAAGGAACTGGTCACTGGAAACGGAACTACCCCAAGTATTTGGCGGAGAAGAAGGATGGCAAAGTCAAAGGTATATTTGATATACATGTTATTGATGTGTACCTTACTAATGCTCGCAGTAGTTCCTGGGTATTTGATACTAGTTCAGTTGCTAACACTTGCAACTCGAAATAGAGGCTACGGATTAAGCGAAGATTGGCTAAGGACGAGGTGACGATGCGTGTGGGAAATGGTTTCAAAGTCGATGTGATCGTCGTCGGCACGCTACCTCTACATCTACCTTCGGGATTAGTTTTAGACCTAAATAATTCTTATTTGGTGCCAGCATTGAGCATGAACATTATATCTGGATCTTGTTTGATGTGAGACGGTTATTCATTTAAATCAGAGAATAATGGTTGTTCTATTTATATGAGTAATATCTTTTATGGTCATGCACCCTTGATGAGTGGTCTATTTTTACTAAACCTTGATAGTAGTGATACACATGTTCATAGTATTGAAGCCAAAAGATGCAGAGTTGATAATGATAATGCAACTTATTTGTGGCACTGTCGTTTAGGTCATATTGGTGTAAAGCGCATGAAGAAACTCCATTCTGATGGACTTCTGGAATCACTTGATTATGAATCACTTGGTACTTGCGCACCATGCCTCATGGGCAAGATGACTAAAACTCTGTTCTCCAGAACAATGGAGCGAGCAACAGAGTTATTGGAAATCATACATACTGATGTATGTGGTCCAATGAACATTGAATCTCGCGGCGGATATCGTTATTTTCTCACCTTCACAGATGATTTAAGCAGATATGGGTATATCTACTTAATGAAACATAAGTCTGAAACATTTGAAAAGTTCAAAGAATTTCAGAGTGAAGTGGAAAATCATTGTAACAAGAAAAATAAAGTTTCTACAATCTGATCGTGGAGGAGAATATTTGAGTTACGAGTTTGGTCTTCATCTGAAACAATGCGGAATAGTTTCACAACTCATGCCACCCGGAATACCACAGCGTAATGGTGTGTCCGAACGTCGTAATCGTACTTTACTAGATATGGTGTGATCTATGATGTCTCTTACTGATTTACCGCTATCGTTTTGGGGTTATGCTTTAGACGGTTGCATTCACATTAAATAGGGCACCATCTAAACCATTGAGACGACACCTTATGACCCGTGGTTTGGCAAGAAACCCAAGTTGTCATTTCTTAAAGTTTGGGGCTGCGATGCTTATGTGAAAAAGCTTCAACGTGATAAGCTCGAACCCAAATCAGAGAAATGTGTCTTCATAGGATACCCAAAGGAGATTGTTGGGTACACCTTCTATCACAGATCCGAAGGCAAGATATTCGTTGCTAAGAATGGATCCTTTCTAGAGAAGGAGTTTCTCTCGAAAGAAGTGAGTGTGAGAAAGTAGAACTTGACGAGGTAATTGTACTCTCTCCCTTATTGGAAAGTAATTCATCACTGAAATCAGTTCCAGTGATTCCTACACCAGTAAGTGAGGAAGCTAATGATGATGATCATGAAACTTCTGATCAAGTTACTACCGAACCTCGTAGGTCAACCAGAGTAAGATCTGCACCAGAGTGGTACGGTAATCCTGTTCTAGAAGTCATGTTACTTGACCATGCGGAACCTACAAACTATGAGGAAGCGATGATGAGCCTAGATTCCGCAAAATGTCTTGAGGCCATGAAATCTGAGCTGGGATCCATGTATGAGAACAAAGTGTGGACTTTGGTTGACTTTCCCTATGATCGGCAGGCCATAGAGAATAAATGGATCTTCAAGAAGAAGACTGACGCTAACGGTAATATTACTGTCTACAAAGCTCAACTTGTTGCAAAAGGTTTTCGACAAGTTCAAGGAGTTGACTACGATGACCTTCTCACCCGTAGCGATGCTTAAGTCCGTCCGAATCATGTTAGCAATTGCCGCATTTTATGATTATGAAATTTGGCAAACGGATGTCAAAACTGCATTCCTTAATGGATATATTAAAGAAGAGTTGTATATGATGCAACCAGAAGGTTTTGTCGATCCAAAAGGTGCTAACAAAGTGTGCAAGCTCCAGCGATCCATTTATGGACTGGTGCAAGCCTCTCGAAGTTGGAATATACGCTTTGATAGTGTGATCAAAGCATATGGTTTTATATAGACTTTTGGAGAAGCCTATATTTACAAGAAAGTGAGTGGGAGCTCTGTAGTATTTCTCATATTATATGTGGATGACATGTTGCTGATCGGAAATGATACTGAATTTCTGAATAGCATAAATGGATACTTGAATAAGAATTTTTCAATGAAAGACCTCGGTGAAGCTGCTTGTATATTGGGCATCAAGATCTATAGAGATAGATCAAGACGCTTAATTGGACTTTCACAAAGCACATACCTTGATAAAGTTTTGAAGAAGTTCAAAATGGATCAGGCAAAGAAAGGGTTCTTGCCTGTATTACAAGGTGTGAACTTGAGTCAGACTCAACGCCCGACCACTTCAGAAGATAGAGAGAAAATGAAAGGTGTTCCCTATGCTTCAGCCATAGGCTCTATCATGTATGCAATGCTATGTACCAGACCTGATGTGTGCCTTGCTATCAGTTTAGCAGGGAGGTACCAAAGTAATCCAGGAGTGGATCACTGGACAGCGGTCAAGAATATCCTGAAATACCTGAAAAGGACTAAGTATATGTTTCTCGTATACGAAGGTGACAAAGAGCTCGTCGTAAACGGTTACGTCGATGCAAGCTTTGACACTGATCCGGATGACTCTAAGTCACAAACCGGATATGTGTTTTTATTAAATGGTGGAGCTGTCAGTTGGTGCAGTTCCAAGCAGAGTGTCGTGGCGGGATCTACGTGTGAAGCGGAATACATATCTGCTTCGAAAGTAGCAAATGAAGGAGTCTGGATTAAGGAGTTCATATCTGATCTAGGTGTCATACCTAGTGCATCGGGTCCAATGAAAATCTTTTGTGACAATACTGGTGCAATTGCCTTGGCAAAGGAATCCAGATTTCATAAGAGAACCAGGCACATCCAGAGACGCTTCAATTCCATCCGCGATCAAGTCAAGCAGGGAGACATAGAGATTTGCAAGATACATACAAATCTGAATGTTGCAGACCCATTGACTAAACCTCTCTCATGAGCAAAACATGATCAGTACCAAGACTCCAAGGATGTTAGAATCATTACAATGTAATCTAGATTATTGACTCTAGTGCAAGTGGGAGACTGGAGGAAATATGCCCTAGAGGCAATAATAAAGTTCTTATTTATATTTCCTTATATTATGATAAATGTTTATTATTCATGCTAGAATTGTATTAACCGGAAACTTAGTACATGTGTGAATACATAGACAAACAGAGTGTCACTAGTTTGCCTCTACTTGACTAGCTCGTTGAATCAATGATGGTTATGTTTCCTAACCATAGACATGAGTTTTCATTTGATTAACGGGATCACATCATTAGAGAATGATGTGATTAACTTGACCCATCCGTTAGCTTAGCACGATGATCGTTTAGTTTGTTGCTATTGCTTTCTCCATAACTTATACATGTTCCTATGACTATGAGACCATGCAACCCCCGAATATGGGAGGAACACTTTGTGTGCTACCAAACTTCATAATGTAACTAGGTGATTATAAAGGTGCTCTACAGGTGTCTCCGATGGTGTTTGTTGAATTGGCATGGATCGAGATTAGGATTTGTCACTCCGATTGTCGGAGAGGTATCTCTGGGCCCTCTCGGTAATGCACATCAATATAAGCCTTGCAAGCAATATAGCTAATGAGTTAGTTACAGGATGTAGCATTACGGAATGAGTAAAGAGACTTGCCGGTAACGAGATTGAACTAGGTATTGAGATACCGACGATCGAATCTCGGGCAAGTAACATACCAATGACAAAGGGAACAACGTATGTTGTTATGCGGTTTGACCGATAAAGATCTTCGTAGAATATGTGGGAGCCAATATGAACATCCAGGTTCCGCTATTGGTTATTGACCAGAGACATGTCTCGGTCATGTCTACATAGTTCTCGAACCCGTAGGGTCCGCACGCTTAATGTTCGGTGACGATCGGTATTATGAGTTTATATTTTTTGATGAACCAAAGGTTGTTTGGAGTCCCAGATGTGATCACGGGCATGACGAGGAGTCTCAAACTGGTCGAGACATAAAGATCGATATATTGGATGACTATATTTGGACGTTGGAATGGTTCCGGGTGAGTTCGGGCATATACCGGAGCACCGGGAGGTTACCGGAACCCCCCGGGAGGTATATGGGCCTTATTGGGCCATAGTGGGAGAGAAGAGAGGGAGGCCTAGGAGGGGGCGTGCCCCCCTCAAGCCCAATCTGAATTGGGTGGGGGGTCGCCCCCCCTTTCCTTCCCCATCACTCCCCCTTCCTTCCGCTCCTAGTACAACTAGGAAAAGGGGGGATCCTACTCCCGGTGGGAGTAAGACTTCCCATGGGGCGCGCCATAGGAGGGTCGGCCCTCCCCCTCCTCCACTCCTTTATATACGAGGGAGGGGGACACCCCATAGACACACAAGTTGATCATTGATCTTTTAGCCGTGTGAGGTGCCCCCTCCACCATAATCCACCTCGGTCATATCGTAGCGGTGCTTAGGCAAAGCCCTGTTCCGGTAGCATCATCATCACGGTAATTACACCGCCGTGCTGACGAAGCTCTCCCTCGACACTCTGCTAGATCGTGAATTCTTGGGACGTCACCGAGCCGAACGTGTGCAGATCGCGAAGGTGTCGTTCCTTCGATATTAGGATCGGTCGATCGTGAAGACGTACGCTTACATTAACCGCATTGTCATAACACTTCCGCATACGGTCTACGAGGGTACATAGACAACACTCACCCCTCTCGTTGCTATGCATCACCATGATCTTGCGTGTGCGTAGGAATTTTTTTGAAATTACTGCATTCCCCTACAAGGTGGGTGGCGTCGTGCGCTGGGCTGCCTCTGCGGGGTCCTCCGGGCTCCTCCCGAGGGGATGAGCAGACGCAATAGGGGCGGTCGCGGGTCCCTCGAGGTGTCCGTGAAGCTGTCATGATGCGGAAAGGTGTTGCGCCCTCGCAAGCAGCGTCGAGCAGCTCGGCGACGCGGGAGAGCAAGGTATCGCGCCCCTCTTCCACTAACCTGCATCGCAGCAACTCGCGCGCCACGACGAGTGCGGCTCGCGTGTTTGCCTGCTCCTGGCGAGCGTGCAGGGACGGCGCCATGGCGTAGCTGGAGGACCGCGCGGCCCACACCGCCGAGGGTGGTTGACGCCAGTATCCGTGCCCGCCGCGGGGAGCATGGAGTGATGATGAACTCTGTGGCCGAGAGGCGCGACCTGGGTGGTGCGAGCGGCCCAATGCTTAGCGCAAGCTCGAGGAACCTCCGCCATGGGCGCGACGGAACGGGCGCGGAGCGGGGATAGAAGAAGAACTTCGACACGCCCCTACCTGGCGCGCCAAATGTCGGATTCAAGGCTCCGCAGACCCAAAGAAGGTTTGAACTCTGGGGCATGTGCGAAGAACTCAACCTCTCCAGCCAACCGGTTCATTGCCCCCACGGCCTAGCTCGATGGACAAGAAAGGAAAAGGACACAGCAGTTTACCCAGGTTCGGGCCACCTTGCGGTGTAAGACCCTACTCCTACTTTGGGATGGATTAGCCTCGCGAGGGCTGAGGATGAACTAATACACAGGAAGAACAACCTCAGGAGGTCTATTCTTGTGTGGGTATGAGCTAAGGATTCCTCTCCCCTCTCTATGGTGATGGCTAGCCCATATTTATAGTGGCCTTGGTCCTCTTCCTCCAAATGAAGGCGGGAAGGGATCCCACAGTGGCCAATTTTGAAGAGAGACAAGTAGTACATCTTATCCTGACGAAAGGTGGTCTTCGCCTGCAAAGCTTCTGGTCGTGACGCCGTGGTGGGCTCGGCGATGACATCCATCCTGTCGTCCTGGCGGTCTTGGTCTTGTTGCATGGGAATGGAAATCTTCGGCTGATTCCTCGGGGCCCCGCGCCTGCGCTTGCCTCCTTAGCACCAAAGAGAAAACCTGCTGCTCTGCGCCCGCTGTCACTCGCCTGGCCTTGGTCGTCATGGCTTGCGTCACCTCAACCTCCTGAGGTGGGCGCCTGCATAGGAATCTCCGCTCCTTGGAAGCCAGCCTGGGGAGGCCGCTCCCTCCGGAGGTCTTGGCGCCGTCCGCCTCGTGAGGCTTGGCCCCGCGCGAGGGTCTTGTCTTAAAGGTATTGAAGATGGGCCGTAACAGGCCGTCAATGAAGCCACACCATGGGCCGCAGACAGGCAGGTCTGGATACCCTGGTTCCGAGAACACTGACAAAATCAAAAAGAAAGAAAAAATGACGGTTGTAGATTCATCACAAAACAAACAAGTGTTTACCGTTAGAGACAGGCCTTTCAACACCTGGTGCCCCTACACCCTCATGAACAGTAAAGTAAAAAAATGAAAATAAAAAATATATTTTGATCATGTTTGATGTCCCAAAGTTTCAGATTTTTTATTTTATGAATTTAATGTTCATGAACTATGGGGGCACACGGAAGCTATCGCACCTTTTTCTTACCGCTAGCCTGTTCGTGGAGCTCAAATTATTGTAGTAAACAGTTTTTTTAGGGAAGTATACAGCTTGTTAGAGTACAGTAATAACCACAGAAAAATATGAATTATGGGGAAATAGAAAAATATATACACAATGTTGCTCTTCCTTCTGGTTATGTACAGTTATTTCGTTAACCCTGTTAATTCGGAAAAGGAAAATAACCTTTTTCTTACCGCTAACCTGTTGGTGCAGCTCAAATTATCGTAGTAAACAGTTATTTTAGGGAAGTATACAGCTTGTTACAGTACAGTAATAACCACAGAAAAATATGAATTGTGGGGAAAAGAAAAATATATACGCAATGTTGCTCTTCGTTCAGGTTATGTACAGTTATTTCGTTAACACTGTTAATTCGGAAAAATAAAATACCTCCAAGTTTAATAAAGGTTTCCGTCGCCGGGACTTGAACCCCCGTATATACACAATGTTGCTCTTCGCTCTGGTTGTGTACAGTTATTTCGTTAACCCTGTTAATTCGGAAAAGGAAAATAACCTTTTTCTTACCGCTAACCTGTTGGTGCAGCTCAAATTATCGTAGTAAACAGTTATTTTAGGGAAGTATACAGCTTGTTACAGTACAGTAATAACCACAGAAAAATATGAATTGTGGGGAGAAGAAAAATATATACGCAATGTTGCTCTTCGTTCAGGTTATGTACAGTTATTTCGTTAACACTGTTAATTCGGAAAAAGAAAATACCTCCAAGTTTAATAAAGGTTTCCGTCGCCAGGACTTCAACCCGGGTCTCTCGAGTGAGACCCGAGTATCCTAACCTCCTAGCTACGACGGATTTGTGTGGGCTGTAGGATTAAGTCCTTTTTGACTGAATATATCAGTACACACGTATGGCCTCCGCGTCCATGCAACGCAAGAGAAAGATATATATCTAGTCGAATGGTTCTATGTGTTGAAAGTTGGCATGCACCAAAAGTGCTTGCGACTGGATAGTGGATACATGGTGTGATCGGTACGAAAATGGCATCATTCCGTGACTTTATCACATCGCCAGTGATACTAATCTTGGCCGCATCTCAACTACTCACCTCCACCGAAAAGATACTTGTGTGCACGAGACCTTAAAATGTGATGCTGACCATTAAATCTTGCGCAGCATTATTGCCTTTTTCATAATAAATGTAATGATTTCTGCAAAATAATAATAATAAATGTAATGATATCAGTTTGATGTTTTGGATGGTAGCAGTAGTACTATTTTAGATACGGGTTGTAGTAACTCCACACAACTTCAGTGCATGCTGGTCGTCTGTTCCTGTCTACTTTGGTTTGGTCAACCCCATTATATGCCTTTTGAAAACAAAATTAGCGGTCTATTACCTTTATTAGTTTTTCTTTTTTCAAAGACATATTATGGGCAGTTAATATATGTATATATAACTTTTCAGTTTGTATATGTGCAAACCATTTTATGCATAGCTATAGTACATGCCACGATGTGAAACTGAAATAATTAAAGCAAGTTTCTATTGGGGAAGTATCTTAATATGGTCCAAAGCATGAGAAAAGAAAGGGAGAAAACTTAGGAAATGCAGAAAATGTGTTTTGAAATGAACCCCCTAAAAGCTCAAATTCATTTGTTTGTTTAAGGCTTTGGTGGTAGATGCTACACTGTTGAAGTACCCATGTATAAACATGTTTTAGAGGATGCTTGGATCCAAGGGACTATTTTTAGTCTGACTAAAAATAGTCTCTTTTAGAGACTAAAGTTCCAAGCACTCTTGACTAAAGAGAGGCTAGGACTAGTCTTGAGGCTAAAATTTTTTAGTCATAGGAAACCTACTAAGATATGTATTAGCCCTATCTCTCATCATTTAATGTCTCTCCTTTAACACATGCGAGTTCTGGATTGGAGGGTTTGAAGGATAATAAATGCTCAATAACTTGATTTTAGTTTCTTTAATATTTGGATCCAAGCATAGGTGAGGCTAGCAAGTTTTAGTCCCACTACTTTTAGTCATGGGACTAAAACGTATCCAAGCACCCTCTTATTCCATGACACATATGCATAATAATTACGGACATGTATGCATGATTAAGATTCCACCCATAAAATCATCGATTCACATTCAGGGCATGTTTGCCTAGAAAGGTAGGAAAATGGCAATGCCATATTGCACACTAGATGAACAAATGAAAGTTAGATTTCTCGTACCGAAAATGTATGAATCTTTCCCAAAAGTTGGATTTGATGAAGGTTTTCCTTTAAATTATTTGTCCTAAGGACTACAGAGCAATCATTAAGGCAAAAAAAACTCGTATGATTGCTATCCTAAAATTAAACAATTCATATAGGGAATTCCTAAGGACTAGAATTCTCAAAAAAATCCCTTAAAATTTCTTTGAATCAAAAAGACTGGCCACTCTATCAGCTCTCTCACAAACCCATGATTTCTACTCCATCTTCCTTGGCACGACCCAAAATTTAAACATTAGAACTTCAAATTTTCGCGCCTTCTAGCGTTTTCGCGCCTTTTCTTGTTTCTCGCTTCCTTTATTTCCTCTAATGATTTACGCTATGAAATCCACTTGGTCACGAAAGATGTTTTATGCAATTGCCAGTTCATCACAACACTTCCATAACAGATACACATAACACAGTTCTCTTCTCGAGAACTGGTTAATTAATGTACATCTTAATTATACACTTTGAAAGGATCGATATGGTTGACTAGAGGGGGGGTGAATAGGCAACTAACAATTTTTAGCTTTTCTTTAACAAGTTAAACTTTGCATCAAAATAGGTTGTCTAGAAATGCAACTAGGTGAGCAACCTATATGATGCAACGAGGATAGGTACACAAGCAAGCAAGAGATATGAAACAAGTAAGCTTGCTTAAATAAAGGCACAAGATAACCAAGAGTGGAGACGGTGGAGACGAGGATGTGTTGCCGAAGTTCCTTCCCTTTGAGAGGAAGTACGTCTCCGTTGGAGCGGTGTGGAGACACAATGCTCCCCAAGAAGCCACTAGGGCCACCGTATTCTCCTCACGCCCTCACACAATGTGAGATGCCGTGATTCCACTATTGGTGCCCTTGAAGGCGGCTACCGAACCTTTACAAACAAGGTTGGGGCTCTCTCCACAACTTAATTGGAGACTCCCAACAAAACCACGAAGCTTCACCACAATGGAATATGGCTCTGAGGTGACCTCAACCGTCTAGGGTGCTCAAACACCCAAGAGTAACAAAATCCACACAAGAAAGTATGGGGGAACCAAATATCCTTTGGTGGAAGTGTAGATCTAGGTCTCCTCATTCAATCCCTAGCAAATCAACAATTTTGAGTGGCTAGAGAGAGAGATCGGGCAAGAGAGCTTGAAGGGCATCAATGGTGGAGTGAGAGAGGTCAAAGGTGGGAGTGGTAGGTGGGAGAAGCTCCCTTATATAGTCTCCCCACAATTCCAACCGTTACTGCGTTTTTGCATTGCAGCGGTACAACTGGTCCTCGTCCCGGTACAACCGGGACTCACGGTGTAACAACAGAACCCTACCAAGCGGTACAACCGGACAGGCGGGCGATAGTACCGGCTAAGAAAGATAACCGGACTAACCGCCTGGCTACCACACAACCACCGCATCAAAATAGGAGCTTGACCGGTACTTGAGCGGTGCCTGGCCGGAACAACCGCATGGCCTTGAGCTCTTGGGCGGCTAAGTTCTGAGCGAAAGAACCGCTCGGACCACCGGTGGTACCGGTCATCATGGAACGACCGGACCAACCGGGCCACTACCGCCCAAGAACAGCATCAAACCAGAGGCGAGAGCGGTACTTGAGCGGTACATGGACGGAACCACCGCCCTAGCTGTTGCAGAGCATGGTGGCGGTACCACCGCCCGGAGGCAGCGGTACAACCGCTCGAGCAAAAGCTGGTGAGTGACAAGACCCGGTGGTACAACCGCTCCAGAGAGCGGTACAACCGCTGGGCAGAAATAGTGAGCAGGAAAAAGGGGAAGAGGCAAGGAAAACTCTCTCTCACACACACACCCGAGGAAGGCAAAGAGAGGGTGAGAAAAGTGTACATGAACTGATTCCCCCAGAGCTTCCTAATGAGGATTCCCTCTTGATAGTACGGGTACTCTACGACCAAAGAAAATAAAAACATAGAGGACACGTCTTCGATCTTTTCCTTCGAGAGGTAATAGCAATCTGATGTAAGCCTAAGCATCAAGAACCTGGAACATATAGCACACGTTTAGACCACAAAGGGTTGTCATCATCATCCAAAACATAAAGTAGGGAAATGCCCTTTCAATCTCCCCCTTTTTGGTGGATGATGACAACAACACGATTTGCAAGAGATAAGTCAATGAAATCTAGACGGAACTCCCCCTGAATGTGTGCCCCAACAAGTACTAGCTATTAGAAAGCATGGTCACACTTTCAGGACTAGACTCCCCCTAGATTTTATAGACTCATCACTCTGAGCTCAAAAGGATAGACAATATAATACTTAGAGGCAATAATAATGATAAAGACCTACGAATAAACGGAGTAGCAAGTCTAGCAAGACTCACACACAGCACGGAACGAAACAAGTCCACAAACAAACACAAAAACACGAGAACAAGAGAAAACAACCCAAGCAAATCCCCGAGACCTATAGAACCCTATCCCCCTTTGGCATCAAGACACCAAAAAGGAAAAGAGCGAAGCTAGCGACCCAAAGCTCAGGCGTCCTCCTCTGACTCCTCAGTCGCATCTGGATCTTCATCATCAGAGTCATCATCGTTGTCGTGATCAGATTCTTCCATGTCATTGTCAGCTGCTACAAACGAGGATGATGGCTGGGGAGGGGCTTCATCATCAGTCCAGGTGCTATGGGTAGAGATCCAACGCTCCTCTGGGGTGATGCTCTTCTCAGAGCCACTCTGAACCTGCATGTTGAGGTGCTTCATCATTGCAATTTGGCGACGCCGTACAAGCTTCTCATTGACATGTGCCTCATACATCTTCTTCTGGATGTCAGCCTGGAGACAAAAGGTCTTCTTTACCTTGGCAGTAAGTTTGGCCACCCACGAAGGCTTGGCCCCTGACTCCAGCTCAAAGTCCTCATCGTCAGAAGTAGCATAGACATCCTCAGGAGCATGTTCAGGGAAGCGAGGCTCGGCATGCTTCTTCTTCTTAAGGAGCTTGACCTCATGAACAGTGAGGTTGTCTGGAGAAGTGAGGAGCTCTCCAGGACGACGAACAGCCCACACAGAGTTAAGAAAGCACATGACAAATGGAGCGTAGATTGGGACTTTACGGTAGATGACCATGCTGTACATCTCATGCCACAGCCAATTGGACACATCAAATGTTGCCCCTGTCCCCACCATGGTCTTCATAGCAACCATCAAATCAACCAGATAGCCATGAATCTCATCTTGATTGCCCACCTTGGGCAAGAGCACATTGCGGAACACTCGGTGCATGATGTCATAGACCTTCTCCAAATCCTTGGATTCTCCAATAATCCCACGGCCCCTAATGTACAGAGGGGCAAGCTTCTCCTTAGGCATGGACTCAGGAAAATCATGAGGGCGAATGCCACCCCTTCCTTGCAGACCGGTATCCTCGTACCCAATAGCATTGCAGAAAGCCCTCTAGGGAACGTGAAACAATTCATCGCGACACATGAAGGTGAGAGTGCGCGCATCATCTTCTTCAAAATGAACCATGGCATAGAACTGATGGATAAGTTGAACATCAAAGTCACAGTTGACTGACATGATCTTAACAAGATCAAACTCCTCGCGGAGAGCTAGTGCCTCACTAAAATACTCCATGTTGTTTCTCCAATGATCAAAATCAATTGTCCACTGCTTGGCATATCTGTTCTTGTTGTGCTCAAAGAGTTCATGAACAATCCGCACTTGCATCTCATTACGGAACTGAACAGTGGTCCAACGAGGAGCAATGGGAACCTCATACGGATTCTTTGAGCGGTAGGCTTCCCAATCCTTGGCTTTCCAATGATGCAACGGCATGACAACACGTTGCTTAGCAGCTGCAGACTTTTCACGGTGAGTGGGCTTGGTGGGAATCACAACTTCTTCATCATTTGACACAACCAGTCCCAAGGTCCTTCGTGCCCTCTTCTTGGTCTTGCGAGGAGCAGAGCGAGAACTAGAGCCACCTGAACACACACACGAAAAGAACACACAAAAACCCAACAAGGATGAGAGGATTGCACCCACTAGCAGAAAAGGAACAAGTTGCAACAACAGAGAAGATAGAACAGTGCTTAGTGGTTGATATACTCCGGTTGTACCGGATCTTCCGCCGGTAGTACCGCTCCAGCGGTTGTACCGCCTGTAGGGGCGGTAGTACCGCTCTAGCGGTTGTACCGCCCGTAGGGGCAGTAGAACCGCTGACAGTGGCACTACCAGGGAAGATAGATCTAACCGAGGCATACGAATCACACAAGTAATATTCCGAATTCTAAGTGCTGCAAACAAGACAGGAGGCTAACAAAGAACTCTTCTAAGCCATAGATCGAACACTAAACGCGGAAAGATGGGTAAAGCCCTAGGCAAGGAATAACCCTAAACAAAAATCTAGAGGCAAAGAACACGAGGCATTACCACCATCCATGGGAAGAGTTCGGAAGGCCTCCACGGAGAGAATCCACAGAGAGCCAAGGATCCGAAGCGCGAGACGCACTCCGGGGCAGGGATAGAGATGGTCGGCGGCTAGGGCAAGAAAAAGAGGAACGAGGACGAAGGGAAAAAGACAACCCTTCAGCCCCGTCGAGTATATATAGGCCCGTACGCACGCCCCGGTAGAACCGCTTAGGGGAGCGGTTGTACCGCTCGTCTGGTACAGACCGGTGGATGGAGGCGGTACTTCCGGTGCCTGGAAGGCAGCGGTAGTACCACACGGCAACAACCGGTAGTACCGGACGTGGGTTACCGTGGGATTGTGCGGTGGAACCGCCCAGGCACCGAACGGAAACCCTTGGGACGGCACAACCCGGTACCAGCGGTAGAACCGCTCGTGGTACCGGTTGTACCGCCCGACCACCTAAGCCCAAGCCAAGATCAAATGAGTGCAATCCGAAGGGAGGAAGAAGGGGCACAAAAACAGGAGAGAAACAACACCCTAGGAGAACCTAACACAAAGAGCAAAGAGAGAAAGAGAGAAAACAACACGAGAACAGCAAGGCTAACTCCAACTCCCCGAAGAGAGGACGGTGGCCGAGGCCACCTATGTTTGAGTCAATTGGTATGGCACCGCGAAGAATTATCCTTGGGTCCATGACCAAAACTCGTCTTTGAAGCACAAGTACCATCAAATATGGCTAATGTGAAAGACACAATCAATTTATGCATAATGGGGGGAGGGAGAGTTCATTGAGAGAACAACACTCCCCCTATGTCCATGCCTACACCTAAACTAGACAACAAGTTGAGCGTGGTAGGGTGTGCAAGGGTTCAAGCCACATTGCTCGAATCAATGATATTTAGCTCATGCCTTAACTCGCGAAATCTTGCTTCATCCAAGGGCTTCGTGAAAATATCTGCAAGGTTGTCATGAGTGTTGACATAGTTGAGCTCGATCTCTCCTCGTCTAATGTGATCCCGGATGAAGTGATACCGGATCTCAATATGCTTCGTCTTGAAATGTTGCACCGGATTGAGAGAGATCTTGATGGCACTTTCATTGTCGCACCAAAGAGGCACTTTGTCACAAGTGACACCGTAATCCTTTAAAGTTTGCCTCATCCATAGGAGTTGAGCACAACAACTACCGGCGGCAACATACTCCGCCTCAGTGGACGAGAGAGACACACAACTTTGCTTTTTGGAAGACCAACTTACCAAAGAGCAACCAAGGAATTGGCACCCTCCGGAAGTGGACTTCCTATCCACTTTGTCTCCCGCCCAATCGGAATCCGAGTACCCTACAAGCTTGAAGTTTGATCCTCTAGGGTACCATAGGCCAAAGTTTGGGGTATGAG
This sequence comes from Triticum aestivum, assembly GCF_018294505.1. Taxonomy (NCBI): domain Eukaryota; kingdom Viridiplantae; phylum Streptophyta; class Magnoliopsida; order Poales; family Poaceae; genus Triticum; species Triticum aestivum. The sequence continues at coordinate 237,890,264 of NC_057812.1, forward strand.
CCAAATATCGAAAGATTCGTTTGACCGCCACATAGTGACTTTCCTTAGGTGCGGCTTGAAACGTGCACAAATTCCCACACTCAACATGATGTCCGGTCTAGATGCACAAAGGTAAAGCAAGGATCCAATCATGGAACGATATACCTTTTGATCCACCACTTTACCATTGGGATCTAAGTCAAGTTGGCACTTGGTGGGCATTGGAGTGGAAGCCGGCTTGACGTCACTTAGCTTGAATCTCTTGAGCATGTCTTGAGTGTATTTGGATTGATTGATGAAAGGTTCCTTCTCTTCTTTGCTTCACTTCGAACCCTAGAAAGAACTTCAACTCTCCCATGGAGGACATCTCGAACTTTGAGGTCATGAGAGCGGCAAATTCCTCATTGAAAGCTTTGTTAGGAGAACCAAAGATAATATCATCAACATATAATTGGCACACAAACAACTCCCCTTTGACCTTCTTAGTAAAAAGAGTGGGGTCGATTAGCCCAACTTCAAAACCACGGTCTTGTAACAACTCGGTAAGGTGGTCATACCACGCACGTGGGGCTTGTTTAAGGCCATAGAGCGCCTTATCGAGTTGATACACATGATCGGGAAAGTAGGGATCCTCGAACCCGGGGGGTTGCTTGACGTAAACCAATTCATTAATGGGACCATTAAGAAAAGCACTCTTCACATCCATTTGTTGTAACTTAAAATTATGATGAGAAGCATATGCAATTAACAAGCGAATGGATTCAAGACGAGCAACGGGAGCAAAGGTTTCACCGTAGTCGATACCCTCGACTTGGGAGTAGCCTTGTGCTACCAAACGAGCCTTGTTGCGAATGATAATCCCATGGGCATCTTGCTTGTTCTTGAATATCCACTTGGTTCCAATGACATTGTGGTTCCCCGTTGGCCTTGGCACCAATCTCCACACTTTGTTGCGCTCGAAGTTGTTGAGTTCTTCATCCATGGCATTGAGCCAATCCGGATCTTCTAGCGCCTCATAGACCTTGTGGGGTTCCACACAAGAGACAAACGCGTGATGCTCACAATAATTTGCTAATTGTCTACGAGTGCTTACCCCCTTTCTTAAGCTTCCAAGCACATTCGTCATGAGATGATCCTTGGTGGAGAGCTTGGATGCAATCTTGGCGGCACGACGCTCTAATTCCTCCTCGGTGGTGAGTTGAGGAGTGGTTACTTGATCATCTTGAGCACCATCATGAACTTGTTCTTGATCTTGAACTTGCTCGGGGGAGAGAACTTGACCTTGGGCATCACTTGGTGTGTCAACACCGTCTTGAGTATGATCTTGCCCTTGGTCTTGTTCATGAGGTTGAGGGCCTTCACTTTGTTCTTCGGAAGTGTGTGGGCGTTGAGTTGGTGATGGCTCCACTTGAGTGGAGCATTGTCCTTCTCCTTCGACCACAAGGGGTTCCTCAATGGGTAGGATAAAACCAACACCCATTCTTCTTATGGCTTGAGGAGGAATTTCATCACATACATCGCAAGTGCCACTTTGCTCCACTTGGGAGCCGTTATTCTCATCAAACTCCACGTTACACGTCTCCTCAATAAGTCCCGTGGATTTATTGAGGACACGGTAAGCATGAGAATTTGTAGCATAACCAACAAATATGCCCCCATGAGCTCTAGCCTCAAATTTAGACAACCGAACACCTTTCTTGAGAATGAAACACTTACACCCGAACACCCGGAAGTACTTGAGGTTGGGCTTGTTACCGGTGAGTATCTCATATGGAGTCTTGTTCAAGCCCTTGTGGAGGTAGAGCCGATTGGATGCATGACACACGGTGTTGATGGCTTCGGCCCAAAAGTTGTACGGAGACTTGAACTCTGCCATCATGGTCCTTGCCGCATCCATCAACGTCCGGTTCTTCCTTTCCGCAACACCGTTTTGTTGAGGGGTGTATGGTGTGGAATATTGATGCTTGATTCCCTCATCACTAAGAAATTCATCCAAGGTGTAGTTCTTGAACTCGGTGTCGTTGTCACTTCTTATTGTCAAGATCTTTGCATTGTGTTGACGTTGTGCTTCATTTGCAAAGTCAATGACGGTTTGTTGGGTCTCGCTCTTCCTCTTGAAGAAATACACCCACGTGTACCTTGAGTAGTCATCCACAATCACCAAGCAATACTTCCTACCTCCAAGACTATCAAAGGATGGAGGCCCAAAGAGATCCATGTGAAGGAGCTCCAAAGGCCTCTTTGAATAAATGATAGTCGTGGGAGGGTGAGTCTTCTCATGTAGCTTTCCTTCGATACAGGCACTGCAAGCACGATCTTTAGCAAAACTAACATTTGTTAGTCCACGGACATGGTCCCCCTTGAGGAGACTTTGCAAAGATCTCATATTGACATGGGCTAAATGGTGATGCCAAAGCCATCCCACATCAACTTTAGCCATTAGGCATGTCCCGATCTTAGTGAGTCGCTCCGAAAAGTTAATCACATATAGACCGTTCTCGACATGCCCAACAAAGGCTACTTTAAGAGTCTTGCTCCACAAGCGGGCCACGGTATCGATATCAAAGAAAGTGGCAAAGCCCATGATTGCAAGTTGACGAACGGAAAGTAAATTGTATGCAAGGGACTCAACAAGCATGACCTTCTCGATCGTGAGATCATGAGAGATGACCACCTTGCCAAGTCCCAATACCTTAGAAGATGAGGCATCACCCCACTCGACATTGGTGGGCATAGATGGAACCTTGTGCACGTCCACCACCAAGTCCTTGCTTCCGGTCATATGATTTGTAGCTCCGCTATCAAGCAACCATGATCCACCACCGGAAGCAAACACCTACAAGAGATCAATGCTTGGTTTTAGGTACCCATTTTGTAATGGGTCCTTTAATGTTAGTAACAAGGGTCTTAGGAACCCAAATAGACCATTCAATGTATTCATGAAGAGAACCAACAAATTTGGCATAAACATGCCCATCACTAGCACGGCATAACACATAAGAAGGATTTAAATCGCCGGCTTTGTTCGGAGGGGTGACATTGCCCTTCTTGACATTATTCTTCTTCTTCTCCTCGGGGACACTCTCTCTCTCCCTCACAAAGGTTTGCATGAGAGGAGAAGGCCGTTTGGTCTTGTCATTCTTCTTCTTGTTCTTGGAGTCGGGGACGTACCCAACCCCTTCCTTGGCCACACCTCCCTTTTGGTTGGTCAAGAGATCGTTGAGGTTCTTCTTGCCTTGTATGCAAGTTGCAAGACCTCTCTCAAGTTGCTCCTTCAACTTAGCATTTTCCTCAACAAGATGTATATGCTCACAACACGGGTTAGTAGCATTTGCATTATCAATTAGAACCATATGAGGAAAAGTTGCTTTCTCCTTAGTTAGCTTCACTTGGAGTTGATCATGAGACTCCTTGAGACTAGCGTGAATACCCTTCAAGGCCTTGTGGGCCTTGTCAAGTATATCAAACTCCTCTTTGAGTCTAGCAAGATCAACCCTGAGTTTGGCCTTCTCGGAATTTAGCACACGAGAAACAACGAGGGCATGATCATAATCTTTCTCTAACTTAGCATGATCTACGTTGTGTGACTCCTCAAGAGCCAAACGAAGACCACGCTCTTCCTCAAGAGCATTGGAAAGATCCGAAATCTCATCGGCATAGTCACGACTATGTCCTTCCATCTTATAGATGGTGTCTTCGTGAGCCTCGATCATGTCATTGGCCTCACCAAGTTGTTCCAAGAGAGCAATAAAGTGCTTCTTGGATTTTCCCTTGAGTTTGCCCATAAATTCCTCAAACTCGTTAGCCTCCACATTAGCTCCCTCAAATTCATTAATGCTATCCGTTGGGGAAGGATGATTAATGATGGTAGTTTTGGTGTTGGAGGTTACCTTGTTGGTGGCTTTAGCCATGAGGCACTTGGCGGTGATGCTCTCGTTGGGTGAGTCGAAGAGAGACACCCGTGACGTTGTTGCAATGGCAATGGAGGCCATGGCAACCGACTCATCATCTTTATCATCGTCATCGTCCTCATTGTACTCTTCTTGCACAACCAAGGCCTTGGGATGAGTCTTCTTGGTGAAGTTGTTCTTGTTGGGGAACGACTTGGCCTTGTCCTTTCGAATGAGTTTGCCACCATTGTCTTCCCTCTTCTCATACGGGCATTCTGCAATGAAATGACTCACGTTGCCGCAATTGTAGCAAGTCCTTACACGTTGCTTGCCCCTTGTACCACTCGAGTTGTTTTTGCTAAAGTTTGGCCTTGAGTTTTTTTTGCTCCAAAATTGCCTTGAAGCAAGTGCCATGTGTTCATGATATCCATACTTCGTATCTTCGGGGTTGCTCTCCTCTTCTTCCTCTTCTTCGTCTTCCACTATGAGCTTGGCCTTCAATGCAAGGTTAGGCTTCTTTGCCCGTTGAGAACGGAGCACCGCATTGTCGGCGGTCTTGTCCAAAATGTTCATGGCCACAAACTCATCCAACACTTCGCTTGAGGTCAAAGTGTGGAAGTCCGATCTTTGACGAATGACGGAGGACATGGCCTTGTGATAGGGCATCATAGCCTTGAGGAATTTGCGCTTGATCCAATTGCCATCCGTGTCCTTGCTCCCGTGATCTCGTAGTGAGACCGCGAGTTTGGTTACTCTCCGATAGAGCTCACGAGGTTCTTCATCTTCCTTCATTGCAAACTCATCGGCCTCATCTTGTACCACTTCATAGTTGGAGCGTTGAATGCTTGCGCTTCCCAGGTAGAGAGACACAACACAATGCCATGCATCTTTGGCCAAGGCGAAAGGACGAAGATGAGGTAGGTCTTCGGGTGGAATAGCATCTTGAATGATGAAGAGAGCATTCTCATTGAATTGATTGTCCGCGGCTTCTCGAGGAGTGAAGTTGCTTGGATCATGTGGATAGAAACCTTCTTCAATGATTCTCCAAAGGTTAGTGTTCACATGATTTAAATGACGTTTAAAGCGGTAAACCCAAGAATCAAAATCCTCATTTTTCACAATCTTAGGGGGAGGACCGGCATGATTCAAATGAGTGGAAGGAACCGGTCCACCATAAACAAGTGGTGGTTCCACATGGGAAAAGATGTCGGTGCCATTCTTTCCACTAGAAGAAGGAGCCTTTTCACTACTAGCTTCCCCCTTGTCGGGGATAGCATCCGTCACCTTGTTGGCGGGATCACCCACTTTCAACGGTGCGGTGGATAGTTTAAGCCCCTTAAGAAATTTAGTAAACATGCTTTCGACTTCGGTCGTCATGGAGGTTTTCAATGTCTCCAAGACCACATTGAACTCCTCACGAGAGACCGAAGTTCCCCCATCTCCCGTAGACGCGATCGGATTCACACCGGAGTGTTCCTCCACACTGTCTACAGTATCAACCATACTCTTTGGACGGTAAAGTCCTTAATAAAGAGATGAGGCTCTGATACCAATTGAAAGAAACGATATGGTTGACTAGAGGGGGGTGAATAGGAAACTAACAATTTTTAGCTTTTCTTTAACAAGTTAAACTTTGCATCAAAATAGGTTGTCTAGAAATGCAACTAGGTGAGCAACCTATATGATGCAACGAGGATAGGTACACAAGCAAGCAAGAGATATGAAACAAGTAAGCTTGCTTAAATAAAGGCACGAGATAACCAAGAGTGGAGACAGTGGAGACGAGGATGTGTTGTCGAAGTTCCTTCCCTTGGAGAGGAAGTACGTCTCCGTTGGAGCGGTGTGGAGGCACAATGCTCCCCAAGAAGCCACTAGGGCCACCGTATTCTCCTCACGCCCTCACACAATGCGAGATGCCGTGATTCCACTATTGGTGCCCTTGAAGGCGGCTACCGAACCTTTACAAACAAGGTTGGGGCTCTCTCCACAACTTAATTGGAGGCTCCCAACAAAACCACGAAGCTTCACCACAATGAAATATGGCTCCGAGGTGACCTCAACCGTCTAGGGTGCTCAAACACCCAAGAGTAACAAAATCCACACAAGAAAGTATGGGGGAACCAAATATCCTTTGATGGAAGTGTAGATCTAGGTCTCCTCCTTCAATCCCTAGCAAATCAACAAGTTTGAGTGGCTAGAGAGAGAGATCGGGCAAGAGAGCTTGAAGGGCATCAATGGTGGAGTGAGAGAGGTCAAAGGTGGGAGTGGTAGGTGGGAGAAGCTCCCTTATATAGTCTCCCCATAATTCCAACTGTTACTGCGTTTTTGCACTGCAGCGGTACAACCGGTTCTCGTCCCGGTACAACCGGGACTCACGGTGTAATAGCAGAACCCTACCAAGCGGTACAACCGGACAGGCGGGCGGTAGTACCGGCTAAGAAAGATAACCGGACTAACCGCCTGGCTACCGCACAACCACCGCATCAAAATAGGAGCTTGACCGGTACTTGGGCGATGCCTGGCCGGAACAACCGCATGGCCTTGAGCTCTTGGGCGACTAAGTTCTGAGCGGAAGAACCGCTCGGACCACCAGTGGTACCGGTCATCGTGGAACGACCGGACCAACCGGGCCACTACCGCCCAAGAATAGCATCAAACCAGAGGCGAGAGCGGTACTTGAGCGGTACATGGATGGAACCACCGCCCTAGCTATTGCAGAGCATGGTGGCGGTACCACCGCCCGGAGGCAACGGTACAACCGCTCGAGCAAAAGCTGGTGAGTGACAAGACCCGGCGGTACAGCCGCTCTAGAGAGCGGTACAACCGCTGGGCAGAAACAGTGAGCAGGAAAAAGGGGAAGAGGCAAGGAAAACTCTCTCTCTCTCACACACCTGAGGAAGGCAAACAGAGGGTGAGAAAAGTGTACGTGAACTGATTCCCCCAGAGCTTCTTAATGAGGATTCCCTCTTGATAGTACGGGTACTCTACGACCAAAGAAAATAAAAACGTAGAGGACACGTCTTCGATCTTTTCCTTCGAGAGGTAATAGCAATCCGATGTAAGCCTAAGCATCGAGAACCTGAAACATATAGCACACGTTTAGACCACAAAGGGTTGTCATCATCATCCAAAACATAAAGTAGGGAAATGCCCTTTCACACTTATGCAACAAGAATGCACACATGACCAGATCACTCTAGTCTTCTTGAGACCTGTATACCCATGGCTACTTGTTGTGCTTGGTCCTAGTAATCTAGGGCAACACACCATGCTTATGCATAAAAGCTACATACATATAGAATGTATAGCAAGCCGGGCAGCTAGCCCTAGCCACCATGCATAGATCGATTAGTCGTCCTCGCCCTGCCTATTATAGGCCAACCATGTCTGCGAAGGTTTCGAAGTCTATGGAGAACAGGGGGGCGTCTGCAGCCACATTGTCATCCATGTCGATGTAATTCTCGTTGTTGTTACCATGGTCAATAGCAGTTGTGGCACCGGTGTTATTAGGTGCACTACCTGCGTCGGCGATGGCCACCATGGCCACATCAGTGAGGGGTTCAATAGTCGCTGGCACAGGCATGGGCACAGCCACGTTCGACCGAGCGACATGGCCGTAGAAAGCGAGGACGTGCGTCTCGGCGATGGCCTTGATATTGGTGGGCGTGAGGCTGCCGCGCCGGTGCTCGGGGACATAGGGGCGCGGCGCGGCGGGGAAGTTGAACTTGCGCGGTGGGGTATCTCCATAGTAGCAGAAGAGCGTGACGTCGTAGGCGAGCGCCGCCTGCTCGGGGTACCGGAATGTACCAATCCACAGCCTATCGCGGGTGCGGGGCACGCGGATCTCCGCCGCCCACCGGCCCCAGTGCCGCTGCCGCACGCCCATAAGCCCCAGGTTCTTGCGAGGTGCCGTCGACTTCGAGCTTGCACCACGGCGGCGATGGACGCGGCGGCCAGCTTCCTCCCTCCTCATCGCCCCAGTGTTAGCCTCCATGAACGAGCGCCTGCAAGGAAAAACACTCGTGCGCGGTAAGGAAGGACGAAGAGTGAACGCTGGTGGCGTGTGGTGTGCACAAGGGACCGGACAGTACGTACGGCTTTAAAGTGTAGCAACGGCGCCGAAGAGGGGACACGTGGCCACATGCATGCACCACTGGTCATCATTTATGATAGGGATACTCCTTCTAGATTTGCATCGACCTTGGCAAGATTTCACTTACGCCCGCCTAATCTTGGCTGCATCTCAACTATTATCTCCACCTAAAAATGTACAAAACCTTTTTATACACCAACAGGCTGGATTTCCTCGTGTGCACGAAACCTTAAAATGTGATGCTGACCAACAAACCTTTTGCAGCGTTCTTGCCTTTTTCTCATAATAAATGTAATGATATACTGATTTTTTTTTGGATGCTAGGCTAATGCGCGCGGTTTCCGACCAAGTGTGCACGTGATCTCCTTGTGCATGCAACATCCGTCCCGGAAATACCAAGTTAGATAGGAGTACCTCATTTTTTTTAATCAAGATATTATACCTCTACATGCAACATCCGTTCCATACCTTGAAATCAGCGGGTCCCACAGATAAAATCAAGGGGTGGGTATTAATTAGTGGCCCCAACAAATTAATTACCTATGGGCCCGACAGTTAAAATCGAGGGAGGGGGTGAAATTAATTACTCCCTCCTTCCCAAAATATAAGGCACGGTTTGACTTTTCTGGTCTTCGTTGCACAACTTTGACTATATTTTTTATGTATTATATGTCTATAAAATTATTATACATACATATGAAATAAAATTGCTTTGCAAGACAAATACAGCGATGTCATTTATACATGTTCAATCCATATACTTTGATATATATTAGTGGTCAAAGTTGTGCATCAAAGACCGTAAAAAGTCAATCGTGCCTTATATTTTGGGAAGGAGGGAGTACCGAAATCCAGAATTAAATTCAAGGCGGGGAGACATTTTGGGGCGTGCCCCTCTGGAAATCGAGAGTTGCCACGGCCACTCGTAAAGAAGTCGCTTCGCTATTTTAGACACGGGTTGTAGTAACTCCGCACAACTTCAGAGCGTGTTGGTTGTTTGTTCTTGTCTACTACTTTGGTTTGGTCATCCTCATTACTCCCTCCGTCCAGGTGCATAGGGCGTCTTACGAAAAATTAGTATTCCAAATATATAAATCACCATGCATGGAATAAGTTCCTCATTCTTTATGATCATTAATTTTCATTTTGCATCCTAACATTTTCATTGGTTGGCGCATTAAATAGGTATTGCATGTTGCTATTTAGTAATTAATGGCATGGGAAACTGACGTTGTAGTTGGCTCCTCCCAATTTTCCAAGTTGGCCAAATAGGAATCATTATTGTCATTGATTTTTGGTTTAGTCTTCTGCATCCAATCTTCACACACCTAGGTTGCAATGCAACACCTTAGATGCCCTATGCACGTGGACGGAGGGAGTACTACTCCCTCCGTCGCTTAGAAGGCACAGTTAAATTTGCGTGCGTTTTCACAATAGACAAGGTTTAGGGCACATTGCATTTATTTCTAGTAGCTAATTAGTACTCCGATATACTATTTATATATGCATGCGTAGTGTGAATGCTATTTTTTAGCCCGTCTCATAACCAATAGATAATCACCTAGGTCCCAGAGAATTTCCAAACGCGCCTTCTAAACCGTGACGGAGGTAGTACATGCCTTTTGAAAACAAAACTATGGATCTCTTACCTTTATTAGTTTTTCCTATTTCGAAGACATATTACGGGTAGTTAATATATACGCAAACCATTTTATGTCAAGGTAGTACATGTGGTTACTTGAAAGTGAAATAGTTGAAGCAAATTTCCTGATTAGGCTATTATGGAAGCATCTTAATATGGTCCAAAGCATGAGAATGAAAAGGGAGAAAACATTGGAAATGCAGAAAATATATTTTGAAGTGAACCCCCTGAAAAGCTGAAATTCCTTTGTCTGTTCACGGCTTTGGTGATAGATGCTACACTGTTGAAGTATCCATGTATAAACTTGTTTTATTCCATCACACATGCATTTTAATTATTGGACATGTAATGCATGATCAAGATTCCAACCAGAAAATCGTCGATACACATTCAGGGCATGTTTGATTAGCAAGATAGGAAAATGACAATGCCATATGGCACACTAGATGAAAAAAAGGATGTTAGATTTCTCGTACAGAAAACGGATGAATCTTGAGATCTCATGAATCTTTCCCAAAGGTTGGATTTGATGAAGATTTTCCTTTGAAGTGTACTACAAAGCAATCAATGAGGTAAAACAACTCATATCGATTGCTATCCTAAAATTAAACAATTTGTGTAGGAAAATTTCCTAAGGACTATAATCCTCCAAAAATCTCTTAAAATTTCTTTGAATCAAAAATCCTGGCCCTCGATCAACTCTCTCATGACCCATGATTTCTACTGCATCATCCTTGGCACGGCGCAAAATTTAAAACATTAGAACTTCAAAAAATTCATGCCTTCTAGCGTTTTCGCGCCTTTTCTTGTTTCTCTCTTACTTACTTTCCTCTAATAATTTACGCTATTAAATCTGCTTGGTCACAAAAGATGTTTTATGCAATTGCCAATTCATCACAACACTTCCATCACAGAGACACATAACACAGTTTCCTTCTCAATAACTTATTAATTGATGTACAACTTAATTATACAGTTACGCAACAAGAACACACACGATCAGATCACTCGTCTTCTTTGAGATCTGTATACCCATGGCTACATGTTGTGCTTTGCTCCGGTAATCAAGGGCAGCACACCATGCTTATACATAAAAGCTACATATATAGAAGGTATAGCTAGGCAGCTAGCCCTAGCCACCATGGATAGATCGATTATTAGTCGTCCTCGCCCTCGCCCTGCCTAACATAGGGCAACAATGTCCGCGAAGTCGTCGATTCCCATGGAGAGCACGGGGTCGTCTTCAACCACATTGTTGTCCATGTTGATGTAATTCTCGCTGTTGTTACCATGTTCAGGAGCAGCGGTGACACCAGTGTTATTAGTTGCACTACCTGCGCCGGCGGCGGCCACCATGGCCACATCAGCGACGGGTTCAATAGCTGCTGGCACGGGCATGGGCAAGGGCACGTTCGACCGAGTGAAGAGGCGGTAGAGATTGAGGGCGTGCCTCTTGGCGATGGCCTTGATATCGGGAAGCGGGAGGCTGCCGCGGCGGTACTCGGGGACGTAGGGCCGCGGCGCGCCGGGGAAGTTGAACTTGCGCGGTGGGGTGTCTCCGTAGAAGCAAAAGAGTGCGACGTCGTAGGCGAGTGCCGCCTGCTCAGGGCACTGGAATGTGCCGATCCACAGCCTGGCGCGAGTGCGGGGCACGCGGATCTCCGCCGCCCACCGACCCCAGTGCCGCTGGCGCACGCCCATAAGCCCCAAGTTCTTGCGAGGCACCGACGACTTCGAGCTTGCACCGCGGCGGCGGTGGGCGCGGCGGCCAACTTCCTCCCTCCTCATCACCCTAGTGTTCGCCTCCATGCACAAGCGCCTGCAAGGAAAAACACTCGTGCGCTATGAGGAAGAAGGACGAAGAGAGAATGCCGGTGGCGTGTGGTGCACAGGGGGCCGGGCAGTACGTATGGCTTTAAAGTGTAGCACGGCACCGAATAGGGGACACTTGGCTGCACGCATGCACCAGCACTACTCATCATTTATGACGGGGATACACCTTCTAGATATGCATCGACCTTGGCAAGGTTTCACTTACTCCCACCTAAACCCGATTATTAATGAAGCTAATCCATATTTGTCTCTTTCCTCCAAAAAAATCTATATTTGTCTCTGAACATTTATAGAGAAAATTACATATTGCATCCCCTACCTATACGAAAAGTGCAGGTCGGTCCCAAACTTTAAAATTGAAATATCAAACTCAAACCTTTCAAACCAGACATATTTGGTCCCTCTACTCACCCGAAGTGGTATGGATGCTGGCGTGACCTAGATTTTGTCAACTAGGCATCCACCTCACCCCCTTCCCCCATCACCACGAGCGCGCATGCCATGGACGAGCCCCGATGAACCATCCCGCAGGTGTTGGTTTGGCTGCATCTGGGGTGGACAACGCTAATGCACGTATGGATTGAGAGGCTAGAGCTGGTCATAGTCGTGTACCAAACGAGTGGAACGAGGGTTTTGCGTTACATGGACAAGAACCCAATAGCAAGGCAATGAACGTCCTAATGAAAGCATGTCATCATCGCCACATGCATGCCGCCACTATTTTGTTGTTGTCGCAATGCACAACCGCTTGTCTAGGCCGAATTGATGCAACCTCCACTCTGATCATTCTTTCCCCTCCTCGCATCCCTACACGAGCTCTTGTTGGGGAACGAAGTAATTTCAAAAAAATTCCTACGCACACGCAAGATCATGGTGATGCGTAGCAACTAGAGGGGAGAGTGTTGTCCATGTACCCTCGTAGACCGAAAGCGGGAGCATTAGCACAACGTGGTTGATGTAGTCGTACATCTTCACGACCCGACCGATCAAGCACCGACGCACGGCACCTCCGAGTTCTGCACACATTCAACTCGATGACGTCCCTCGAACTCCGATCCAGCCGAGCTTTGAGGGAGAGTTTCGTCAGCATGATGGTGTGGGGACGATGATGTTCTACCGACACATGGCTTCGCCTAAGCGCCGCTACGACATGACCGAGGTGGATTATGGTGGAGGGGGGCACCGCACACGGCTAAGAGATCCAAGGGATCAATTGTTGTGTCTCTAGGGGGTGCCTCCCTCCCCGTATATAAAGGAGTAGAGGAGGGGGAGGGGGTCGGCCACCCTTGGTGCGCCCCATGAGGATTCCTACTCCCACCGGGAGTAGGACTCCCCTCTTTCCATGTTGGAGTAGGAGAGGGGAGGGAAGGAGAAAGAGGGAGAAAGGAAAGGGGGGGCGCCGCCCCCCTTCCTAGTCCAATTCGGACTTGGGAGGGGAGGGGCGCGCGGCTGCCCCTTGGCTGCCTCTCCTCTTCCACCAATTGGGCCCATGAGGCCCATTAACCTTCGAGGGGGTTCCGGTAACCCCCCGGTACTCCGGTATATATCCGATAACCCCCGGAACCATTCCGGTGTCCGAATATAGTCGTCCAGTATATCAATCTTCATGTCTCGACCATTTCGAGACTCCTCGCCATGTCTGTGATCACATCCGGGACTCCGAACTACCTTCAGTACATCAAAACATATAAACTCATAATATAACCCTCATCGAACTTTAAGCGTGCGGACCCTACGGGTTTGAGAACTATGTAGACATGACCGAGACATGTAACCGGTCAATAACCAATAGCGGAACCTGGATGCTCATATTGGCTCCTACATATTCTACGAAGATCTTTATCGGTCAAACCGCATAACAACATACGTTGTTCCCTTTGTCATCGGTATGTTACTTGCCCGAGATTCGATCGTCGGTATCTCAATACCTAGTTCAATCTCGTTACCGGCAAGTCTCTTTACTCGTTCCATAATACATCATCCCGCAAATAACTCATTAGTTGCAATGCTTGCAAGGCTTAAGTGATGTGTATTACCGAGTGGGCCCAGAGATACCTCTCCGACAATCGGAGTGAAAAATCCTAATCTCGAAATACGCCAACCCAACAAATACCTTTGGAGACACCTGTAGAGCACCTTTATAATCACCCAGTTACGTTGTGATGTTTGGTAGCACACAAAGTGTTCCTTCAGTAAACGGGAGTTGCATAATCTCATAGTCACAGGAACATGTATAAGTCATGAAGAAAGCAATAGCAACAAACTAAACGATCAAGTGCTAAGCTAACGGAATGGGTCAAGTCAATCACATCATTCTCCTAATGATTTGATCTCGTTAATCAAATGACAACTCATGTCTATGGCTAGGAAACATAGCCATCTTTGATTAACGAGCTAGTCTAGTAGAGGCATACTAGTGACACTTTGTTTGTCTATGTATTCACACATGTATCATGTTTCCGGTTAATACAATTCTAGCATGAATAATAAACATTTATCATGATATAAGGAAATAAATAATAACTTTATTATTGCCTCTAGGGCATATTTCCTTCAGCTCTCCCTCATCACACAGACCTCATTGTGCATTCATGCATCTTTCCCGTCCTTTAATATCAAGAATGGCCCCTTTATCCCACCCAGCTTCGTCTACGCCTTTTTGGCCTTTTCCCGTCAAGCGTCACCCCATCATTTCTCGATGAGACATTCCGCCGACATTCGTTTGGCAGCATTGAGGGTGGATAGCACTCATGCATGTACAGATCGAGACGCTAGAGTTGTCTTAGTTGTGTGCCAAACCAGTGGGACGAGGGGTTTTGCGTTACATGGTCAAGAGCCCAACAAAAAGACAACTAACATCTGAATAAAGCATGTCGTCATATCCACAAGCGCTACCCCATCATTTCTCGATGAACCATCCCACTGGCATTGGTTTCACATCATCTGGGGTGGACAACGCTCATGCACATATGGATTAAAAGGCTAGAGTCTTAGTCGTGTACCAAACTAGTGGGATGAGGACTTTGTGTTACATGGTCAAGAGACCAACAAAAAGGTAACTAACGTCCGAACGAAAGCATGTCGTCATCTCCACATGCATTATGTCGCTATTTTGTTGTTGTCACAATGCCCAACAACTGCTTCTCTAGGCCGAAACGAATCAACCTCCACTCTAGTCATTCTTTCCCCTCCCCGCATCCCTGCACAAGCTCCCTCGTCACCCAGACCTCATTGTGCATCCATGCACCTTCTCTGTCCTTTAGCGTCGAGGATGACCGCTTAATCCCACCCAGCTTCATCTATGCATTCTTGGCCTTTTCCCTTGAAGTGCCAACTCATCATTTCCCATGCTTTTCTTCCACCTTCTCCGTCTAGCTTGTTAAGATCGAGAGTGACTCGCTGTCCTCTCTACGGGGACCATATCGGGCCTAGGTTGTGCACCTAACTTCATATCATGGGAATTTCATCAATATTTAGGCTAGGCTAGGAAACAATAGAGAAGGTGGTGGATGCAGTGTTAGAACCCATGAATGGACGGAGAGAGAGAGAGAGGAGGGAGGGAGGGAGAGCGAGCGAGAGAGAGACGGGGGAGAGGGAGAGAGAGTTGGATTCTAGCATGGGTACCCAATCAGGAAAAATGGGCCACATTAGGACCAATACGGCTTCAGATAAGGAAGGTACTAAATGTGTCCGCTTTGGAAAGTGTATGGTTTGATTTGTCCGATTTGAAGTGTGAGGGACTAAACCCGCACCTTTTGTATAGTTGGGGCAAAAGTGTATATATCGTATGAAATTGATATGACGCCACTACATTGAAGTCGTCGAATATATTTGTATGTATATCGCAAAGATATAGTTTGCAAACTGCCTATCATATATTTATACATACTCACTAATTTTTTTATGCTAAGAGAAAGATAAATCTCCACAAAAGTAACGTATGGAAGATATGCGCATGCATGCAATGTTGTTCACGGTTAGCCTCGAATTCTCTACATGAGTTTCAAGCCTTAATTTATGGCTGATTTGGCAAATATGTTTATTCTTTATCTGTAAATGAAACCTCATAAAATTATTCCTAGGAGTGAGTCACTTTCTTCCCACCACAATGGCGATACTAAACTTGAACCGGTCAATGATTATACTTATAGTGATATGTTGGCGTCCATGTTGTTAGCATCGTGAGTGACATGCTATTTGTGTGGGCCGAATGTTTGAGGGATAAGGCTGAGTTTGTGGTCTTGGAAGACAATGTACTGAAACAAGACCTTGTCAAATGTTTCTCACATGCTCAAACAAATTAAAATGTTTACGGTTGTGGAACCCTAAAATAAGATGTGTTGTATGTGGGGATGACTACAATAGAAACAACCCTTGTGGTGAAAGGATAGAAAAATCAACTTGGGTCATCAGATCGGAGATAGATGGCATAGATGCAAGTTACAAAACTCAAACCATAAAGTTTTAAAACTTACACCGATGAGTTCCAAAACTTAAACTAATCTGAGTCATGTATCTTCAATCTAATGACCCATGTTGATTTGTTTTATTCTTTCACCAAAAGGTTTTTTCTATTATAGTTGTCTGGATTGCATGTTTACATAACAATTTGGCATTGATCTCCATTATACCTTAACACTAGGGAATGATGACTTATGTGTTGATCAATTGAGATGTCATGTGTGTTCAAAGGGTCAGTGGTTGATCTTTATTAAGAGAAAAATGAGTATAGAAGTATATGAGGGGACAACACAGAGATTCTGTTTGAGAGGTTGTAGCAGTAAAAGAGAGGGCTACAATCATGCTACCGATGAGCTACTTAGAGATACCTAAAGCTGATGTAGCAGCCGACAACCTTCAACATTCTAAAGTCCTCTATGATGACCCCAAATCCCCCTGTTCAGTGCTAGATGTGGCATTGAATATCCTTGTGTTCCTCTCTTTCCAAATCATCCATTGAACCAGAATGGCCATCATGTCGAAGTCATTTATTTGTCTCTCGTGGACTACCTTCCTAGCTGTTAAGCATTGTTCCTTAGTAGGAACAAAGTTTGTGCTCGGGGTGGGAAAGTCAACTCCAACCTAGTCATGCACCTTGGCCCACACCTGCTGAGGGAACCTGCACTGAATAAACATGTGCGAGCAACACTCTGGGAGGGGAGGCACATCTGGCAGGTTGTCTAGTGTGGCCACCCAAGAAACTGCAAGTTGTCTATAGTGAGACATTTCCTATGAACATTGAGCCACAAGAAGCATTTGCAATGGGGTAGATTTGACTTCTATATGGCCTTAGGATAGGCAAAGCATTGATTTGCCACAAAGGAAAAAATGTATGCGCTTTTGATAGAGAAGGTCATGTGAATGGAAGGTCTCCACACAACCGCATCATAAACACTATGTATCAGGTTGGCCTCCATAACAAGATCCTAGAGGCAATGGTAGTGAGGGAGAGCATGGGGAAAGGCCACCATGAATGTCCCTAGTATTGTTGTTGTGGTTGAGGCCCTCCGCCACTGTGTGATCTTGCCTACGCACATAGGTGACAAGAACAGAGGCGACGTCCTGGACTGACTTCCCACCGAGGAGCTAGTTATCTCTCACTAAAGAATTATGTGTGGCAACCATCATCCAAATGGGCAAGTGAACCTGCACTAAAGAGGGTGTCCGCTGCCATGTCGACGTCGTTAGGGACAAGGATCCAAGGGTGCGACTCGAGATTCCAACGCGACCAATCCCATTTGCAGCGGAGCATTGTGCCGAAATGACGTAGATTAAGGATCACAAGGCTGTCATTTTGGATTGGCATGCAGATTCATGACCATGACAAGAGGCAATGATGGCCATTTACCTCTGCTTTTCCTTTCGATACAAAGGCACAACAACAATGATTGAAAATGTTGAGAGCCCTTGCTGGCGGGTGGAGCACCAATTGGAAGTTCGGCAGAAGCGCCATCAAGGATAATTCAGTGAGGGTGAGGCGACCACCCATGGACAGAGGTTTGAACTTCTGGCTAGCTAGATTATTCAAGAAATTGTCGAGGAGAGGCCAAAAGTCATCACATCAAAGGTGTACAATTGTGAGGAGGTCAAGGTATTTCAGATGAAGTGGTTGCAACTTGCTTTACAAATGAGTAGCAACCTCCCCTGCCAGATCGTCGCTGCACAAATTACACCACAGTGTTCTTCTGAAGGTTGATCTAGAGGTGCATGCCTCCCAAAGAGGTGTGGGATGTTTAGGACCACTTCCTTGTCATAGGGAGAGGGTCTAAATAAGATGATCATGTTGTCCACAAAAATGGATGCCATGGGGATGCAGTGGGGTCCAAGTCGAGGCTCGTCCAACATGCCATGTAGCGTACTCATGGCTAATATGAACAGAGTGGAGGTTAGAGATCGACATGTCAAACTCCTATTTCGGGAAGCAGGTGGGTTGCACTCCCCATTGATTAGGATAGTGATGGACGCCGAGCGAATGAGACAACAGTTGCAAGAGCGACAACGTGCACCGAAGTCATGCCGACAAAGAACCTACATGAGGAATCCCTAGGCCATCGAATTAACCTTTGATATGTTAATCTTTATAAGCACTTATTCTGATCTGCGGTGGTAGAGAAGGTTTATCGAGCTACACCAGATTCGGATTCTCATGGATAGAATGCATGGAAGTGAACCTGCTCTAGGCATGGGAAATTATTGTGGGAAGGAGTGACCCCATTGGCGAAGCCCCAGAGCCAGCTTTCATCTTCTGGCAGGGGTCGAGTGCACTACGCTTTCTCAAGCTAAAAGGTCACTTCATTGGCAACCCTTATTTTATGTTTTATGACATATGATGCAAGTACTCCCCAATTTACCATTTTCTCTTGATAGGTCTTGTGTCGTTTCAATACATAAATATGATGTCTCTACGAGTTTCCCCATTTATCTGCTAGAGCATTATTCTTTAAACAAGAGCCGCATCCAGCCTATATGGTTTTTTAATGATTTTTTCCAACAATAGATTTCACATTGGCCTATTTTTATCTTTATGAGGAATTGGGAACTATTACGTAAAATTATGTTGGTTGCTTCAACTAGGTTTGGACTCTTTCCCTCATCCTCATGTCGGGTTGCTAGGGCACTCTCCCCTTCAAGCTTTGCCTTCAAGACCATGGATCCACATCCCCTCCGCCTACTGCTTAGGCGGCCGGTGATGGGGAGGGGCTCCCGATGCCACGATTTCGACTAGTCATTTAGGTTAGGGTTTTTCCTCGAAGGGGTGGTGCTCTTGCGGGATGGCGACGCTTCATGTTCGAGTTGGTCTTTCAGGCTTCGATTCTTCTCGAGTTCGTTCGTCGGGACGGAGTCAGCGTAGCTTTGACATAGATTCATGCTATCTCATAAGAGCGGCGAGGTTTTTTTCACGGGAATGCCACTTGGCAGTTTTATTTCGACTTTAAAAGAGTTACATCCTTAAGTACATGCGGTAAAACAAAACTAAGTGGATCGTCGTCCCACCAATACATCACATTTGATTCAAAAGCATGTCTAGCTAAGGTGTGTGCCAAAGTGTTTGCTTCCCGTGGACAGTGCTGAAAACGAATTGAAGAGATCTCGTGAACATAATGGAAGCAGTCTGCCAGGATAGCTGAGTAAGGAGCCAAGATGTCCATATCGTTGTTACATGCGTTGATCACTTGAAGGCAATCTGATTCAACAATCACATTTGAACAGCCAATCTGGTTCATGAGTTGCAGTCCTCGTTGCAACGCCATCGCTTCTGCGAAGATATCATTCTTTGCATGGTGAAAGGTTCAGCTACACCCGACATAGCTTCACCACGAGAATTTCGCAGTATCGCCACTATCGCTCCCGAACCATCCTCGAAGAAAGATGCATCTGTGTTTAGTTTATAAGATCCGTGGAAAGGTTTATCCCATCCACCCTTTACTACCTGAGCATGGTCTGACCTGATGGAGGTATTTGCTATGATCGCATGAATGGCAAATGCGGTACTTTTCAGACGTTTGGCGGATTCTCCCTTACATGCCTCCCTTCTCTCCCACCAAATATACCATGCCCCCACTACAATAGTTTCATGAAGGCCAAGCTGTCCAAGAACAGGTGAACACCCACGAGGGCGACGAAGGATATCTTCAAGGACCACCGATCCAAATCTGTCAATAGACAAAGCTTGTCGTATGATGTCATCCAGACCGAGAGCCCGCCATACTGCGCAATCTCGTCTGCAAGTAAAAAAGCAGATGTTTCATATCTTCAAGGTCCTTCTTGCAGACCGGGCACATAGGAGAAACTTAAATGTGTCTGCAAGTTAGTACAGCCATACAAGTGATCAAGCCATGAAGCGCCCGCCATATGAATATCCTTAGCTTGCTGGGAAAATCTAGCTTCCAAACTGTCTCCCGGCCAGATTTGTAAAAGAGTGCTCTGACTGCTAGTGAATTTTGTGCCATATTGATGTTCCCATTCCATGTAATGTGTAGAACGAATTGAGAACAAAAAGGATTTAGTATGATCTCATACAACAAAGTCCTTGGTGAGGTGCTCCGAAAGAGGTAGTTTTAGGATTCTTTCTGCATCCACCGGCAAAAATACACTCCTAATGAGATCCTCATCCTAGCTTGATGTATCCGACTGTTGGGGAACGTAGTATTTCAAAATTTTCCTACAATCACGCAAGATCTATCTAGGAGAAGCATAGCAACGAGCGGGGAGAGTGTGTCCATGTACCCTCGTAGAAAGAAAGCGAAAGCGTTTAGTAACGCGGTTGATGTAGTCGAACGTCTTCGTGATCCAACCGATCCAAGTACCAACCGCACGGTACCTCCGCAATCTGCACACATTCAGCTTGGTGACGTCCCTTGAATTATTGATAAAGTTGAGGCTGAGGGAGAGTTTCGTCAGCACAACGGCGTGGTGACGGTGATGATGATGTTACCGGCCCAGGGCTTCTCCTAAGCACTACAACAATATGACCGAGGTGTTAACTGTGGAGGGGGGCGCCGCACATGGCTAGGAACAATTGATGTGTGTTCTAGGGGTGACCTCCCCACGTATATAAAGGAGGGAGAAGGAGGGAGGCAGCCTAGGGCGCGCCCAAGTAGGAGGAATCCTACTTGGGCCCCTAGTCCATATTTGGACAAGGGGGAAAGGAAGGAGGGGGGGAAGGAAGTAGTAGTCCTACTTCATACTTTCCTTTTCCTCACCCCCTTTTCCTTTCTCCCCACATGGCTGGCCCTATAGGGGGCGCACCATCCCCTTGTGGGCTGGTGTGTTCCCTTACTTGGCCCATTAAGCCCATATCTTTGCCGGGGTTTGCCCGGAACCCCTTCCGATGACCCGGTATCACCCGGAACACTTTCGGTGTTCGAATATAGCCTTCCAATATATGAATCTTTACCTCTCGACCATTTCAAGACTCCTCGTCATGTCCGTGATCTCATCCGGGACTCCGAACAAACTTCGGTACATCAAATCACATAGCTCATAATACAAATCATCATCGAACGTTAAGCGTGCGGACCCTACGGGTTTGAGAACTATGTAGACATGACCGAGACACATCTCCGATCAATAACCAATAGCGGAACCTGGATGCTCATATTGGTTCCAACATATTGTACGAAAATCTTTATTGGTCAAACCGCATAACAACATACGTTGTTCCCTTTGTCATCGGTATGTTACTTGCCCGAGATTCGATCATCGGTATCATCATACCTAGTTCAATCTCGTTACCGGCAAGTATCTTTACTCATTCCATAATTCATCATACCGCAACTAACTCATTAGTCACATTGCTTGCAAGGCTTATAGTGATGTGCATTACCGAGAGGGCCCAGAGATACCTCTTTGACAATCAGAGTGACAAATCCTAATCTCGATCTGTGCCAACTCAACAAACACCATCGGAGACACCTGTAGAGCATCTTTATAATCACCCAGTTACGTTGTGACGGTTGATAGCACACAAGGTGTTCCTCCGGTATTCGGGAGTTGCATAATCTCATAGTAAGAGGAACATGTATAAGTCATGATGAAAGCAATAGCAATAAAACTAAACGATCATTTATGCTAAGCTAATGGATGGGTCATGTCCATCACATCATTCTCTAATGATGTGATCCTGTTCATCAAATGACAACACATGTCTATGGTTAGGAAACTTAACCATCTTTGATTAACGAGCTAGTCAAGTAGAGGCATACTAGGGACACTCTGTTTGTCTATGTATTCACACATGTACTAAGTTTCCGGTTAATACAATTCTAGCATGAATAATAAACATTTATCATGATATAAGGAAATATAGATAACAACTTTATTATTGCCTCTAGGGCATATTTCCTTCACCGACACCACCAACTCATTAATTATTCTCAACAAAGTATTTCCACGTCTAGTGATAACCATACGTGTCTGACTAGATGGAATCCAGTGATCGTCCCAAATACTAATTTTATCTCCTGAGCCAATTCTCCAAATATGACTTCTCCGAAAGGTTTGGAGTCCCGCAAAAATACTTATAATGCTACCGCCGTACTAAGCAAAATAAGATGCATAAAAGATAAACATCACATGCAATCAAAATATGTGACATGATATGGCCATCATCATCTTGTGCCTTTGATCTCCATCTCCAAAGTACTATCATGATCTCCATCGTCACCGGCATGACACCATGATCTCCATCATCTTGATCTTTATCAACTTGTCGTCACATGGTCGTCTCGCCAACTATTGATTTTGCAACTATTACTATCGCATAGCGATAAAGTAAAGAAATTATATAGCGCTTGCATCTTATGCAATAAAGAGACAACCATAAGGCTCCTGCCAGTTGTCGATAACTTTAACAAAGCATGATCATCTCATACAACAATTTATATCTCATCACGTCTTGACCATATCACATCACAACATGCCCTGCAAAAACAAGTTAGACGTCCTCTACTTTGTTGTTGCAAGTTTTACGTGGCTGCTACAGGCTTCTAGCAAGAACCGTTCTTACCTACGCATCAAGACCACAACGATTTTTCGTCAAGTGTGTTGTTTTAACCTTCAACAAGGACCGGGCATAGTCAAACTCGATTCAACTAAAGTTGGAGAAACAGACACCCGCCAGCCACCTGTGTGCAAAGCACGTCGGTAGAACCAGTCTCATGAACATGGTCATGTAATGTCGGTCCGGGCCGCTTCATCCAACAATACCGCAGAATCAAAGTAAGACGTTGCTGGTAAGCAGTATGACTATTATCGCCCACAACTCTTTGTGTTCTACTCGTGCATATAACATCTACGCATAGACCTGGCTTGGATGCCACTGTTGGGGAATGTAGTATTTCAAAAACTTCCTATGATCACGCAAGATCTATCTAGGAGAAGCATATCAACGAGCGGGGAGAGTGTGTCCACGTACCCTCGTAGACCGAAAGCGGAAGCATTTAGTAACGCGGTTGATGTAGTCAAACGTCTTCGCGATCCAACCGATCCAAGTACCGAACGCACGGCACCTCCGCGATCTGCACACGTTCACCTCGGTGACGTCCCTCGAACTCTTGATCCAATTGAGGCCGAGGGAGAGTTTCATCAGCACGACGGCGTGGTGACGGTGATGATGATGTTACCGGCGCAGGGCTTCGCCTAAGCACTACGACGATATGACCGAGGTGTTAACTATGGAGGGGGCACCGCACACAGCTAGGAACAATTGATGTGTGTTCTAGGGGTGCCCTCCCCACGTATATAAAGGAGGGAGAGGGAGGGAGGCAGCCTAGGGCGCGCCCAAGTAGGAGGAATCCTACTTGGACCCCTAGTCCATATTTGGACAAGGGGGAAAGGAAGGAGGGAGGAAGGAAGCAGCAGTCCTACTTCATACTTTCCTTTTCCTCCTCTCCTTTTCCTTTCTCCCCATGTGGCTGGCCCTATAGGGGGCGCACCATCCCCTTGTGGGCTGGTGTGTTCCCTTACTTGGCCCATTAAGCCCATATCTTTGTCGGGTTTGCCCGGAACCCCTTCCGATGACCCGATATCACCCGGAACACTTTCGGTGTTCGAATATAGCCTTCCAATATATGAATCTTTACCTCTCAACCATTTCGAGACTCCTCGTCATGTCCGTGATCTCATCCGGGACTCCAAACAAACTTCGTTACATCAAATCACATAACTCATAATACAAATCGTCATCGAATGTTAAGCATGCGGACCCTACGGGTTCGAGACCTGTGTAGACATGACCGAGACACATCTCCGGTCAATAACCAATAGAGGAACCTGGATGCTCATATTGATTCCTACATATTCTACGAAGATCTTTATCGGTCAAAGCTCATAACAACATACGTTGTTCCCTTTTTCATCGGTATGTTACTTGCCTGAGATTCGATCATCGGTATCATCATACCTAGTTCAATCTCGTTACCAGCAAGTCTCTTTACTCATTCCATAAGGCATCATCCCACAACTAACTCATTAGTCACATTGCTTGCAAGGCTTATAGTGATGTGCATTGCCGAGAGGGCCCAGAGATACCTCTCTGGCAATCAGAGTGACAAATCCTAATCTCAATCTATGCCAACTCAACAAACACCATCGGAGACACCTATAGAGCATCTTTATAATCACCCAGTTATGTTGTGACGTTTGATAGCACACAAGGTGTTCCTCTAGTATTCAGGAGTTGCATAATATCATAGTAAGAGGAACATGTATAAGTCATGATGAAAGCAATAGCAATAAAACTAAACGATCATTTATGCTAAGCTAACGGATGGGTCATGTCCATCACATCATTCTCTAATAATGTGATCCCGTTCATCAAATGACAACACATGTCTATGGTTAGGAAACTTAACCATCTTTGATTAACGAGCTAGTCAAGTAGAGGCATACTAGGGACACTCTGTTTGTCTATGTATTTACACATGTACTGAGTTTCTGGTTAATACAATTCTAGCATGAATAATAAACATTTATCATGATATAAGGAAATATAAATAACTACTTTATTATTGCCTCTAGGGCATATTTCCTTTGGTCTACCACTTGCACTAGAGTCAATAATCTAGTTCACATCGACATGTGATTTAACACCAATAGTTTACATCGTCATGTGATTTAACACTCTATAGTTCACATCGCTATGTGACCAATACCCAAAGGGTTTACTAGAGTCAATAATCTAGTTCACATCGCCATGTGATTAACACCCAAAGAGTACTAAGGTGTGATCATGTTTTGCTTGTGAGAGAAGTTTAGTCAATGGGTCTGCCACATTCAGATCCGTATGTATTTTGCAAATTTCTATGTCTACAATGCTCTGCAGGGAGCTACTCTAGCTAACTGCTCCAACTTTCAATATGTATCTAGATCGAGACTTATAGTCATCCAGATCGGTGTCAAAGCTTGCATCGACATAACTCTTTACGACAAACTCTTTGTCACCTCCATAACCGAGAAACATTTCCTTATTCCACTAAGGATAATTTTGACCGCTATCCTGTGATCCACTCCTGGATCACTATTGTACCCTCTTGCCAAACTCATGGTGAGGTACATAATAGGTCTGGTACACAGCATAGCATACTTTATAGAACCTATGACTGAGGCATAGGGAATGAATTTTCATTCTCTTTCTATTTTCTGCCGTGGTCGGGTTTTGAGTCTTTACTCAACTTCATACCTTGCAACACAGGCAAGAACTCCTTCTTTGACTGTTTCATTTTGAACTACTTCAAAAACTTGTTAGCGTATGTACTCATTAAAAAAATTGTCAAGCATCTTGATTTATCTCTATAGATCTTGATGCTCAATATGTAAGCAGCTTCACCGAGGTCTTTCTTTGAAAAACTCCTTTCAAATACTCCTTTATGCTTTCCAGAAAATTCTACATTATTTCCGATCAACAATATGTCATTCACATATACTTATCATAAAGGCTGTAGTGCTCCCACTCACTTTCTTGTAAATAGAGGCTTCATCGCAAGTCTGTATAAAACTATATGCTTTGATCAACTTATCAAAGCGTAAATTCCAACTCTGAGATGCTTGCACCAGTCCATAGATGGATCGCTGGAGCTTGCACATTTTGTTAGCACCTTTAGGATTGACAAAACCTTCTAGTTGCATCATATACAATTCTTCTTTAAGATATCCATTAAGGAATGCAATTTTGACATCCATTTGCCAAATTTCATAAAATGTGGCAATTGCTAACATGATTCGGACAGACTTTAAGCATCGATATGAGTGAGAAAATCTCATCGTAGTCAACATCTTGAACTTGTAAAAACCCTTTTCGACAAGTCGACCTTTGTAGATAGTAACACTACTATCAGCGTCCATCTTCCTCTTGAAGATCCATTTATTCTAAATGGCTCACCGATCATCGGGCAAGTCAATCAAAGTCCATACTTTGTTCTCATACATGGATCCCATCTCAGATTTCATGGCCTCAAGCCATTTCGCGGAATCTGGGCTCATCATCGCTTCCTCATAGTTTGTAGGTTCGTCATGGTCTAGTAAGATGGCTTCCAGAATAGGATTACCGTACCACTCTGGTGCGTAACATACTCTGGTTGACCTACGAGGTTCAGTAGTAACTTGATCTGAAGTTTCATGATCATCATCATTAACTTCCTCACTAATTGGTGTAGGCATCACTGGAACTGATTTCTGTGATGAACCATTTTCAAATTCGGGAGAAGGTACAACTACCTCATCAAGTTCTAATTTCCTCCCACTCACTTCTTTCGAGAGAAACTCCTTTCTAGAAAGGATCCATTCTTAGCAATAGATAACTTGCCTTCGGATATGTGATAGAAGGTGTACCCAACAGTTTCCTTTGGGTATCCTATGAAGACGCATTTCTCCGATTTGGGTTCGAGCTTATCAGGTTGAAACTTTTTCACATAAGCATCGCAACCCCAAACTTTAAGAAACGACAGCTTAGGTTTCTTGCCAAACGACAATTCATATGGTGTCATCTCAACGGATTTAGATGGTGCCCTATTTAACGTGAATGCAGGTGTCTCTAATGCATAACCCCAAAACAATAGTAGTAATTCGGTAAGAGACATCATAGATCGCACCATATCTAATAAAGTACGGTTATGACATTCGGACACACCATTGTGTTGTGGTGTTCCAGGTGGCATGAGTTTGTGAAACTATTCCACATTGTTTTAATTGAAGGCCAAACTCATAACTCAAATATTCGCCTCTGCGGTCAGATCATAGAAACTTTATTTTCTTGTTACGATGATTCTCTACTTCACTCTGAAATTCTTTGAACTTTTCAAATGTTTCATACTTGTGTTTCATCAAGTAGATATAGCCATATCTTCTCAAATCATCTGTGAAGGTCAGAAAATAATGATACCTGCCGCGAGCCTTAACACTCGTCGGACCGCATGCATCGATATGTATTATTTCCGATAAGTTAGTGGCTCGCTCCATTGTTCCGGAGAACGGAGTTTTAGTCATCTTGCCCATGAGGCATGGTTCGCAAGCATCAAGTGATTCATAATCAAGTGATTCCAAAAACCCATCAACATGGAGTTTCTTAATGCGCTTTACACCAATATGACCTAAACGGCAGTGCCACAAATATGTTGCACTATCATTATCAACTTTGCATCTTTTTGCATCAATATTATGAATATGTGTATCACTATGATCGAGATTCAATAAACCATTTATTTTGAGTGTATGACCATAGAAGGTTTTATTCATGTAAATAGAACAACAATTATTTTTTGACTTAAATGAATAACCGTATTGCAATAAACATGATCCAATCATATTCATGCCCAACGCAAACACCAAATAAAATTTATTTTAGGTTCAACACTAATCCCGAAGGTAAAGGGAGTGTGCGATGGTGATCTTATCATCATTGGAATCATCTCCAACACACATCGTCACCTCGCCCTTAACTAGTCTCTGTTATGCAACTCTTGTTTCGAGTTACTACTCTTAGCAACTGAACCAGTATCAAATACCGATGGGTTGCTATAAACACTAGTAAAATACGCATCAATAACATGTATATCAAATATGCCTTTGTTCACTTTGCCATCCTTCTTATCCACCAAGTATTTGGAGTTATTCCGCTTTCAGTGACCATTCCCTTTGCAGTAGAAGCACTTAGTTTCAGGTTTAGATCTAGCTTTGGGTTTCGTCACGGGAGTGGCAACTTGCTTGCCATTCTTTCTTGAAGTTCCCTTTATTTTCCTTTGCCCCTTTTCTTGAAACTAGTGGTCTTGTTAACCATCAACACTTGATGCTCTTTCTTGATTTCTACCTTCACTGATTTTATCATTGTGAAGAGCTCGGGAATCATTTTTTT
The DNA here is from genome assembly GCF_018294505.1 of Triticum aestivum. Classification (NCBI taxonomy): domain Eukaryota; kingdom Viridiplantae; phylum Streptophyta; class Magnoliopsida; order Poales; family Poaceae; genus Triticum; species Triticum aestivum. The sequence goes on from NC_057812.1 coordinate 237,918,049, forward strand.
CATCCCTTGCATATTATAGTTCATCACGAAGTTCCAGTAACTTGATGATAGTGACTAGAGAACTCTATCAATCACTATATTATCTGGAAGATTAACTCCCACTTGATTCAAGTGATTGTAGTACTCAAACATTCTGAGCACATGCTCACTGGTTGAGCTATTCTCCTCCATCTTGCAGGCAAAGTACTTGTCATAGGTCTCATACTCTCGACTCGGGCATGAGCCTGAAATACTAATTTCAACTCTTGGAACATCTTATATGCTCCGTGGCATTCAAAATGTTTTTGAAGTCCTGGTTCTAAGACGTAAAGCATGGCGCACTAAACTATCAAGTAGTCATCATAGTGAGCTTGCCAAACGTTCATAACGTCTGCATCTGCTCCTGCAATAGGTCCATCACCTAGCAGTGCATCAAGGACATAATTCTTCTATGCAGCAATGAGGATAATCCTTAGATCATGGACCTAGTCTGCATCATTGCTACTATCATCTTTCAACTCATTTTTCTCTAGGAACATATCAAAATAAACGGGGAGCTAAATCGCAAGCTATTGATCTACAACATAGATATGCAAATACTATCAGGACTAAGTTCATGATAAATTAAAGTTTAATTAATCATATTACTTAAGAACTCCCACTTAGATAGGCATCTCTCTAGTCATCTAAGTGATCACGTGATCCAACTCAACTAAACCATGTCCGATCATCACGTGAGATGGAGTAGCTTTCAATGGTGAACATAACTATGTTAATCATATCTACTATATGATTCACGCTCAACCCTTCGGTCTCAGTGTTCTGAGGCCATATCTGCATATGCTAGGCTTATCAAGTTTAACCCGAGTATTTTGCGTGTGCAAAACTAGCTTGCACCCATTGTATGTGAACGTAGAGCTTATCACACCCGATCATCATGTGGTGTCTCGGCACGATGAACTGTAGCAATGGTGCATACTCAGGGAGAACACTTATACCTTAAAATTTAGTGAGAGATCATCTTATAATGCTACCGCCGTACTAAGCAAAATAAGATGCATAAAAGATAAACATCGCATGCAATCAAAATATGTGACATGATATGGCCATCATCATCGTGTGCCTTTGATCTCCATCTCCAAAGTACTATCATGATCTCCATCGTCACCGGCATGACACCATGATCTCCATCATCTTGATCTTTATCAACATGTCGTCACATGGTCGGCTCGCCAACTATTGATTTTGCAACTATTGCTATCGCATAGCGATAAAGTAAAGAAATTATATAGCGCTTGCATCTTATGCAATAAAGAGACAACCATAAGGCTCCTGCCAGTTGTCGATAACTTTAACAAAGCATGATCATCTCATACAACAATTTATATCTCATCACGTCTTGACCATATCACATCACAACATGCCCTGCAAAAACAAGTTAGACGTCCTCTACTTTGTTGTTGCAAGTTTTACGTGGCTGCTACAGGCTTCTAGCAAGAACCGTTCTTACCTACGCATCAAGACCACAACGATTGTTCGTCAAGTGTGTTGTTTTAACCTTCAACAAGGACCGGGCATAGTCAAACTCGATTCAACTAAAGTTGGAGAAACAGACACCCGCCAGCCACCTGTGTGCAAAGCACGTCGGTAGAACCAGTCTCATGAACGTGGTCATGTAATGTCGGTCCGGGCCGCTTCATCCAACAATACCGCAGAATCAAAGTAAGATGTTGCTGGTAAGCAGTATGACTATTATCGCCCACAACTCTTTGTGTTCTACTCGTGCATATAACATCTACGCATAGACCTGGCTTGGATGCCACTGTTGGGGAACGTAGTATTTCAAAAATTTCCTATGATCACGCAAGATCTATCTAGGAGAAGCATATCAACGAGCGGGGAGAGTGTGTCCACGTACCCTCGTAGACCAAAAGCGGAAGCATTTAGTAACGCGGTTGATGTAGTCGAACGTCTTCGCGATCCAACCGATCCAAGTACCGAACGCACGGCACCTCCGCGATCTGCACACGTTCACCTCGGTGACATCCCTCGAACTCTTGATCCAATTGAGGCCGAGGGAGAGTTTCATCAGCACGACGGCGTGGTGACGGTGATGATGATGTTACCGGCGCAGGGCTTCGCCTAAGCACTACGACGATATGACCGAGGTGTTAACTATGGAGGGGGCGCCGCACACAGCTAGGAACAATTGATGTGTGTTCTAGGGGTGCCCTCCCCACGTATATAAAGGAGGGAGAGGGAGGGAGGTAGCCTAGGGCGCGCCTAAGTAGTAGGAATCCTACTTGGGCCCCTAGTCCAATTTGCCCCCCCCCCCTACCATATTTGGACAAGGGGGAAAGGAAGGAGGGAGGAAGGAAGCAGCAGTCCTACTTCATACTTTCCTTTTCCTCCTCTCCTTTTCCTTTCTCCCCATGTGGCTGGCCCTATAGGGGGCGCACCATCCCCTTGTGGGCTGGTGTGTTCCCTTACTTGGCCCATTAAGCCCATATCTTTGCCGGGGTTTGCCCGGAACCCCTTCCGATGACCCGGTATCACCCGGAACACTTTCGGTGTTCGAATATAGCCTTCCAATATATGAATCTTTACCTCTCGACCATTTCAAGACTCCTCTTCATGTCCGTGATCTCATCCGGGACTCCGAACAAACTTCGGTACATCAAATCACATAGCTCATAATACAAATCATCATCGAACGTTAAGCGTGCGGACCCTACGGGTTTGAGAACTATGTAGACATGACCGAGACACATCTCCGATCAATAACCAATAGCGGAACCTGGATGCTCATATTGGTTCCAACATATTGTACGAAAATCTTTATCGGTCAAACCGCATAACAACATACGTTGTTCCCTTTGTCATCGGTATGTTACTTGCCCGAGATTCGATCATCGGTATCATCATACCTAGTTCAATCTCGTTACCGGCAAGTCTCTTTACTCATTCCATAATGCATCATACCGCAACTAACTCATTAGTCACATTGCTTGCAAGGCTTATAGTGATGTGCATTACCGAGAGGGCCCAGAGATACCTCTTTGACAATCAGAGTGACAAATCCTAATCTCGATCTATGCCAACTCAACAAACACCATCGGAGACACCTGTAGAGCATCTTTATAATCACCCAGTTACGTTGTGACGGTTGATAGCACACAAGGTGTTCCTCCGGTATTCGGGAGTTGCATAATCTCATAGTAAGAGGAACATGTATAAGTCATGATGAAAGCAATAGCAATAAAACTAAACGATCATTTATGCTAAGTTAATGGATGGGTCATGTCCATCACATCATTCTCTAATGATGTGATCCCGTTCATCAAATGACAACACATGTCTATGGTTAGGAAACTTAACCATCTTTGATTAACGAGCTAGTCAAGTAGAGGCATACTAGGGACACTCTGTTTGTCTATGTATTCACACATGTACTAAGTTTCCGGTTAATACAATTCTAGCATGAATAATAAACATTTATCATGATATAAGGAAATATAGATAACAACTTTATTATTGCCTCTAGGGCATATTTCCTTCACCGACACCACCAACTCATTAATTATTCTCAACAAAGTATTTCCACGTCTAGTGATAACCATACGTGTCTGACTAGATGGAATCCAGTGATCGTCCCAAATACTAATTTTATCTCCTGAGCCAATTCTCCAAATATGACTTCTCCGAAAGGTTTGGAGTCCCGCAAAAATACTTTGCCATGTAAAAATGAATTCTTTTTAGGCTCTTCTTTGAGGTGGTTTCCATCTAGGTAATATTTGGCCCGGAGAACTCTTGCACATAAAATATCTGGCTTAGATAATAGCCTCCAACTTTGCTTAGCAAGCATAGCTAAATTGAAAGCATGGAGATCCCTAAATCCCATGCCTCCCCCTGATTTTTGGTAGATGCATTCTCCACCATGCCACCCAATGCATTTTCTTTTCTTCCTCCGTATCTCCCCACCAAAAGGCAGACATGGCATCAGTGATTTCTTTGCACACCTTCTTAGGGATTTTAAAAATAGACATAGCAAAAACAGGGATTGATTCAATGATTGCTTTTAATTGAATTTCCTTACAACCAAAAGATAACAATTTTTCCTTCCATCCTTGGAGCCTATTAACCACCCTCTCCACCAAATATTTGAAGCTATCACTCCTATCCGAACCAATCGTAGAAGGGAGACCAAGATATGTATCTGAGAGGGCTTCTGTCATGATATTGAGTTCTGCACATATTTGAGCTTTGACTTCTACTTACACATTAGGACTGGAAAAAATACTGCTCTTCCCATCACTCACTAATTGACCAAAGCTTGTCTGATAGTCATCCAATACATGTCTCGATGAGGTTGCATTATTCATATCTGCCTTCATAAGGATTAAGGAATCATCATCAAAAAGTAAATGAGAGACTGATGGTGCATTCCTACACACCCTAACACCTTCAATGCCACGAACCTCCTCTGCTTGATCCAAAGCACTAGACAACCCTTCTGCACAAATAAGAAAAAGATATGGTGGCAAAGGGTCCCCTTGGCGGAGCCCCCTTGTGGGAATGAAGCCTGCCATTTCTTGATCATTATATCTCACTTTACATTTAACAAAGGTAACACAAGCTAGTATCAGGTCAATGATATCCCTATGGAAACCCAATCTTTCCATCATTTTTTCAAGAAACTTCCACTCAACCCGGTCATAGGCCTTGTGTCTGTCAAGCTTGACAGGACAATATCCAAAATTCCCCTTCTTCTTGTTCTTGATGGTATGTGGGCATTCATAGGATAATAATATATTACCTGTAGTTAGACACCCAGGGACAAATGCACTTTGTACCAGATAAATAATCTCATCAAGGATAGCCTTGAGGCAAAAAGCAATCACCTTGGAAATCACCTTATACAATACATTACATAGGCTACTAGGTCCGAAGGAAATATGCCCTAGAGGAAATAATAATGTTGTTATTTTATATTTCCTTATTCATGATAAAGGTTTATTATTCATGCTAGAATTGTATTGATCGAAAACTTAAATACATGTGTGAATACATAAACAAATACCGTGTCCCTAGTAAGCCTCTACTAGACCAGCTCGTTGATCAAAGATGATTAAGGTTTTCTAACCATAGACATGTGTTGTCATTTGATAACGGGATCACATCATTAGAAGAATGATGTGATGGACAAGACCCATCTGTTAGCATAGCATATTGATCGTTCAGTTTATTGCTATTGCTTTCTTAATGTCAAATACATGTTCCTTCGACTATGAGATTATGCAGCTCCCGGATACCGAAGGAATACCTTGTGTGCTATCAAACATCACAAAGTAACTGGGTGATCGTAAAGATGCTCTACAGGTATCTCCGAAGGTGTTTGTTGAGTTGGCATAGATCGAGATTAGGATTTGTCACTCTGAGTATTGAAGAGGTATCTCTGCGCCCGGTAATACACATCATAAGAAGCCTCGCAAGCAAAGTAACTAATGAGTTAGTGGCAATATGATGTATTACAGAACGAGTGAAGATACTTGTCGATAATGATATTGAACTAGGTATGAAGATGCCGACGATCGAATCTCAGGCAAGTAACATACCGATAGACAAAGGGAATTACTTATGTTCTCATAAGGTTCGACTGATAAAGATCTTCATAGAATATGTAGGAGCCAATATGGGCATCCGGGTTACACTATTTCTTATTGACCGGAGAGTGAATCGGTCATGTCTACATAGTTCTCGAACCCATAGGGTCCGCATGCTTAATGTTCGTTGACGATATAGTGTTATATGAGTTATATGATTTGGTGACCGAATGCTGTTCGGAGTACCGAATAAGATCACAGACATGACAAGGAGTCTCGAAATGGTCGAGATGTAAAGATTGATATATAGGACGATGGTATTCGGACACTGGAAGTGTTCCGAAGTGCACCGCGTAGTCATCGGGTCACCGGAAGGGGTTCCGGACACCCCCCCCCCCCCCGGTAAGTGTATGGGCCTAATGGGCCAAAGGAAGGGACACACCAGCCCACTAGGGGGCTGGCGCGCCCCTCTCCTTGGATGGCCGGCCCTGGGGGGAAGGACGGGGGAGGGGTGGCCCCTCCTACATTTCCCTCCTCAGGAGAGAAAGGAAAGGGGGGCGCCGCCTCCTCCTTCCTTCCTCCCACACTTATATAAGGAAGGGGGGCGCCACTTGGGGAGGACCCCACGTAGGATTCAACCTACTTGGGGGCACCTCCTGGCTGCTCCCTCCTCCCCCCCCCACCTATATATATGTGGGAGGGGTGCCTAGCACAACACAACATTGTCTTAGCCGTGTGCGGCATCCCCCTCCACTGTTTACACCCCCGGTCATATTTTCATAGTGCTTAGGCAAAGCCCTACGTAGATAGCTTCGCCATCACCGTCACCACGCTGTCGTGCTGCCAGAACTCATCCACTACCTCGTCGTCTTGCTGGATCAAGAAGGCGGAGGATGTCACCGAGTTGAACGTGTGTTGAACGCAGAGGTGCCGTACGTTCGGTACTCGATCAATCGGATCGCGAAGAAGTTTGACTACATCAACCGCGTTACTAAACGCTTCCGCTTACGGTCTACGAGGGTACATAGACACACTCTCCTCTCTCGTTGTTATGCATTTCCAGGGATAGATCTTTTGTGTGTGTAGATCTTTTTTGTTTTCCATGCTACGTTTCCCAACAAGGTCGATATTGAGTAATTCTCTCTGGGCTAGCGACCTTGGGGATTAAAAGTATAAATGTATCGTTTCACCCTTCTGGTATAACTTTGTTGTTGATAGCATATAGAACTTCTACAATAAGTGCATCACCAAGAATGTGCCAACATTTTTTGAAGAAAATCGCATGCAATCCATCGGTCCCTGGGGCTTTCATGTGCCCAATGGAGAAAATAGCTCTTTTAATCTCTTCTGCCACGTACGGTTTCAACAAAGAATCGTTCATCTCATTAGTAACTCTCAAGGTAACTTTGTCCAAAAAAACCGGGTCCGGTTCATCTACTTCAGTGCAGAACAATCCATAGAAATAATCAGCAATGTGGGGGTTCAGGTAGTCTGTACCCTCGATCCATGCCCCTTGATCATCTCTAAATTTAGTGATTATGTTTCTTGCCTTACATGCAGATGCAAAGTTCTGGAAATACGAGGTATTTTTGTCTTCAAACATCAGTCAGTTCAACCTGCTCCTTTGAGCCAACTGGATTTCTTCCATCTCCAACAAGCGCTCAAGCTCTACAGCTAGATCCTTCTGCCTCTAAATGTTCTGCGAAGATAAAGAATCCCTTGCAACTTTCTGCAGTTCTCTCTGAACATTTTTTGGAGGGTTTCTTTAGAATAGTTCTGCCCCATTTATGTAGCTCCTTGTGGACAACAGCAAGCCTTTCTGCAAGATTAGATGTACATTCAGTAGCTTCAAAACACTGCCAAGCTTGCTCGACAACCTCACGAAATTTATCCTCCTTTAGCCAGCGGGCTTCAAATCGAAGGACCGACTGTCACACAGTATCCTGACAGATCTCTTCATTCATGTTCATAATAATCGGCTTATGACCCGACTTGTAAAAATCCAAATGTTGTAAGACTGCCCCTGGAAACATCGAATTCCATCCATCATTCACGAGAGCACGATCTAACCGTTCTCTGATAAGGGCACGATGCCAAGTAAATTTATCATCGATGAATCCATGATCTGATAAGTTACACTCATCCACCACGTCTCTGAACGCTTGCATGAAGTGAGTTGGTCTTTAATTCCCACCTTCCTTCTTAAAAGAGTACATTATTTCGTTCATGTCTCCTATCACCATCCATGGCATATCCCCAATGGATTTTAGTTCCCTCAACCGATCCCAAGATAAATGTTTATCCTTCCACTTTGGCTCACCGTAGAACTCAGTCAACCTCAATGATTATCAGCCCCACTTCCAATAAACACATCAATGAAATTCTCCTTAATATCTCTGAGGGAGACTGCAAACTCTTTTTCCCACAACATTATCAAACCACCACTCCGGCCATCACTTCGGACAACATACTTATGATCCATCTTAGTTCAGCGATGTAGACACTCCGTAGGGAACTCATCCAGGTGTGTTTCCATTAGGAACATTACGTCCAAACACCTGCACTTCTGAGCATTCAAAAGCGCTCGTACTGCCGCAGCATTTTGCAGGCCACGACAATTCCAACTCAGTATCCTCATTGCAACCAAAAAACCTACCATATCCTGAACAATACGGAGGGACAAGAAACCGACACACCACCCTGCAGAGCAACGGGGTTGTGCCGGGACAGAAAAACAACTTCTCCAAACGTGTGTTGGGACGTGAGCTTTACAGGCGCCTGATCCTTTGAAGCAACCTAGAGAAACAGATCATAGTTCGCAGAAACAACAGCCCAGCTAACTCATCTCTTCTCCTCCTCTTGTCTTGCCATCAAGCTAGATTCCCAGGAAGGGCCCATGACCCTTGCCGGGGCAGATACCAGATAGGCAGCCATTGCTGCCGGCGGCGGCGGCCAAAACCCTAGTCGTGCTAGGGATCGCCTTTCTCCTGAAGAAAATGCTTCAAGCATCAAGGTTAAGATTTCTTGTCATGCGTATGTGATATGATGGCGGGTGCTTCACATCAATTCAAGAGTTCAACGGCGACGACTACGGTTCTGGGGCGCTGATCCTATGGGCACGTGCATGAAGATTTCTCGGCTGCCATCAACAAGGTCGGGCCGGCTTCGGTAGCAGAGAAGCGACAGCTCTTCCTGGCGGCGGTAGTGGTCGTTCGGTGATCCAGATCCTCGATGCAATCTTAATTATATTTGGGGTGCTTTGTACTTTTCTTGAACCTTTATAATATATCCGGCGCCTTTTCGCAAAAAAAAACATATGTACGTGAAGGGATTGAAATACTCCCTCTATTTACTTATACAAGGCCACTATGAGATATATGTTTTGCATCTATACAAGGCCACAAACATTAATCGAGAAAAGAATTAATGATATTTTCTCATACTAGCAATTTGTTTAATGCTTGCATACATGCCATCATAATGACACTAATTAGTTCCTCCATTCAATTTCCTTGCATGCATGTTGCGTATTAATGATTTCGGTAAACGAAAAAAAAATTGACCTGCAAAATATGGATTAAATTTTACCTTGATACCTGTAAAATGAGTTTATGACCTTGTATATAGAAATGAAGAGAGTACGAATGATCGCCGAATACAAGTGCAGATTACGCACGTGCTTACTTCGGCGTGCGGCGGACGCAGGTTGTATCTGGGGATGTCTATTGTCTAGCACAGTCAGACCTCGCGCCGCTCGCACGCACGCGTGGCCCACGTCGCGTGTACGTTTGGCATGGATAGTTGGCCGCTTCTATGCCGCTGCGCCCGCGCGTCCCTCGGACCACGTCAGAGATATCCTTTTGCGCCGCGCGGAAGCATCGCACCGATTTCCATTTTTCTTTTATATAAATATCGCATCGATTTAGCGCCGCATGCCTCCTCCGTACGCGGCGGCTAACTACTCCCGACCGAGACGGAATTCATGTGTCGAGGATTTGATTAACAGCGTGCTTTTTGGGGGGCAACTATTAGGATTAAAATCATGTGTTTTCACATTACTAAAATCGATTTTTAATACTACCTTCATCTAGGTGAATAAATCATTCGCGTAGTTCTAAGTTATCAATTTGAAGAATTAAATATATGTTATATGTCATAAAAAGTATATCACTAGATTTCTACACTGATGTAATTTCTAAATATATATTTTTTATCAAATATAATACATATTTAGATAGTTAAATCGTTGACCTAAAACTAGATAGTTAAATCGTTGACCTAAAACTAGATGAATGACTTATTCAGCTAGACGAAGATAGTAGTAGGAAAAGCCAATAATTGCTAAGAGTAGTGGAATTGCGGCAAACGCCTCTGAAAATAGCCTCAGATCTATTCCCTCCGTTTCTAAATATTGGTTTTTTTAGAGATCTATTCCCTCCGTTTCTAAATATAGATCTTTTTAGAGATTCTATTGGGAGTACATACGAAACAAAATGAGTGAATCTACACTCTAAAGATTCTACTGGGACTACATACGGAACAAAATGAGTGAATCTACACTCTAAAATATGTCTATATACATCCATACTTAGTTCATAGTAAAATCTCTAAAAAGACTTATATTTAAGAACAGAGGGAGTAAACACCAAAATCGACGTAAATATTCGCATATGCTTTCGTTGTAAGATTTGGCCGACCAGTTATATAACGATATTAAACAAGCAATATGGGAACATTTTTTTTGAACAAATATGGGAACACCCGTATTTGCAAGAAATACAATGTAGCAGAATCAAAATAGTTTACATCAGATTCAAACAAACATATAACAAAACAACAAAGCCAACCAGTCCTCAATTATACAATTATAAGAAAATCGTAAGAATGAGAACAGAAGTAAAATATGCACTCCAAACAAATCTAAACCAAGCTTTCAATCCAAGTCCGTACCAAGATGGCTGTGAGCAACACCGTTGATTGCTTGATACAGAGTATGATGGGTCCACACAATACGAACGTTTTCAAAGAAAAATGAAATGGTTACTTGTCATCTATAAACTGTCTTGCAGCTCACTGAGAGCTGCCATTCGCAGGGCATGCGAACTTGTCGGTACCGGTAGTCCAGCAGCGTGGCCGGGAACATCCTTCTCGATTAGAACACTGTTGTCTTCAAAGTCATGTGAAAGTTGCAGCTTTGATAAAAGCTTCCCCATATTACATGACAAAAACTAATTTCAATGGCACCCAGTCAGTCAAAGAGCACCAATCCAACCAAGCATGCGAGGTTATGCACACTCCACAATGCGATTATGCACAACTCACTCTTCCATCATCTATCATCTCTTTGATCCAAAAACATCAGATTGGTAAAACTTGCATTAGCTACGCTCCAGAGAACATGGTAACATATGCACATAACAGGACATTGGTGAGCTCTAGGGAGTCAACATGCCTAACTTCAATTTTTATTTCAAGAAAAATGGCATATTGCATGTACCAATTATTATAATGAACCGTCAACAAGGAAATTTGATAAGTACTAAGAAAGAATTAATATTGTTTCTACAGTGATAGCAGTTTCCCCTCAAATGTATTACCAAAATGATGGAAAGCAAGGTAAACAGACCATGGTCTGAACAGATCTGCCTAAAAAATGTTTAGCAGTCGTTTCACCAATACCAACAGAGGGGCGGGGGGTAATCTTTAATTGATGATGGGGAAATGTAGTGGAATTTGCTCTGGTTAGTTCAACAGATCTTTTTTTTTTGGTAAGACCAACCAAAATACTGATGCAAGTCTGATGTACAAGTATCAATTTCTGATCCTCTGCTATCCCATTGTCGAGAATTTCCAAAACATAACTAACAGTGCAAGCTAAGTGCTCCTAAACATTACTTACGTTAGTAAGTAAACTAATTGTGAATGGAAGGGAAAATCCCACGTTGAAAGAATCTATAATAAACATATCTTAGATTTTATCTGAAAGAAAAAGCCGCCATTATCGAGCCATTAGACATTAACAGCAATACCCAAACTGGACATGAGTTAAAACTGAAGACCACAAACATAACTTGGACAAAACCAATCGAGAAAAATCAAGGAGTCTATGTAATACTTCACTGCAGATGAAAGACATCTAAGACAGATATATAGCTAGAATCCATTATAACAAATAGCAATTTCCCCTGAGTCCAGTGTCCACGACAAGCAAACAAATTTCAGGAGGGTATTAACAAATGGATGATCTTGATCAAAATCTGTAGAGATATGAAAAGCCATGACTCCAGTTGCCAACTTCACAACGTTTACCATGAGGCTGTGACTCAACTATATGGTCCCAAGGGGAAGAAACTTGAAACGACAGCAGCGACTACGGACACAGATGGACCCCAGACATTCAGACTGAAACTTGACGACGACGCTGAACCTTCTTGACCTCATTACTGTTCTAGGACTCACTGTAACATTAAGGACACGATATATAAGCCATGCACAAGAGAACACTGAGATAGGCAAAAATAATAAAGTTACTATTGAATAGAATTTTTAAGGCACGCAGTTTTTGGTTTTCTATAAGAAAAGGCACGGAAACAATAAGGACCATAGTGGACGTTCTGAATCACATACCTGATTGTCCTGATCTGTAGCCAGATCATCAGGACTGTTTGCCTGCAATGGCTTTTCTTCCCCACAACTTGGACGGTTGCATTTTGTCCGGAAAGGATAGTTTATGTTATTGCACTTTTCACACTTCCAGCTACCCTCTGGAGTCTTTGGTTCTGTTATGTCAAAGTTAGATGTATAACTGAATAGTGTTTCGAATATATCTAATAAACTAGTGCAAAGCTTTGACGCATATCTTGAAAAGGGGTTCCCCAATATTTACTGATAACAAGACAAGCAAAATACTTTGATATATGTGAAGGTAAGGGGGAATTAGCATGTATAATGTTTAACACTAAAAACTTACTTGGAGCTCTTGAACTGTCAGGTTTGGATCCCTGAAGGAAGAGTTAATATGTATGTCATCAGTACAGTAATACAACAATTTAGCTCTACAAACAGTAAAAGAAGCTAAAATGAGAAATAGATAGCCGATCCAACATTAACAAGAACATAAGGAAGAAAAATAACCATAACCAAATACACTAACAGTTTGCCCACTAATAGCTTCAAAATAATTGATCACACTCCACATAAGCACTAATGCACAATCTAATGGTGCAACTGCATGACAAAAACTTGATGCCCATTGCCAGGTGAATGAGCAACCGTTCTTGGTTTGGTTCGAAACAGCTTGTTTAAGTTGTAATGCATAGGGATTTTAGATATGCGCAACCTATGAGAATTTAGTAAATACCTTTTTATTTAAAGAATGGTTATCAAACAAGTGGTGAAGCTATTATATAAATAAGACATGTATTACCATGCAAAAAGAACTGGTGAAGCTATAATGCCCAAGAAAAGTCCAAGTATACATATACATACACTGATCAACAGATACATAGCAAATATGTAAATTTGGTCAAATCACATAGAACAACATCTCACTGAACAGTTTTTACACATCGCATATACTTCAGACAGATGACTAAGCTTGTAGGCTGCGGCAGCAATGTCAACTTCAAAGCACAATTATGAAGTTGGCTCGGCTAGTAATATAACATATGAACTTAAATCTCAGTGCGAAGGAACCGTGTCAAACCTGGGTGTCAGGTCTTGGTGTGTTGCATTTTCTCATGTTACAGACTGTCCGAAAGGCGAAGTTAATGTTGTTGCAATTAGGGCACTTCCAATCATTATCACGTCCAGCTCCTAAAATAGTTCAAGAGAAGCGGCAGAGAATAAATCTGAGTGCCAACAAAATTGATTGACCAGTGAAAAGGACAATGCAAATTTATACCAGCAGATTTCTTCTGTGAGCCTTCGTCAGAATAGGAACCAGCCCTTGTGCCCTACAAGAGAAAGAAATAAAGGACATGCAGATTGCTTAGCATGGTCAATCACACCAAAACAGCAAGAACAATGAGAAACAACCTTCCCACACAACATAAATAGAAGGCACAAAAGGTAGCAGCAACCAATTGAGGCGATGTAACTCATATTAATATGTACAGGAGTAAATTACCATTGCCCCAGGACCAGCGGGTGAGCCCAAGCCATATCTATCCATGGGCATGCTGATGCTGTACATTCCACCTATTTACAGGGAAATGAAATTCAAAAACGAATGTTAGAAACACTGTAACAACATTTGGGTCAGATCTAAAAACACCTATTCAACAAGCATCAGAGACAAGAACTGACTCAAATAAAAAACCGAGAAATCAACAAGTAATTTATCCATTAAAGACAAATGTTGTACAGTAGAAGTGTAGAACAATATATAGTATGCATAGAAATATGAAACAATTCCTTATTTAACACCATCTTAAATTTCGCTTCCTCATTTGACACCGAAAAACTTTTCTAACCTATCTAACAACGAGTCTAAATTTTATGCCCTTTATGACACTTCCGTCCATTTTAAGCCTAAATGACACCTGAAAAGACCCTTTTGCCCCTCATGTTGTATGTGTGTGCAGGGCAGTAGCACACACACACGCAGCGGCACATACACACGCAGCAACACACATGCACGCGCGCGCACAGAGCAGCACAGACGCACGCAGCACGCACACAGCAGCACACACCGAGGAAGACACGCAGCAGCACACACCGAGCAAGACATGCAACACCACACACGCACAAACCCAGACAGCATGCATCAGTAGCACACACGCCGCGCACGCACACACACTCACAAACACGCGCGCGCGCACGTGCGCGCGTGTAACATCAGCAGCACACATGTGCGCGCGTGTAACATCAGCAACACACACGTGTGCGCGCGCACACACACGCAGCAGCACGCGCGCGTACAAACATACCATGTAAGGGGCAAAAGGGTCTTTTCAGGTGTCATTTAGTCTCAAAATGGACAGAAGTGTCATAAAAGGCATAAAAATTTAGACTCATAGTTAGATAGGGAAGAAATCATTTGTCAATGTCAAATAGGGCATAAAATTTAAACACTGTGTTAAATAAGGAATTCTCTCTAGAAATATATTGGACGTGCTACTATAATTCCTGGCAAGTAAGTTCAGACAAATAAATAGTTGTGTTTTTCTTTTACATATCAGATACTGCTTATTGCATTTGAACAGCTAATCACATGACAAAGTAGCGCTACCACAGAGTAACAGAGATATCATAGCCATCTTACCTGCACCAACCATAGAACCACTAGAATATGGGGGTGGTGCCGCCATATGCATTGGCCCATAGGGGCTCCCCATCGGGACTCGCCCGCCATAGCCATACGGATATCCAGAGCCCGGAGGGAGCTGAGGAATGCCATAGCGTGGCATGGGATGCCCATTATAGAGGTTGGAGCCATACGGGGGAGGAGCCCCGGTGAGGTACATGGACGGAGGCGTCCCCGGCGGCATGTACCGCCCCGGCACCGAGTAGTGGGGTGGAGTCTGCATAGCCTTCTAGGCAAAAAGCAACAGCGGCACTAGGTAAATGCAAAACACCCAGCACATAACATGATTGAGTCGAGAACAGCAAGTAGGAGATGCGAGTACCGTGTGATCTGCGGGCCTGGACTGGTCGCAGTTGCGCATGTTGCAGGTGGTGCGGAATGCGAAGTTGACGTTGTTACAGCTGGGGCAAATCCAGTCGTCCTCACGCCGGCTACCTGAACGCCGGTCGTGCAAAACAGGCAAATCATGTCAGGCGCTGCTCACAGAACGGGGCGGAAACAGATGAACGAACGGAACAGCTTGAGCAACCTACCGTCTGTGCGCGCGCGCTTTCCAGCGGACTGGATGCGGTTATTCATCTGCAAACGCAAAGGGGAGATGAACACGGCTAAGGATTTGGTGTCGCATCAGGGTTTCGCCCCGCGGCGGGTGGACCTCGACAGCAATTCGAGCGAGCCACAATTCGATCTGGGAAGACGAAGTGGACTCACCTGAGAAGACATTGCTGGTGGTGGGCGAACCGAGAACAGCAGCCGGCGAGCGCGAAGACGTCCGCGAGACGCACGGGCGGAGGGGAATCCGGCGGCGAGAGAGGGGAACGCGTCGCCGGTCTAGGGTTTTGACGTCTTGTCGATACTGGTTTGGTGGCTGCCTCCGCGTTGGACGCTGTATATTACGGCGTATGCCGAGCTGCCTCCGTTTGGGCCCTTCTACCTTATTAGGCGCAAAAAATATTCAGGCCCACTTTACAATCTCCCCAAAAGAGAGTTCTATCCTATTACTCTCTTAAACAAAAAAGTGGGCCTCTTTGGTTCACATGATTTGTAAAAGGTTGCAATAGAAAAGGGAAAATGTTTGTTTTCATCCGGATGAAAACAAACAAACGTAAGCCGCGCGTTGTGCTGGACACGTGTCTTGTGGGCCCATCCACCGCTCCCCAGCCGGCCTTATCTCTTCGAACCCAATCTTCTTCACACGTTCTCATGCATTGCTTTTCTCCTTTCCCCCATCTCTGTGTCGTCACACGCGAGAAAGGAGATAGGCTCCCATGGC